>NC_134354.1:692072568-692373940 GCF_048569485.1 Anomaloglossus baeobatrachus
ACCAATTCCTGAGCCACCTGTTAACCTCCCTGATCTCTCTTTGCCTCTCTGGTGTGGCTCGTGGCACAGGTAGTATTTCCGAAAATACCACCTTTGAGGTCCATGCTTTAAGCTTACAACCTAATTCCCTGAAATCATCTTTAAGGACCTTCCACCTACCTCTAACTTTGTCATTTGTGCCAATGTGTACAATGACCGCTGGGTCCTCCCCAGCCCCTCCCAGTAATCTGTCAACCCGATCAGTGATGTGCCGAACTCGAGCGCCAGGAAGACAACACACTGTTCGGCGATCCCTGTCTTTGTGACAGATTGCCCTATCTGTCCCCCTAATAATTGAGTCCCCCACTACCAGTACCTGTCTTGCCTGCCCTGCACTCCTATTCCCCCCCTTACTGGAGCAGACACTCCTCTGGCATTCAGAGGTCATGCCTTGCTGCAGCAATGCTACCCCTGTAATGACATCCCCCTCATCTGCCAAGTTTGCAAACCTATTGGGGTGTGTCAGTTCAGGACTAGCCTTCCTAGCACTTTTCCCTTTACCCCCCTTTCTAACTGTCACTCAGCTACCTACCTCACCGTCCTGTCGCTCCCTACTACGATCCTCCCACACATCTGACCCAGCAAGCTGCTGCTCAGTGAGCAGCAAACTCCTTTCCATATTGCTAATGCATCTCAGAGTTGCCAGCTGCTCATTTAGATCCAGTATCTGGGCTTCCAAACGTGCAACTTGCGCACATCTCGAACAACAGTATGCACCCTCGAACGGCTTTTCAAGGACTGCATACATGAGACAAGATGTACACTGGATCGCATTAGCAATAGTGGAGCACATTTTCTAATGGGGATAGCACTAAACAAATGTTAAGTAATTAAACAACTAAATACAAACAATTCTACTCACACTTACTTTTGCTCACACTGTGCTCACTCACGCTCACAATGAAGAAGACAGGCTAAAATTCGCGCGCCTAGCGGCGCGCGGCTTTCAGAAGTCTTCCTTCCGGCTGTAACGGCCAAAACCTGGTTCTCCTTGAGCTCGCGGTGACTCTTCACTTATCCCAGAAGGCACTGGGAATATGCAAATTATCCTCGCAAGACTCCTTCCCTGGCTTTTAACACAACACAATACATTTTCTTATCGGGGTGGCAGAGCCCTAGACCCCTTACACTTAGGTTAGTAATCTTCTTCTTGGCTCGAGTCACGGATCTTCCACTCAGATTAGGCCTTTTCTGGGATATGACCACTTTAGGACCCTTGTGTAGCGATGGGGCTATAAGCCCACTTCACTGCCACACAACCTTCCTGGAACAGGATTCTGGAACCAACTCCCCCTTTCTTGGCCCTGCCAGACTTTTTATATTTAATAGCTATGACATAACTGTCACCTAACCTGGTGTTTCCTCTAAATTCTTCCCTCAAGGAAACACACACTCAACTGTTTTAGTTCCTCATTTGCTCTTATTACCTTTGGCCAGCAGATGGCGACGTTTCCTTGCAAACACTATGAGAGGTTAGCTGTACGTGTTCTCTACTTAGTTGAATGTTTCTTCTGCTTAACCGACTCCCTTACATGGCAAGAAGCCGCCAGTGAGTTCAGGTAGGTGGAGTCCTTCACTACTGCAGACAATCACAACTCCACTCTAATACTGTGTCTTTTGCCATACTTAACTCTGTAGCATTGCCATGTATACTATGTGACATACCCAGCTCTGCTATGACAATGGGTTCTACTACATAGTAACTCTGCACATTAAAGGGTGCTTTACATACTGCAACATCGCTAACGATATATCGTCGAGGTCATGTCGTTAGTGACACGCATCCGGCACCGTTAGCGACATCGCAGAGTGTGACACCAAGGAGCGACGATCAACGAGCGCAAAAACATGAAAAATCATTGCTCGTTGACACGTCGCTCCTTTCCCAAATATCGTTGCTGCTGCAGGTACGATGTTGTTCATCGTTCCTGCGGCAGCACACATCGCTGTGTGTTACACCGCAGAAATGACGAACATCTCCTTACCTGCATCCACCGGCAATGAGGAAGGAAGGAGGCGAGCGGCATGTTCCGGCCACTCATTTCCGCCCCTCCTCTGCTATTGGATGGCTGTTGTGTGATGTCGCTGTGAGGCCGCACGAACCGCCCCCTTAGAAAGGAGGCGGATCGCCAGCCAGAACGACGTCGCAGGGAAGGTAAGTCCGTGTGACAGATATTAGCGATGTTGTGCGCCACTGTCAGCGATTTGCCCGTGACACACAACCGACGGGGGCGGGTACGCACGCTAGCGATATCGGTACCGATATCACAGCGTGTAAAGTACCCTTTAGACTCTGGGTCTTCCATATAGCCAGAGGATCTCCTTATATATTCAGCTCTGCTACAGCATTGGTCTCAGCTACATTGCCAGAAGTGTGCCTTTTGACATAAATAAGTCTGCTACATTGGCACAGTCAGTCTTTGGACTTTTTCAACTCGACCTTATTGCTTGGCTTAGCCTCATCATCTCAACTGCTACTACTGATAAGAAGCAATGACTGAAGTAACATTGTCTTAAAATGAATACCTGTGACTTGGCATCTCTAAAGCCTGATTTACACCTTTCAATTAAGCATACAATATCGTATACGATGTGACACGCCCCCATCGTAAGTGCGGCACGTTCAATTTGTTGACCGTTTCGCACAATCGATTAAAAGCTGTCACACATACTTACCCGTCCATACGACCTCGATGTGGGCGGCGAACATCCACTTCCTGGAGTGGGAGGGACGTTCGGCGTCACAGCGACATCACGCGGCAGCCGGCCAATAGAAGCGGAGGGGCGGAAATGAGCGGGACGTAAACATCCCGCCCACCTTCTTCCTTCCACATTGCCGGCGGGACGCAGGTAAGATCTGTTCATCGTTCCCGGGGTGTCACACACTGTGATGTGTGTTGCCTCGGGAACATTGAACAACCCGACGTGCAATTTTTAGGAAATGAACGACGTTGCTGTCACACGCTACAACACCACTAACGATGCCGGATGTGCGTCACTTACGACGTGACCGCGCCGACACATCGTTAGATATGTTGTAGCGTGTAAAGCGGCCTTAAAGCTCTGAAATTGGCTGGACATTTACTTGTTAGCCACCAAATTTTATTCCCTTTAAAAATTAGAAAAAAATAATATAGTACAGGTTTAAAAATGAGCAACCCTGTTGTCTATAGACTGTACTGTAGCACAGCCCAACACCTGGGTATAGGGCAGACTGCAATACCCAGCACAGCTCATAGAAGACAGTCGCCTGATTACTATGATAAAAAAACAAAATAGAATTTTAAAAAAAAAATATCTTAAATGTAATTTCAATGTATTCCTTCAGTTCTGTGTTCATGACCTTGTTTTCTAAAGCGATCACCCAGGTTTTCCTAGTAAGTTAGGCTAGATTCACACATCTGTGAGTCTTCAGAGATAGTCAGGAGACCGGCGGCCGCTCCGTGCATCAAGGTCCGTGCTCACACCTTGTGTAAGTTATACCACAAACCGTTACTTGTTCTGAAGTTTTAACGCCTTGTTTTTTTTTCTTATCACAATCTGTATTTAAAAGAAAAAAAAATCTTGCAAATTTACACTACCGTTCAAAAGTTTGGGGTCATCCAGACAATTTTGTCTTTTCCATGAAAAATCATACTTTTATTTATCAAATGAGTTGCATAATGAATAGAAAATATAGCCCAGACATTGACGAGGTTAGAGATAATGATTTTTACTTGAACTAATAATTTTCAAACTTCAAACTTTGCTTTCGGCACAGAATGCTCCTTTGCAGCAATTACAGCTTTGCAGACCTTTGGCATTCTGGCTGTTAATTTGCGGAGGTAATCTGGAGATATTTCACCCCATGCTTCACCCCTCCCACAAGTTGGATTGGCTTGATGGGCACTTTTTGCGCACCATATGGTCAAGCTACTCCCACAACAGCTCAATAGGGTTGAGATCTGGTGACTGGGCTGGCCACTCCATTACAGATAGAATACCAGCTGCCTGCTTCTTCCCTAAATAGTTCATGCACAATTTGGAGGTGTGCTTTGGGTCATTGTCCCGTTGTAGGATGAAATTGTCTCCAATCATCCGCTTTCCACAGGGTATGGCATGGAGTTGCAAAATAGAGTGATAGCCTTTATTATTCAAAATCCCTTTTACCTTGTACAAATCTCCCACTTTACCAGCACCAAAGCAACCCCAGACCATCACATTACCTCCATCATGCTTGACAGATGGCTTCAGGCACTCTTCCAGCATGTTTTCAGTTGTTCTGTGTCTCAAAAATGTTCTTCTGTGTGGTCCAAACACCTCAAACCTCAATTTGTCTGTATATAACACTTTTTTCCAATCTTCATCTGACCAATATATGTGTTCTTTTGCACATATTAATCTTTTCCATTTATTAGCCAGTCTCAGATATGGCGTTTTCTTTGCCCCTCTGCCCTGAAGGCCAGCATCTCGGAGTCGCCTCTTCACTGTAGACATTGACACTGGCGTTTTGTGGGTACTATTTAATGAAGCTGCCAGTTGAGGACCTGTGAGGCGTCAAATTCTCAAAATAGAGACTCTAATGTACTTGTCTTGTTGCTCAGTTGTGCAGCAGGGCCTCCCACTTCTCTTTCTACTCTGGTTAGAGCCTGTTTGTACTCTCCTCTGAAGGGAGTAGTACACACCGTTGTAGGAAATCTTCAGTTTCTTGGCAATTTCTCGCATGGAATATCCTTAATTTCTAAGAATAAGAATAGACTGTTGAGTTTCACATGAAAGTTTAATGGAACCAACAAATGTAATGCTCCAGATTCTCACCTAGTTCAAAGGAAGGTCAGTTTTATAGCTTCTCTAATTAGCAACACTGTTTTCAGCTGTGCTACCATACTTGCACAAGGGTTTTCAAGCAATTTTTAAACGTCAATTAGTCTTCTAACACAGTTAGCAAACACAATATACCATTAGAATACTGGAGTGGTGGTTGTTGGAAGATGGCTTCTATACACCTATATTGCATTAAAAAACAGACGTTTGCAGCTAGAATAGTCAATCACCACTTTAACAATGTATAGAGGTATTTCTGTTTAATTTAATGTTAGCTTCATTGACAAAAAATATGCTTTTCTTTCAAAAATAAGGAAATATCTAAGTGACCCTAAACTTTTGAACTGTAGTGCACATTTTTTTCTTCAGGAATTCCATGTACAGTGCCTTGCAAAAGTATTCGGCCCCATTGAATTTTTCAACCTTTTCCCACATTTCAGGCTTCAAATATAAAGATAAAAAATTTAATGTTATGGTGAAGAATCAACAACAAGTGGGACACAATTGTGAAGTTGAACGAAATTTATTGCTTATTTTAAACTTTTATAAAAAATAATAAGCTGAAAATTGGGGTGTGCAATATTATTCGTCCCCTTTAAGTTAATACTTTGTAGCGCCAACTTTTGCTGCAATTACAGCTGCAAGTCTCTTTGGGTATGTCTCTATCAGTTTTGCACATCGAGAGACTGAAATTCTTGCTCATTCTTCCTTTGCAAACAGCTCGAGCTGAGTGACGTTGGATGGAGAGCGTTTGTGAACAGCATTTTTCAGCTCTTTCCACATTTTCTCGATTGGATTCAGGTCTGGACTTTGACTTGGCCATTCTAACACCAGGATACGTTTATTTGTGAACCATTCCATTGTAGATTTTGCTTTATGTTTTGGATCATTGTCTTGTTAAAAGGTCTCAGGTCTTTTGCAGACTCTAACAGGTTTTCTTCAAGAATGGTCCTGTATTTGGCTCCATCCATTTTCCCATCAATTTTAACCATCTTCCCTTTCCCTGCTGAAGAAAAGCAGGCCAAAACCATGATGCTGCCACCACCATGTTTGACAGTGGGGTTGGTGTGTTCAGGGTGAATTAGCTGTGTTGCTTTTTCGACAAACATATCATTTGGCATTGTGCCCAAAAAGTTCGATTTTGGTTTCATCTGACTAGAGCAACTTCTTCCACATGTTTGGTGTGTCTTCCAGGTGGCTTGTGGTAAATATTAAACAATACTTTTTATGGATATCTTTGAGAAATAGCTTTCTTCTTGCCACTTTTCCATAAAGGCCAGATTTGTGCATAGTACGACTGTGTAGCGCCTGGTCCCGCCAGAGTCCGAGGGGGGCGCTCTTCCTCACATCTGCCCAGCCACAACATGGCCCCCACCTGCACCCCTGGGCCCAGCCTCTGGCAGCGACGTTCCTCCTCTTACCGGTCTCATGACTCTGCTCCTGCTCACTCCCTGGTCAAACATCTTGCTCCTGGGGCTGCTTCAGCCTCTTCCTGTCTGCAGAGCACACACAGTTCTGCAGTGTCTGATTCTAGGCTGCATGCGAGGCCACGCCCCCTTTCTTAAAGTGGGAGCGCCCAATTACCTGGAAGTGACCTCAGAGGTCACCTGTTGCCATATGGTATTTAAGTTCACGTCCCCTGGCAGCAGGCGCCCGAGCAACGCCTCTATTAGTGCATTGCCAGTGTCCAGACCCGTTTGTGCTATTATTTGATATCCGTGCATTTGATACCTGGTTCTAATCCTTTGTCTCACCGTAGTGTCATCTATACCATTCCGGCTGTGGACGTCACCGCCTATACCTACCGTGGACGTCACCGTGCCATACCTGCCGTGGACACTATCTATATATATCCGCAGTGGACGTCACCGGCCATATCTGCAGTGAACGTCTCCGGCGCACCTGCTGTGATCATCTCCGGTGCCACACCCGTGTCCTGCCTGCTGCGGACATTGTACCCGAGCTACGCCTGGCCGTACAGAGACTCCTACCACCGGTTCCTGGCTGCCGTGCATTTAGGCCTTCTGGGGAGGCGCCGCACAATCCCTGTATAGGGGTTCGCTGCTGGTCGCCTTCTCAGGGGAGTCCGGTGCACGGTCCAGTGGGTCCACCTCCGGACGCTCGCCGCTCCTCGGTGAGCATAACAGACTGATTGTTGTGCTATGGACAGACTCTACCACCTCAGCTGTAGATCCTGCAGTTCATCCAGAGTGATCATGGGCCTCTTGGCTGCATCTCTGATCAGTCTTCTCCTTGTTTGAGATGAAAGTTTGGATGGACGGCCGGGTCTTGGTAGATTTGCAGTGTATATGATACTCCTTCCATTTCAATATGATCGCTTGCACAGTGCTTCTTGGGATGTTTAAAGTTGTGGAAATCTTTTTGTAACCAAATCCGGCTTTAAACTTCTCCGCAACAGTATCACGGACCTGCCTGTTGTGTTCATGTTGCTCTCTGCACTTTAAATAGAACACTGAGACTATCACGGAGCAGGTGCATTTATACAGAGACTTGATTACACACAGGGGCTTATATTTATCATCATCAGTCATTTAGGACAACATTAGATCATTCAGAGATCCTCAATGAACTTCTGGAGCGAGATTGCTGCACTAAAAAGTAAAGGGGCTAAATAATATTGCACGTCCCACTTTTCAGTTTGTTATATTTTATAAAAGTTTAAAATCTAATATATAAATCTGAGTGTATGTATGTATGTGTGTATGTCTGTGTGTGTGTGTGTGTGTGTGTGTGTATGTCCGCTAAAGGAATCCGCACCGTCGCATTTACTATCACAAAATTTTGCACAGACGCCTTATGTGACTCAGGGAACATCATAGACTATGCTTTGACAGGAAAATTTAACCCCGCGCTTTACAGTTACTCTAAAAAAAACCTGCCTCCATTAAACTGAATAGAGCTGGGAGCTGTAAGTTATTAATAGCAGCGGTGGTTGGTTGCTATAGGAACAAAGGACATTCATAGTATAACAAGCTTATGTGTGAGGTAATATGATGTCAGTGGGGAGACAGACACAGATAGACACAGACTGAGAGACAGACAGGCACAGACAGACAGGCACAGACAGCCAGGGAAAGAGACAGAGACAAACAGACAGGCACAGATAGTAAAAAAAAGCCAGACAAACAGAAATACAGACAGAAAGGCACACGAGGAAAGAGACAGAGACATACAGACAGATAGAGGCAGACAGGGAAAGAGATAGCCAGAGATAGACAGGGAAAAAGGCAGACAGAGACAGACAAACAGAGAAAGAGACAGAGGCAGATAGGGAAATAGACAGAGGCAGATAGGGAAATAGACAGAGACAGACAGGGGAAAAAGGCAGACAGACAGGGAAAGAGACAGACAGGGAAAGAGACAGACAGGGAAAGAGACAGACAGAGGAAGAGACAGACAGAGGAAGAGACAGACAGAGGAAGAGACAGACAGAGAGAGACAAAGAAATACAGAGACAGACAGGGAAAGAGACAGACCTGGAAAGAGACAGACCTGGAAAGAGACAGACCTGGAAAGAGACATACGGGGAAAGAGACAGATGGGGAAAGAGACAGACAGGGAAAGAGACAGATGGGGAAAGTGACAGACAGGGGAAGAGACAGACAAGGGAAGAGACAGACAAGGGAAGAGACATACAGGGGAAGAGACTGACAGACAGAGACAGACAGACAGAGACAGACAGACCTGGAAAGAGACAGACCTGGAAAGAGACAGACCTGGAAAGAGACAGCCCGGGAAAGAGACAGACGGGGAAAGAGACAGATGGGGAAAAATACAGACGGGGAAAGAGAGAGTGAGACACAGGAGGAAAAAGGAGTTTTTGAATGCAAAAATTAGTTTATTTTAAACAAGGAGGGGTTTTGGCAGAGACATTAAAAACAGGTATAGAGGGCAAGAGAGGCAGCAAATAAATATAGATATCACAGTCTATTGCAAAGATGTATACATGATGGCATAAAACATGGTGTTAAAATGCAGAGAACCTGCTGGAGATGCAGTAACCCTTCATAACGTTTATATAGGATGAGCGGTCAAAATATAGAGTGCTATAGTGCAAATAGAAGCCAAATCATCAGTGCAAATTCATCAAGTTACATACATGAGCAGTTCTCTGTATAAACTATCTCACATGCAGGAGGCATAAAAGCCTTATCCTAAAGAGAGTCAAAGCCATCATAGGATAATACTGGTGCCGCATGGTGGGTTGGGGGGTAATCTCTGCACTCCAGGCACGAATGCGGCACCAGTATTTTCCTTCTACTTCTTTCTGAAAGGTATTTATTATCCTATGATGGCTTTGACTCTCTTTAGGATAAGGCTTTTATGCCTCCTGCAAGTGAGATAGTTTATACAGAGAACTGCTCATGTATGTAACCTGATGAATTTGCACTGATGATTTGGCTTCTACAGACATATGAAAAAGTTTGGGCACCCCTATTAATGTTAACCTTTTTTCTTTATAACAATTTGGGTTTTTGCAACAGCTATTTCAGTTTCATATATCTAATAACTGATGGACTGAGTAATATTTCTGGATTGAAATGGGGTTTATTGTACTAACAGAAAATGTGCAATCCGCATTTAAGCAAAATTTGACCTGTGCAAAAGTATGGGCACCTCAACATAAAGGTGTGACATTAATATTTTGTAGATCCTCCTTTTGCAAAAATAACTGCCTCTAGTCGCTTCCTGTAGCTTTTAATGAGTTCCTGGATCCTGGATGAAGGTATATTTGACCATTCCTGTTTACAAAACAATTCCAGTTCAGTTAATTTTGATGGTCGCCGAGCATGGACAGCACGCTTCAAATCAGCCCACAGATTTTCAATGATATTCAGGTCTGGGGATTGGGATGGCCATTCCAGAACATTGTAATTGTTCCTCTGCATGAAGCCTGAGTAGATTTGGAGTGGTGTTTTGGATCATTGTCTTGCTGAAATATCCATCCCCTGCGTAACTTCAACTTCGTCACTGATTCTTGCACATTATTGTCAAGAATCTACTGATACTGAGTTGAATCCATGCGACCCTCAACTTTAACAAGATTCCCGATGCCGGCATTGGCCACACAGCGCCAAAGCATGATGGAACCTCCACCAAATTTTACTGTGGGTAGCAAGTGCTTTTCTTCGAATTTGTTTTTTTGCCTCCATGCATAACGCCTTTTTGTATGACCAAACAACTCAATCTTTGTTTCATCAGTCCACAGGACCTTCTTCCAAAATGTAACTGGCTTGTCCAAATGTGCTTTTGCATACCTCAGGCGACTCTGTTTGTGGCGTGCTTGCAGAAACGGCTTCTTTCGCATCACTCTCCCATACAGCTTCTCCTTGTGCAATGTGCGCTGTATTGTTGACCGATGCACATTGACACCATCTGCAGCAAGATGAAGCTGCAGGTCTTTGGAGGTGGTCTGTGGATTGTCCTTGACTGTTCTCACCATTCTTCTTCTCTGCCTTTCTGATATTTTTCTTGGCCTGCCACTACTGGACATAACGAGAACTGTACCTGTGTTCTTCCATTTCCTTACTATGTTCCTCACAGTGGAAACTGACAGTTTAAATCTCTGAGACAACTTTTTGTATCCTTCCCCTGAACAACTATGTTGAATAATCTTTGTTTTCAGATTATTTGAGAGTTGTTTTGAGGAGCCCATGATGCCACTCTTCACAGGAGATTCAAATAGGAGAACAACTTGCAAGTGGCCACCTTAAATACCTTTTCTCATGATTGGATACACCTGCCTATGAAGTTCAAAGCTCAATGAGGTTACAAAACCAATTTAGTGCTTTAGTAAGTCAGTAAAAAGTAGTTAGGAGTGTTCAAATCAAGAAATTGATAAGGGTGCCCATACTTTTGCACCGGTCAAATTTTGTATAAATGTGGATTACACATTTTCTGTTAGTACAATAAACCTCATTTCAATCCAGAAATATTACTCAGTCCATCAGTTATTAGATAGCTGTTGCAAAAACCCAAATTGTTATAAAGAAAAAAGGTTAACATTACTAGGGGTGCCCAAACTTTTTCATATGATTGTATTAGCAGCAGATAGACTCAGTCTATATCTCTGGAACTGCAGCAACTAATAAGCCTGTGCAAAGATCACTGAGAATAAGATGGGATCGGAGAATCAGGAGGAGTTGTGACCGCAGCGATTTTGAATGCTGGATCTTGTGTCATCAGCAGTGTATAGAAGTGGTGGAGCAAACGCCGGCTCTCATGATGAATTTGTCCAGTGGCAACTGGCGCACCCCCACCCCACCCACTTTGTCAAAACTTTGAGAAAATGGCATGAGAAGGACAAAAGTTGCAAAATTTTAGTATAGCCTTGAGTTGCACCTGATTTTTTTTACGCCTGAATCTCGGCATAAACAGCTAAGATGGATAGGGCTCCAAGAGTCTAAAATTATGTTTATGCAATCTTCAAATACAGATTGTGATTAAACCTGATTTAAAGCGAAACTGTAGTTTTACTTTTTATTTCATAAATCAATAGAACACATGAAAATAAGTAATTTGTAATATATCTTATCAGACAAATTTGCTTTTTTTCCCTGCTAGAATTGATCAGTCATTACCAAAATTCTCAATTCTGAGGCAAAATCTGTATTCAGTGAAGACTTTCCCATTACTGAGATAGGGGATGGTGTTTGGTGCTGATGAGATTCTATCACAGTAGCAGGAGCTAGAGGCAGAGTTCCTCCCACATTCTCCTCCTATCTACATAGGAGATGGCAGTTGGTGCTGATGAGATTCTATGCAGAAAGAAGAGGTAGAGGGCGGAGCTCTGCTTCTAGCTCCTCCCATTATCATAGAATCTCATCAGCACAAACTGCTATCTCAACAATGGAAAAGTCTTCATTGAATACAGATTTTACCTCAAAATTGAGAATTTTGATAATGACTCCTCAATTCTGGCAGAGAAAGAAGCAAATTTGCTTGATAAAATATATTGCAAAGTTGCTTATTTTCATGTGCAGTATTGATTTATGAGATAAGGATGGAAAAGAACAGTTACGCTTTAAGCGATATATATCATTTTCTGATAATACATTCCCTGGAATGTAACCATAGCATACACTGGAGATCAAAATTAGAGAACAATGTATGATCACTTGCTTTTTTCAGAAATAATGTAATCCACATTGATCAACATTTGAAGGTTTTTTGTAAGAGGTACTGTTGGTATATGCAGCAGACAAGGACTTCTTTGACTGTGTGAAGGAGGACTTTATACTGATCTAACAGTAGATGGCGATGTTGTGTAAAGTTTCCTTACTCACTGAATTGTAAAAAGTCTTTTGTTTTTCTTTCTGGTTTCACTTTCTCTTCCTGATGCAATGCTGTATTACTGTGCTTATTATTACCTGATGTTTCAAGGATTAAAGGCTTGTTGTTATCCCATGTAATCTGCTCTGTGAACTTTGTTCTGCACCTGGGAAACTAGAAGCTGTGCAACAAGTACACCATGCCACTAGAACAGTGTTTTACAAAAGATCCAAAGTTTATCAACATAAAACCTTTATTTTGCCCAAAATGTGATGATCATAATTAGAGAACATCAATGACTGCAGCACAGAGAAAGATTATAATGACATTTTCTGAAGGGAACAACAGTCACCAATCAGTAGGAAGTGTACTGGCCTTTGCTTTGAATAGTTCAGCACATCTGCAGCCACAATACATCACTAGTCTCTTACACTGCTCTGGTGTGATTTTGGTCCACTCTACTTCCACAGTTCTTTGACCATTGTGTGTTTCTTGGCTATAACTTTGTCACCAAGGATTTTACAGAGATTTTACATTGGGTTTAGATCAGGACTCTGGGCGGCCATTTCATTATTTCAATGTTTTCTGTTTCAAGGAACTGCTTTACCTGTTTTGCTGTGTGACAGGGGCATTGTCCTGCATGAAAATTGCTGGCTGATTGAGTGATGAACGCAAGTAAGGAACCATGTGTTGTGAAGAAGGTTCTGATACACACTTGTATTTACTCTGCCACGTAGCTGTATGAGAGGTCCAACTCCTGCTGCAGAAAACATTCCCCAAACCATGACCCTTCCTCCACCACTTTTCACTGACTTCTTAACACACTTTGGGCTCAGTCTTTCCCCAGTTTGTTGATGAACATAATGTTTCCCATCAGACTCAAATAAATTAAACTTGTTTTCATCACTAAAATGAACTGTGGAAAACTTCTCCTCTATCCACACAACATGCTCCTCACCAAAGGTGAGTTTAGCCTTTTGATTTTTTTTGCTAATGAGAAGTTTTCAGTCCAAATGCTTTTAAATGTCGTGACGCTGTATGACGAGACAGATTCTTCCCCTGTTCAGTGCTGAACTGGTGAGCAATTCCAGCTGCAGTGTTGAAACGGTTACCCATGGAGTTTCTCCACATTATCTTGTCCTCTCTTGAGTTTGTCTTTAGAGGGCGACCAAGATAGTAAAGATGCAATATTATCGAAATCACAGACTTGGAATGACCAACTTCTCTTTTTTATGGCTGATAGGTTCACCCCTTTAGCTTTCATCTGGATAACCTGCTGCCGGAGGGATTTAGTCACTTTGACATGGCACACCATTTTTGCAAAGTCAGTGCAAACTCGAAAGCTAGGCTGCCAGTTACATAGGGTTTGACAGATAATTAAGGAAATCAGCACCAGGTGCCAGATCAACACCACTAACTTGCAGGAATTTGAAAGTTTTCTCTAGTTTTCATCCGTGCTCTTTTTCATTTATCTCATTTACATTTTTATTACGTGCTTTGGAATAAATTAAATTTATGAAATAAGCTTAAAATACTGTGAGTTTACTCATGTTAGGAATAGGATATAATCCCATAGGATTACACAATGACCTTAACATTTAGTAAATTGTGTGTCCTCTAATTTTGATCTCCAGTGTATACACACACCTACTATGTCTCAACTACTGAGTTTAGCATTATAAATGACAGACAGTTCCCCAAAGTATTTAGAATATTTTTTACTTTCAGAACAATTGGTCACCAGAAATTTTATTTCCATGATACATTTTCTAAAAAGCTGTAAAACAGGAGGAATATCCAGGGTAATGTGATCAGGTCAGGCTTACAGATGTCAGTTAAATTTGTGGACAAGTTCCTAAATTAGGAAATAAAGGTTATTAGAACATTCTGTGGTCTTCACAATGCTGATGTTCACAGATTAATATTTTGCACATTTCGACATTTTCAGCAACTTCTCAAGTCTCTTCAAATCACAAAGGACATGACCAGGAGCGTGGGGTGATCAGACCCCAGAATGTTTTCTGCAAAAAACAAATTATAGTTATATTTTGCAATAGATATATATATATATAGATGTGTATTGGTAATTAGCAAGAGCGTGTCAGCTGCATAGAAATACATTAAGCCAACCCGCTCCTGTCAGGAGAGAAGCCGGCCACGCCAGGTGATGCCCATGCGAGACTTGGCGAGTCATTCGCAAGTGTGACGTGGGCCTTAGTCAGGGCTGTATTTTGCCTTCGTGCTGCCCTAGGCACTTTAAGTGGTCGCGCCCCTTAGTGACAACGTAAAACTGAGTTTTCGCACACGACATCTGTTTAAGGCAGATCTACTCTGTAGCACACTTTAAAAAGTATCAATAAGAAACGAACCCCCCCCCCCAATGGGAATCACCACAGGCACATCAAAACATAGCATGAGTATAAAATATTCCCACCACACCGTCCCCACTTATATACTGTGACTGTGACACTGCCC
Organism: Anomaloglossus baeobatrachus; assembly: GCF_048569485.1. Classification (NCBI taxonomy): domain Eukaryota; kingdom Metazoa; phylum Chordata; class Amphibia; order Anura; family Aromobatidae; genus Anomaloglossus; species Anomaloglossus baeobatrachus. The sequence continues at coordinate 692,087,179 of NC_134354.1, forward strand.
CTAATAAACACCACACTGCCCTCCCTTATAAACTACTGTATATCCACCACACCTTCCTCGATTATGAAATATGATCTGTACATTGTGAGGAGGGAGCAGCATGATGTGAGGACAATGTCCCATGCATGCTGCCCCCTCCTCACAATGTCCCATGCATGCTGCCCCCTCCTCACAATGTCCCATGCATGCTGCCCCCTCCTCACAATGTCCCATGCATGCTGCCCCCTCCTCACAATGTCCCATGCATGCTGCTCCCTCGTCACAATGTCCCATGCATGCTGCTCCCTCCTCACAATGTCCCATGCAAGCTGCCCCCGCCTCACAATGTCCCATGCATGCTGCCCCCTCCTCACAATGTCCCATGAATGCTGCCCCCTCCTCACAATGTCCCTTGCATGCTTCCCCCTCCTCACAATGTCCCATGCATGCTGCCCCCTCCTCACAATGTCCCATGCATGCTGCTCCCTCCTCACAATGTCCCTTGCATGCTGCCCCCTCCTCACAATGTCCCTTGCATGCTGCCCCCTCCTCACAATGTCCCATGCATGCTGCCCCCTCCTCACAATGTCCCATGCATGCTGCCCCTCCTCACAATGTCCCATGCATGCTGCTCCCTCCTCACAATGTCTCATGCATGCTGCCCCCTCCTCACAATGTCTCATGTATGCTGCTCCCTCCTCACAATGTCCCATGAATGCTGCTCCCTCCTCACAATGTCTCATGCATGCTGCCCCCTCCTCACAATGTCTCATGTATGCTGCTCCCGCCTCACAATGTCCCATGCATGCTGCTCCCTCCTCACAATGTCCCATGCATGCTGCTCCCTCCGCACAATGTCTCATGCTTGATGCTCCCTCCTCACAATGTCCCATGCATGCTGCTCCTTCCTCACAATGTCCCATGCATGCTGCTCCCTCCTCACAATGTCTCATGCATGCTGCCCCCTCCTCAGTGTCCCATGCATGCTGCCCCCTTCTCACAATGTCCCATGCATGCTGCCCCCTCCTCACAATGTCTCATGCATGCTGCCCCACTCTTGATATTGACTCCCCTACATTGCTCCACTCCATACTGATCCCACACATGCTGCCCCTTCTTCACAATGAGCTCCCAATGCTGCCCCCTCTTATTCTGAGTCCTTACACTCCCCCCACCCAATCGATTTTGTCATTGCACTATCCCTCATCCCTTGTCCTCTGTCTCTAGCATTAGCCCCTCTCTCCCACTCCCCCAGCATCAGCCTCTCTCCCCCAGCATCAGCCTCTATCTTCCCTCAGCATCAGCCTCTCTTCCCCAGTCTCAGCCTTTGCCTCCCCCCAGCCTCAGCCTGCCCCAGTCTCCGCCTCAGCCTCCCTCCAGCCTCCCTCCAGTCTCAGCCTCAGCCTCCCTCAAGTCTCAGCCTCCCTCCAGTCTCAGCCTCAGCCTCCCTCCAGCCTCCCTCCAGTCTCAGCCTCAGCCTCCCTCCAGCCTCCCCCCAGTCTCAGCCTCAGTCTCCCTCCAGCCTCCCCCCAGTCTCAGCCTCCCTCCAGTCTCAGCCTCTGCCTCCCTCAAGTCTCAGCCTCAGCCTCCCTCCAGTCTCAGCCTCAGCCTCCCTCCAGCCTCCCCCCAGTCTCTGCCTCTGCCTCCCTCCAGCCTCCCCCCAGTCTCTGCCTCTGCCTCCCTCCAGCCTCCCCCCAGTCTCAGCCTCAGCCTCCCTCCAGTCTCAGCCTCAGCCTCCCTCCAGCCTCCCCCCAGTCTCAGCCTCAGTCTCCCTCCAGCCTCCCCCCAGTCTCAGCCTCCCTCCAGTCTCAGCCTCTGCCTCCCTCCAGCCTCCCCCAGTCTCTGCCTCTGCCTCCCTCCAGCCTCCCCCCAGTCTCTGACTCTGCCTCCCTCCAGCCTCCCCCCAGTCTCTGCCTCTGCCTCCCTCCAGCCTCCCCCCCAGTCTCTGCCTCTGCCTCCCTCCAGCCTCCCCCCAGTTCGTTTCATCACGCCCTACCACGCACAGTGGAGGGAGATGACTGCTATCATTGGGAAATATTGGTCTGTGCTGCTTTCTGATAGTGACTTGTCTCACATACTTACCCCCAGACCTGCGGTGACACCAAAGAGGTCCAAGACGTTAAAAGATCAGATTGTCAAAAGTCATTATACCCCGAAAAGTGGAAATGTTTTTGGGATAAGTAGAGGCCCTAGATGGGGCTCACGTTCTTGTGGGGATTGTGGGGCTTGCCCACAAATGGATCGAGCAGAGGAATTTTGGGACTCGTCCCATGCAAATACATATAAGATCTTACATTATATCAATTGCCGTTCCTCTGGCGTTATATATTGGGCAACTTGTCCCTGCGGCCTCATCTATGTGGGCCTGACGACCCGGGAGCTCCGGGTCCGCATCCTGGAGCATATCCGGGATGTGAGAAATGCGGCTAAAATAACAAAACCCGAAGAGATCATGTTACTGAAAAATATCCCCAAACATTTCAAAGAGCGGCACAACTGCAATTGGCGCCTACTTAAATTTAGAGGGATTGATAAAATCTATCTTGGTGCGCGAGGGGGTGACTTTAAAAATGCCATCTATAGGAAGGAAGCTAAATGGATCATAACCTTAGACACAATAAAACCCAAAGGCCTTAATGATATGATTAGCTTTAAACCATTTTTGGTGTGATTAGGTATTTAGCTCATGGTCTGCATTGGATTTGTTTTTAGGGGGCTTTTCATGACTGCTCATCATGTGTCGTTTTAATGTTTCTTAAACATATATTTTTTTAATTCATTGTTTGTTTCAGTCATGGCTGCGTGTATCGTTCTATATTGGAAATGTCGGGACAAGAGGAGGCTCATGGACTAATGATCGTAACATCATATGGATAACAACGGACTATATAATGTCTGCATATCGGGATCGGCTACATATAAATGATGTTTAATGTATGGTTGATATTGATATCCCGGATATGCTACTGCCCTTCTGCTTGCCCCATTCAAATATGGTGGATTTGGCGCCATTCTGTGCGCGCATGGAGCTCTGATTGCTCCTCCCCTCTGTGTCCGGTGATCACATGGGTGCGGGGATGCGCGCATGCGCAGGCCCGCTTCCTGAACGCCGGACACACTGGAGGATGGGCATCGGATCTTCAGGGCGCGCCGCGATAGGATGGTGAGTAATGTTCCCTCACAATATAAGCAGCCCTGACTGTCACTTCTGCACCTCACCGATGAAGCTGGTGGCGAAACGCGTCTGAGGTGCAGGGCGGCGTGTCAGGCAGGCGACTACGTTTTTTCCTGGTGGGCTATTATACCTCCCTGGTTTAACCCTTGTTACACTGTGGATGTTCTTGCTGGCTATATAAATGAATGTTTCTGGAAGAGGGCTACCGTATCTTTCATTGTATGTACCTTTATTCATTGGTAGCTCCTAGACAAGCATGTCTATTCAGGTCAGGTGTGGAGTTTAATCATGTCGTTCATCATTTTGTCTCACTATGTATGTACTTAAATTTTCTATATACTCCTGCCTTTTGTCAGGTCCTTTGTGACCACTTTATGTGTATGTCTAGGCTGCTTATTTTGTCAATACAACTGGATATGTATTATCATGATTATATTATATGAAATTTGACTATATATACTACTTGTTATATTCATGCCTTGCAAGGTTTCCTGATTATTGTGGTCTGTCTTATTTTGACATGCTGCCCTGACTGTCAGCACTTGTTTTTAAGCACATCGCACTTTGTGTTGCACTTTTTTGTATCCCCTTGTATTATATAAATAAATTTTTCATAATCTTAGAATATTGTCTGTTCATAAGTGAGCATAATTTTTATATATGGAGGTCAATACAGGTTCCCCCCAGTCTCTGCCTCTGCCTCCCTCCAGCCTCCCCCCAGTCTCAGCCTCTGCCTCTCTCCAGCCTCCCCCCAGTCTCAGCCTCTGCCTCCCTCCAGCCTCCCCCCAGTCTCTGCCTCTGCCTCCCTCCAGCCTCCCCAACAGTCTCTGCCTCTGCCTCCCTCCAGCCTCCCCCAGTCTCAGCCTCTGCCTCCCTCCAGCCTCCCCACAGTCTCAGCCTCTGCCTCCCTCCAGTCTCAGCCTCTGCCTCCCTCCAGCCTCCCCCCAGTCTCAGCCACTGCCTCCCTCCAGTCTCAGCCTCTGCCTACCTCCAGCCTCCCCCCAGTCTCAGCCTCTGCCTTCCTCCAGCCTCCCCCCAGTCTCAGCCTCTGCCTCCCTCCAGCCTCCCCCCAGTCTCAGCCTCTGCCTCCCTCCAGTATCTGCCTTTGCCGCCCCCCCCCCCCCCGCATGCGCAGATCTCTGGTCTGCATTAGAGACACTCCCACGCTCCTTATGAATCCACTTACCTGCTCCAGTGCCCGCCGCCATCTTCCTGGCTCACGTGAGTATCCTCTTCTGACACCGGCTTCCATCACGGCGTCCTCCACGGCGTCCTGCTGTGAGCTCTGCATGTGACGTCCACACAGCAGTGGACGCAGCACAGAGGAAGGAGCTGATTGGCGCGCGCCTGTGACCCCGGAAGTGCAGGCGCCGGCAGTTCCGGGGTCAATCAGCTCCCTGTGCTCGGCGGCCACAAAAAAAAAAATGTAAAAAAAAAAAAAAAAAAAATTTTTTTTTTTTTTTTTTTTTTTTTTTGCTGCCAGAAGGTGCCGCCCCTCACAATCTGCCGCCCTAGGCACCGGACCACGGGTGCCTAATGGTAAATACGGCCCTGGCCTTAGTAGGAGGAGAGCTGCAGGTTGGTCTTGCTGTTCACTGCCAGAAATCATCGTAATAGTAATTCTAATGATCAGTATTTGAATACGGCTTATTCACCCTTGTGATCTGTTCATAAAGTCAAGGTAAACATAGCAAGGAGACATATTGGAGGGCACCACCTGTGGGGTCCAATCATCCCACTAGGTAACCCAAACACAAGGGGTCACCTCAACACACTCATAAATAAGTACACCAAAAAGAAGGAAAGTGGTGTGCAAAGGTGGGATGCACCTCTATCAAAGTACAAAATGGTCTTTATTACATTGAGACACAACAAACACGCTTTAAAAACACTAAAAAAGGAGTAACAGCCACAATTTACAACATTTGATCCCTATAGGGAACAAAAAGTATATATCCCCTCCTTCCCATACAGCAATATTCAAATATACAGATAAATGGCAATTAATGCTTTGAAATAATAGACTCCTCTCTCTCTGGATTTATTGGAATTATTATAGATTTATTATATTTATTTTATTGGATTTATTCAAATCCGGTCCAGGAAAGAAAGGGCAGCAACACCGTGTCTTCATTCGTGGTTTTTTATTTATTAACTAGAAGGTGGCCCGATTCTAACGCATCGGGTATTCTAGAATTTATTGTGTAGTTAATGTATGATTTGTGTTATATATATATATATATATATATATATATATATATATAGAGGTTGTTGTGTGTAGTTAGCAAGTATTTGTGTAGGACGCTGTAAATGTTCTGGGTGTTGTCTGGGTGTGGGAGTGTGTAAGAGCGGTGTTGTTTGTGTGTCGCATTGTGTGTGTTGCGTTGTATGTGGAGCGCTGTGTGTCTGCAGTGTTGTCAGTGTGTGTTGCGTTGTGTGTGTTGCGTTGTTTGTGGAGCGCTGTGTGTCTGCAGTGTTGTCTGTGTGTGTGGTGCTGTGTGTGTTGCACAGTTTATGTGCGTGTGGGGTGCGTGTATGTGTTTTGGGGGGAGGTATGTTTTGTGCAATGTGTGTGTGTTGCACGGTATGTGCGTATTTTTGTGTGTGCCGCTATGTTTGTGTGTTGTGTGTGTGCGGCGTTGTCTGTGTGTGTTGGTGTCTGTGTAGGGGGGTGTTTGTGGTTCCCAGTGTGTGTGTGTGGTGTGTTGTGCGGTGCGTGTGTGGCGGTGTGTGTGTGTTTTGGGGGGAGGTGTGCACCCCCCATCATGCTCCATCCCCCATGCTGCACACCCCCATTGTGCTCCATCCCCCCATGCTGCACACCCCCATCGTGCTCCATCCCCCATGCTGCGCACCCCCCATCGTGTTTCATCCCCCATGCTGCACACGCCCATCGTGCTCCATCACTCATGCTGCGCACCCCCCATCGTGTTTCATCCCCCATTCTGGGCACCCCCCATCGTGCTCCATCACTCATGCTACGCACCCCCCATCGTGTTTCATCCCCCATTCTGGGCACCCCCCATCGTGCTCCATTCCCCATGCTGCGCACCCCCCATCGTGTTTCATCCCCCATTCTGGGCACCCCCCATCGTGCTCCATCCCCCATGCTGCGCACCCCCCATCGTGTTTCATCCCCCATTCTGGGCACCCCCCATCGTGCTCCATCCCCCATGCTGCACCCCCCCATTGTGCTCCATCCCCCATGCTGGCATCGTGTGCGGGGGCGTGGCCTAGCGGGCATTGCGTGCGGGGGCGTGGCCTAGCGGGCATTGCATGGGGGCATGGCCTAGGGGCACCGCGTGCAGGAGCGTGGCCTAGCAGGCACCGCATGCCGGGGCGTGGCCTAGCGGGCATCGCGTGCGAGGGCGTGGCCTAGCGGGCATCATGTGCGGGGGCGTGGCCTAGCGGGCATCGCTGTGGGGGCGTGGCCTAGCGGGCATCGTGTGTGGGGGCGTGGCCTAGCGGGCACAGTGTGCGGGGGGCATGGCCTAGCGGGCATCGCGTGCGGGGGCGTGGCCTAGCGGGCATAGTGTGTGGGGGCGGGGCCTGGCCAATCCGTGGGGGGGGCGGGGCCAGGCCGAGCCCAGTGGCCAATCCGACGGTTGTCACTGTAAGGACACAATGTCACTGTAACGACACAATTTTGGAGCAAGACAGACAGACAGAATAAGGCAATTATATATATAGATAGCATGTGGATAGGGTACAGTGTAGAGGGGAGGTGGGGAGAGGTGAAAGGGTAGGACGACGGGTGGCCGTTTCGCACAGTATGTTCTTCGGCGGGTCCTGTAGTGTTTTCTTATATTGGATTTATGTGCACACTCATACCTTTCAGGAAATGTTCTATAATGTCTAGAGAGGAGCCTATTTTTTCAAAGCATCAATTGCCATTCATGGTATCTGTATATTTGAATATTGCTGTATGGGAAGGAGGGGATATATACTTTTTGTTCCCTTTAGGGATCAAATGTAAATTGGGGCCATTACTCCTTTTTTAGTGTTTTTAAAGCGTGTTTGCTGTGTCTCAATTTAATAAAGACCGTTCTGTACTTTGATAGAGGTGCATCCCTCCATTGCACACCACTTTCCTTCTTTTTGGTGTAAACATAGTAAGGGCCACATATGATTTGTGAAATGAGCGTGCAGAGCACACAATGTCTCATTTCTCTATTTATTTTACACTGTGAATATTACACTGGATACAGTGTTTCTTTGGAATTCTTGTTACAGCTGGAATTCACGTGTCTTTGCCTCCATGTCCAGATACCAATCGGAAAGTGACACTTAGTAAAATAATGATTCCATATTGGGGTCTAGAAAATCTTCTGTTGCTCTCGATCCTGTATTGAGCCTTCAGCTGATTCATGCTCCAATAAAAACAGGCGACAGGAATCAGAGACCCGCTCCATTATCACAATGGTGTATGTGTATTCTGACATGCTGTAGCATTTCAGAGACAAATAGTTGCAAACGGTGTACCGGGATGAGGTCACAAGGATGACTAATCCCAGGGGTACAGTATGTTCCCAAAAACCTTTCCCTGACTCTCTCCGCTAACCTGACAGGTGGCTCCCCTTAAACACACATATAGGAAGAGACTCAATCTAGGCGAGTGGGCGAACACGAGACAGCGGGAACCTGCCTCCTGGATAATACAAAAAAAAAAGTGACTGCGCCTCTTAAAAGGAACCTGTCACCAGTTTTTTGCCCTATAAGCTCTAGCCACCACCAGTGGGCTCTTATATACACACTAGAAGGTGGCCCGATTCTACGCATCGGGTATTCTAGAATTTACGTATTGTGTAGTTCATGTATGATTTTTGTTATATATATATATATATATATATATATATATATATATATATATATAGAGATGTTGTTGTGTGTAGTTACCAAGTGTTTGTGTAGGCGCTGTACATGTTCTGGGTGTTGTCTGGGTGTGGCGGGGGGTGAGAGCGGTGTTGTATGTGTGTTGCGTGTGTTGCGTTGTTTGTGGAGCGCTGTGTGTCTGTAGCGTTGTGTGTGTGTGTTGCGCGGTTTGTGTGTGTGGTGTGTTTTGGGGGGAGGTATGTTTTGTGCAATGTGTGTGTTGTGCGGTATGTGCGTATATTTGTGTGTGCCGTGGTCTTTGTGTGTTGGGTGTTGTGTGTGTGCAGCGTTGTCTGTGTGTGTGGGTGTCTGTGTAGGGCAGTTGTTTGTGGTTCCCAGTGTGTGTGTGTGTGTGTGTGTGTGTGGTGTGTTGTGCAGTGCGCGCGCGCGTGTGTGTGTGTGTGTGTGTGTGTGTGCATCAGCCTCTCTTCTCTCAGCCTACCTCTCCCAGCCTCCCTCCTCCCAGCCTCCCTCAGCATCAGCCTCCCTCTCCCAGCCTCCCCAAGCATCAGCCTCCACCAGCATCAGCCTCTCTCCTTCCAGCCTCCCCCAGCATCAGCCTCCGCAAGCATCAGCCTCTCTCCTTCCAGCCTCCTCCAGCATCAGCCTCCCTCTCCCAGCCTTCCCCAGGATCAGCCTCTCTCCTCCCAGCCTCCGTCCTCCCAGCCTTCCCCAGCATCAGCTTTCCCCTCCCAGCCTCCCTCAGCATCAGCCTTCCCCAGCATCAGCCTCTCTCCTCCCAGCCTCAGCCTCTCTCCTTCCAGCCTCCCCCAGCATCAGCCTCTCTCCTTCCAGCTTCCCTCAGCATCAGCCTCCCCTTCCCAGCCTTCCCCAGGATCAGCCTCTCTCCTCCCAGCCTCCTTCCTCCCAGCCTCCCCCTCCCAGCCTCCCTCAGCATCAGCCTTCCGCTCCCAGTCTCCCCCAGCATCAGCCTCCCCATGCATCAGCCTCCACCAGCATCAGCCTCTCTCCTTACAGCCTCCCCCAGCATCAGCCTCCCCTTCCCAGCCTTCCCCAGGATCAGCCTCTCTCCTCCCAGCCTCCTTCCTCCCAGCCTCCCCCTCCCAGCCTCCCTCAGCATCAGCCTTCCGCTCCCAGTCTCCCCCAGCATCAGCCTCCCCAAGCATCAGCCTCCACCAGCATCAGCCTCTCTCCTTCCAGCCTCCCCCAGCATCAGCCTCTCTCCTTCCAGCCTCCCTCAGCATCAGCCTCCCGTTCCCAGCCTTCCCCAGGATCAGCCTCTCTCCTCCCAGCCTCCTTCCTCCCAGCCTCCCTCAGCATTAGCCTTCCCCTCCCAGTCTCCCCCAGCATCAGCCTCCCCAAGCATCAGCCTCCACCAGCATTAGCCTCCACCAGCATTAGCCTCTCTCCTTCCAGCCTCCCCCAGCATCAGCCTCCCCAAGCATCAGCCTCCACCAGCATCAGCCTCCCTCGTCCCAGCCTCCCCCTCCCAGCCTCCCCCAGCATCAGCCTCTCTCCTCCCAGCCTTCCCCATGATCAGCCTCTCTGCTCCCAGCCTCCTCCAGCACGCCGTGCTCCTCTGCCGACACTCACACACCCGATCGCATCCACTCACACACACCCGATCGCATCCACTCACACACACCCGATCGCATCCAGTCACACACACCCGATCGCATCCACTCACACACACCCGATCGCATCCACTCACACACACAGACACTGACGATATCGCACATACGCGCTTATACTCACAACATCCGGAGGTATCACATGCTTCTGGCCATGTGATCCTCCCGCAGGTCCTGGAAGCTAACAGCACAGTACCGCCGCCGAGAAGCAAGCGATATCCCAGGATGTTGTGAGTATGTGGATGCGATGTGATGTGTGTGTGAGAGTGAGTGTGATCTGATTTGTGTGTGTGTATGTGTGTGCTGTTATGTGTGTGTGTATGTGTGTGTGCTGTTATGTGTCTGTATTTTCCGCCGCTGCAGGACCTTGATGTGTGGATGCGATGTGATGTGTGTGTGAGGTGTGTGTGAGAGTGAGTGTGAGCCGGTGTACACTGGTAACTATGATACACATCGGGTAACTAAGGGACCTTAGTTACCCGATGTGTATAATGGTTACCAGCTTTCACGGCCTCCGTCAAGATCCCAGCATCGCAAGGTTATGTCTGGCGCTGCCGGGATCCTGACGCAGCCGGTGTAGAAGCAAGCGATATCCCAGCATGTTGTGATGTGTGAGGTGTGTGTGAGAGTGAGTGTGAGAGTGAGTGTGATCTGATGTGTGTGTGTGTACTCACCTGGGAGTCGCGGCTCCGTGTCAGTTGGGCCAGAGCGAGCGTGCATTGCGTGAGGGGGGCGGGGCCTGCAGAGAGCCGGGGCGAGAGGCCAATCTGTGTGGGGGGGTGGGGCCATGGCGAGCCCAGCGGCCAATCAGCTTTGTGTCACCGTAAGGACACAATTTCGGAGCATGACAGACAGACAGACAGACAGATAGACAGACAGACAGACAGACAGACAGAATAAGGCAATTATATATATAGATTCTAACATGCTGTATATAAGAGCCCAGGCCACTGTGTAGAACATAAAAAACACTTTATAATACCCATCTAAACCGTCGCTGCTGCTCAAATGGGCGTCTTTGTCCTCCGGTGGCGACTCCTCCTCTTTCGGCCATCTTCATCCTCCTTCTGAAGCCGCAGTGCATGACACGTCTAAGTCATACACACTCGCCGGTCCCACGCATTTGCACTACAATACTTTAATCTGCCCTGCTCAGGACCTGAATGCCGGCGAGTGTGTATGATGTCGGATGCGTCATGTGTGGCGCCCCTGACCTGGTCAGGCACCACTGAGTACTGCACCCATGCTGGGACAGTACTTCCAGGTAATCCTAAGGGCCAGAACGAGGTGTGTACGCACAGACACATAGCAACCAGGTCTCCCACACCTTTAGAGGGGACCCTTGGGTAGTCTCCAAAGAGGGCTATCTTTCAAATCTCATCGAGAGGTGGAGCGGGGGGGCTGTGAGTTAAAGTGCAGAGGTTGTCAGGAAGAGAGGAGAGCCAGTCTGGTAGTGGAGCACGGCAGTCGCGAGGCGGACACCCGCACGGACACTAGTCAGACCCTGCGCGGTGTACTGACAGTTGGCGAGGGGGAACGGTCACCGAGTAGTCAGAGAAAGAGGTGCTCCTGGTGAGTAGTCTCGTACAGGATACAGGTCCCTAGAGCAGACTCCAGTGTAACTATCTGCTAAACCTGCAGGTGAGGGGAACTACAAGTACCTCACCAACCTACAGAGTCCGAGCCTCAGCAGCAACGCAGGGACCCATAAGGAGACAGAGCCAGAAGCCATCTCACCTGGTCCACGCTGCCGGCTAACGGGCCAAATACAGGGGAGAAAAGGCAGTTGCGACTCCCTGGATAGACCCATAAGGTACTTCAGGTCAGGGGGCTATCCGAACACAGAAGTGCTAGGAAGACGAGCTAACCTGTTACCCTCAGACTGGCCTGAAGGAGACCCTGTTCCTACCTGGTTCATCACAGCAACGCCCGGGTCACCTCACCATAACAACAAAGTGAGTAAAACCAGTTAAAAGACTTTTGGACTTTGCCTGAGTTATTCTGGGACCCGCTATTCTACTCACCTGAGCCCCTGGGGCCTACCTCACTCACAGGAGGCTACACCATCTGACTGCAGACCCCATCAGCCCCAGACGCTCATAAAATCTGCAGTGGCGGTCATCCACATTCCTGACCGCAAGCCATGAGTGGCGTCACGACACATACAAAATCTGACATACCTGTTTGCCATATTAAAAGAAGACCCTGTGGCGTCCCTGAAGCTGGATCGACATCCCTGGGGCGACACACATGCACCGCAGCTTCAGAAGATGGAGGACGAAGATGGCCGATAAAGGAGGCGCCAGCACCGGGGAACGGAGACGCCCATCTGACCCACATCCACCGCAGGGATCGGTTTAGGTAAGTATTATAAAGTGTTTTTTTTGTTTTACACAGCGGTCTGTGCTCTTATATACAACATGTTAGAATGCTGTATATAAGAGCCCGGTGGTGGTGGTCACATGTTATAGGCTGAAAAACTGGTGACAGGTTCCCTTTCTTTAATATAGTGAAAAACAACTGTTCTATCAACTTCTTATGCCCCAGCAACATTTCAACCTATACAACATTTTTACCAAGCTCACCTAGTCACCTCATTCCCTGCCGCCATTTTAAAGTATGTTTTCTCTGAAACGCACCCGTATTTTACAGTAGGGCATGCAAGTCTGCAATAACAGAACCCAACAACTCTGAGGATGAAGCCCGTAGTTCGGTCAGTATGAATCTGCTGACAGGTCCAGATTTACCTCTGTGAGGGGGCAGTGGATTTGGGCATACCACTCCTGACTGTATAAGCACAACTGGATTCCCTGGCCAATGAAGAGGAAGGTCCACACCATCACGTTCCACACCGGGCTGGTCCGATTATCATTCATCATGATATTAAAACAGACTGGAAGACACAAGGAACATGAGAGAAGTCAAACCACAAGCACCGGGCCTTATAAACCTGCACGCTTACATGGACTGAGAATGTGTGCCTGCTTCAGTAAGAAGAAATATATAAACTGCTTTCAGATACCCTGAGCACAATGAAATCCAATATCTGCTATCCGCGCTGCCTTCATATATGGATGGATCCTACCAAAATTGACAGCATACTGTATATGCACTGGGTCCTGGGTTCTGGTCCCACTAAGGACACCATCTGCAAGGAGTTTATATGTTCTCCCCGTATTTACGTGGGTTTCCTCCGGGTTCTCCGGTTTCCTCCCACACTCAAAAGACATACTGATAGGGAATTTAGATTGTGAGCCCCAAAGGGGACAATGTTGCCAATGTATGTAAAGCGCTGTGGAATTAATAGCGCTGTATAAGTGAATAAATATTATTATTAGAATGCAATGCATAGTAATGTTGATAAGGTATTGTACAATGTATGAGGTATAGTATATTAGAAGGTCGATTTTATAGGAGACGTTAAACGAAAAATCGTCCCTAATTATAGTTAAATTTCCCCCTTGCAATTCAGAGTGAAGCCTAGGCAGACAGGGAGGAGTAGAGTGTGAGGTTATATAGACAGATGTAGTTCCTGGTTAGAGTAGTGAAGAGCAGTGTGTAGTGCAGGGGTCTCAAACTCGGCTGGGTGTATGGACTACATGTCGCGGGCGGGGAGGAGGGTGTCAGCACACTACGCTCACCCCTTCTGCTCGGGTCCGGCGGCTGCTGGTCAGTGGTGGATCGAGCGGTGGGCCGGATCCCGGGGGTTTCTCGAGCGGCACTCCTCGCCCGTGAGTGAAAGGGGGTTGTTGGGTGTGGGAATTGTTTATTGTCCGTGACGCCACCCACGGTTGTGGTGATTTCACCACCGCTGCTCTATACGGGGATCCCGGGGATGGTGATGCGGAGCAGCCAGGTGTTGTGTTGCCCCTCCGTGGGTAGGGGTTGGTGATCCCGGGGCCCGGTGATGGTTTGGGAGGTGCAGGGCCTGGTGGGCGCAGGGACGCGGGGGCAGCGCTGTGCCTTGCGGCACTGTGGTACTCACTCAGCCTGAGACGTTGACACAGTTTTTACGGTAAACCAAACGGCTGGTAAGACGGTCCCATGGACGGCTGCACTTGCTCTCCCGGTAGGTGACGGTGATGTCCCTCTTCCTTGCACCTTTGTGTACTTTTTGGTTGCGATGGGTCCCCACCGGTAACCCGCTCCCCGGCTTCAAGCTGGACCGGAGGAGCTCTACTCTTTGCCCGCAGGCGCTGGCCCTAAGAAACTGGTGCCTTGGCGGTGGCGGTGTCTCTCTTAAACTGGCTGAGCTGTTGCCTTCAATCGGGACTTGGTTGTTGGGGGATCTACGTCCCCTTCACGGACGGATTCGGCAAATTATGGCGACTCCAAGCCTTGCCGGGGTCCGAGAGGCCCCTGCCCTGGTGCTGACTGTCCTTCGGAACACTGCTCCAGACCGCCGGGCACACAGCCAACGGGGTCCTTCCAGGAACTTCCAAAAGGTCCCCCTCCAGACAGTCACCGCCGTTGCTGACCTTGCTGACCTGGTCCTACACACAGCTGGACCCTTCAGGCTTTCCTTCTTTCCTGTCACCTCACTTGCTTTCCTCCTTTACCACTTTTCTACTTTCACTACTTGTTTACTCCTGCACTTAACTCCTCACTCTAGCCCTGCCTGGGCTCAACTCCTTACTCAAGCTCTTCCCTGAGCTGACTGCCTGGTTTCTCCCGCCTCCAGAGCTGTGTCCTCCTCGGTGGGCGGAGCCAACCGCCTGGCCCACCCCCTGGTGTGAATCATCAGCCTCTGGAGGAAGGCAACAAGGATTTTTGGTTAGCTTAGATGTTCCTACCTGGGATGTAGGGTGTGGTGGTGTGTGACCTGTGTCCCCTGGCTTGCCCAGGGCGACACATACACATAGCAAAAAAATAATTAATAATAATGGGGGGCATTCCATGCTTCTTGTGGCTCACGGGCCGCGTGTTTGAGACCTATGGTGTAGTGTGTGAGGAAGAGAAACAATCACAAATACTCACCAAATCGTTGATCGTTGACACGTCGTTCATTTTAAAAAAATTGTTGCTCGTGCTGGACGCAGGTTGTTCATCGTTCCTGAGGCAGCACACATCGCTACGTGTGACACCCCAGGAACAGCGAACAACAGCGTTCCTGCGTCCTCCGGCAACGAGGTGGGAGTGACGTGAATGCAGCTGTTCTCCGCCCCTCCGCTTCTATTAGTGGCCCGCTGATTGACGTCGCTGTGACGCCGCACGAACCGCCCCCTTAAAAAAGAGGTCATCACTAGGAAGGTAAGTCCATTTGAAGCGTACTAGCGATATTGTTCGCCATGGGCAGTGATTTGCCCGTGACGCACAAACAACGGGGGCGGGTGTGATCGCTAGCAATGTCGCAGTGTGTAAAGCAGCCTTTATGAATTCAGATTGGACAACCCCTTTAAATATTCTAGAACTTGAAAAACAAAATTGGCACAGAAAAGAAGAAGGGAATTTTGTTTACTTACCGTAAATTCCTTTTCTTCTAGCTCCAATTGGGAGACCCAGACAATTGGGGTGTATAGCTTATGCCTCCGGAGGCCACACAAAGTATTACACTAAAAGTGTAAAGCCCCTCCCCTTCTGCCTATACACCCCCCGTGCATCACGGGCTCCTCAGTTTTGGTGCAAAAGCAAGAAGGAGGAAAAAATTATAAATTGGTTTAAAGTAAATTCAATCCGAAGGAATATCGGAGAACTGAAACCATTCAACATGAACAACATGTGTACACAAAGAACAACAGCCCGAAGGGAACAGGGGCGGGTGCTGGGTCTCCCAATTGGAGCTAGAAGAAAAGGAATTTACGGTAAGTAAACAAAATTCCCTTCTTCTTTTTCGCTCCATTGGGAGACCCAGACAATTGGGACGTCCAAAAGCAGTCCCTGGGTGGGTAAAAGAATACCTCGATAAAAAGAGCCGAAAACGACCCCCTCTTACAGGTGGGCAACCGCCGCCTGAAGGACTCGCCTACCTAGGCTGGCATCTGCTGAAGCATAGGTATGCACCTGATAGTGTTTCGTGAAAGTGTGCAGGCTTGACCAGGTAGCCGCCTGACACACCTGCTGAGCCGTAGCCTGGTGCCGCAAGGCCCAGGACGCCCCCACGGCCCTGGTAGAATGGGCCTTCAGCCCTGAGGGAGCCGGAAGCCCCGAGGAACGATAAGCTTCGAGAATTGGTTCCTTAGTCCACCGAGCCAGGGTTGATTTGGAAGCTTGTGACCCTTTACGCTGGCCAGCGACAAGGACAAAGAGTGCATCCGAGCGGCGCAGGGGCGCCGTGCGAGAAATGTAGAATCTGAGTGCTCTCACCAGATCTAACAAGTGCAAATCCTTTTCACATTGGTGAACTGGATGAGGACAAAAAGAGGGTAAGGAGATATCCTGATTGAGATGAAAGGGGGATACCACCTTAGAGAGAAATTCCGGAACCGGACGCAGAACCACCTTGTCCTGGTGAAACACCAGGAAAGGGGCTTTGCACGACAACGCTACCAGCTCAGACACTCTCCGAAGTGAAGTGACTGCTACTAGGAAGACCACTTTCTGCGAAAGGCGTGAGAGAGAAATATCCCTCATTGGCTCGAACGGTGGTTTCTGAAGAGCCATCAGCACCCTGTTCAGATCCCAGGGTTCTAACGGACGCTTGTAAGGAGGGACGATGTGACAAACCCCCTGCAGGAACGTGCGTACCTGTGGAAGTCTGGCTAGGCGCCTCTGAAAAAACACAGCGAGCGCAGAGACTTGTCCCTTAAGAGAGCCGAGCGACAAACCCTTGTCCAATCCGGATTGAAGGAAGGACAGAAAAGTGGGCAAGGCAAATGGCCAGGGAGAAAACCCCTGAGCAGAGCACCAAGACAGGAATATCTTCCATGTCCTGTGGTAGATCTTGGCGGACGTTGGTTTCCTAGCCTGTCTCATAGTGGCAATGACCTCTTGAGATAACCCTGAAGACGCTAGGATCCAGGACTCAATGGCCACACAGTCAGGTTGAGGGCCGCAGAATTCAGATGGAAAAACGGCCCTTGAGACAGCAAGTCTGGTCGGTCTGGTAGTGCCCACGGTTGGCCCACCGTGAGATGCCACAGATCCGGGTACCACGACCTCCTCGGCCAGTCTGGAGTGACGAGGATGGCGCGGCGGCAGTCGGCCCTGATCTTGCGTAACACTCTGGGCAACAGTGCCAGAGGAGGAAACACATAAGGGAGTTGAAACTGCGACCAATCCTGAACTAAGGCGTCTGCCGCCAGAGCTCTGTGATCTTGAGACCGTGCCATGAATGTCGGGACCTTGTTGTTGTGCCGGGATGCCATTAGGTCGACGTCCGGCATGCCCCAGCGGCAACAGATCTCCTGAAACACGTCCGGGTGAAGGGACCATTCCCCTGCGTCCATGCCCTGGCGACTGAGAAAGTCTGCTTCCCAGTTTTCTACGCCCAGGATGTGAACTGCGGATATGGTGGAGGCTGTGGCTTCCACCCACAGTAGAATCCGCCGGACTTCCTGGAAGGCTTGGCGACTGCGTGTCCCGCCTTGGTGGTTGATGTATGCCACCGCTGTGGAGTTGTCCGACTGAATTCGGATCTGTTTGCCTTCCAGCCACGGCTGGAACGCCTTTAGGGCAAGATACACTGCCCTTATCTCCAGAACATTGATCTGAAGGGAGGACTCTGTCTGAGTCCAAGTACCCTGAGCCCTGTGGTGGAGAAAGACCGCTCCCCACCCTGACAGGCTCGCGTCCGTCGTGACCACCGCCCAGGATGGGGGCAGGAAGGATTTCCCCCTCGACAGAGAAGTGGGGAGAAGCCACCACTGAAGGGAAGCCTTGGCTGCCCGCGAAAGGGAGACGTTCCTGTCGAGGGACGTCGACTTCCTGTCCCATTTGCGGAGAATGTCCCACTGAAGTGGGCGCAGATGAAACTGCGCAAAAGGAACTGCCTCCATTGCTGCTACCATCTTCCCTAGGAAGTGCATGAGGCGCCTCAGGGGGTGTGACTGACCTTGAAGGAGAGATTGCATTCCTGTCTGTAGTGAACGCTGTTTGTTCAGCGGAAGCTTCACTATCGCTGAGAGAGTATGAAACTCCATGCCAAGATATGTCAGTGATTGGGCCGGTGTCAGATTTGACTTTGGAAAATTGATGATCCACCCGAAACTCTGGAGAGTCTCCAGAGCAATGTTCAGGCTGTGTTGGCATGCCCCTTGGGAGGGTGCCTTGACAAGCAGATCGTCTAAGTAAGGGATCACCGAGTGTCCCTGAGAGTGTAGGATTGCCACCACTGTTGCCATAACCTTGGTGAAGACCCGTGGGGCTGTCGCCAGGCCAAAAGGCAGTGCCACGAACTGAAGGTGTTCGTCCCCTATGGCGAAACGCAGGAAGCGCTGATGCTCTGGTGCAATCGGTACGTGGAGATAAGCATCTTTGATGTCGATTGATGCCAGGAAATCTCCTTGGGACATTGAGGCAATGACGGAGCGAAGCGATTCCATCCGGAACCGCCTGGTTTTCACATGTTTGTTTAGCAGTTTTAGGTCCAGAACAGGACGGAAGGATCCGTCCTTTTTTGGCACCACAAACAAGTTGGAGTAAAAATCGTGACCCCGTTGCTGAAGAGGAACAGGGATCACCACTCCTTCCGCCTTCAGAGTGCACACCGCCTGCAGAAGAGCATCGGCTCTCTCGGGGGGCGGAGATGTTCTGAAGAAACGAGTCGGAGGACGAGAGCTGAACTCTATCCTGTAACCTTGAGATAGAATGTCTCTCACCCATCGGTCTTTTACCTGTGGCAGCCAGGCGTCGCAAAAGCGGGAGAGCCTGCCACCGACCGAGGATGCGGTTTGAGGAGGCCGAAAGTCATGAGGAGGCCGCTTTGGGAGCGGTTCCTCCGGCGGTCTTTTTAGGACGTGACTTAGACCGCCATGAATCGGAGTTCCTCTGATCCTTCTGATGCCTTTTGGACGAGGAGAATTGAGACCTGCCCGCGGACCGAAAGGACCGAAACCTCGATTGTACCTTTCGTGGTTGAGGTCTGTTTGGTTTGGACTGGGGCAAGGATGAGTCCTTTCCCTTGGATTGTTTAATGATTTCATCCAATCGCTCACCAAACAAGCGGTCGCCAGACAATGGCAAACCGGTTAAGAACTTTTTGGAAGCCGAGTCTGCCTTCCATTCACGTAGCCACATGGCCCTGCGGACTACCACCGAATTGGCGGAAGCTACCGCCGTACGGCTCGCAGAGTCCAGGATAGCATTAATGGCGTAGGACGCAAACGCCGACGCCTGAGACACCACTTGCGGGGCAGATGTACGTGTGACTGTATTAATCTGCGCCTGACAAGCTGAGATAGCTTGGAGTGCCCATACGGCTGCGAATGCTGGAGCAAAAGACGCGCCGATAGCTTCATAGATGGATTTCAACCATAGTTCCATCTGTCTGTCAGTGGCATCTTTGAGCGAAGCCCCATCTTCCACTGCAACTATGGATCTAGCCGCCAGTCTGGAGATTGGAGGATCCCCCTTAGGACACTGAGTCCAGCCCTTGACAACATCAGGGGGGAAGGGATAACGTGTATCCCTAAGGCGCTTGGAAAAACGCTTGTCTGGACAATCTCGGTTTTTCTGGACTGCCTCTCTGAAGTCAGAGTGATCCAGAAACGTACTCAATGTACGCTTGGGAAACCTGAAAAGGAATTTCTCCTCAGAAGCTGACTCCTCAATTGTAGGAGCTGGGGGAGAAATATCCAACACCTGATTGATGGTCGCTATAAGGTCATTCACTACAGCGTCACCTTCAGGTGTATCTAGGTTGAGAGCGGCTTCAGGATCAGAATCCTGATCTGTTACCTCCGCTTCATCCTCCAGAGAGTCCTCCTGCTGAGACCCTGAACAGTGTGATGAGGTGGAGGGAATTTCCCAGCGAGCCCGCTTAGGCGGCCTGGGACTGCGGTCCGTGTCAGAGACCTCACCCTGTGACCTATGGGTCACCCCAGGGGCACTTTGCAGTTCCAATTGAGGGGGACCTGGGGTCAAAGATTGAACAGTGCCCGGGGCCTGAATCACCGGTCTGGACTGTAAGGCTTCTAGTATTTTAGCAGACCATTTATCCATACTCTCAGACAGTTTGTCAGCAAAAGCTGCAAACTCCGTCCCTGTCACCTGGACAGTGGTAGCAGGTGGTTCCACCTGGGCCACCTGTAGCAGAGGCTCCGGCTGAGTAAGTGCCACAGGGGCCGAGCATTGCACACAATGAGGGTCAGTGGAACCTGCCGGTAGTATAGCTGCACATGAGGTACAGGTTGCAAAGTAAGCCTGTGCTTTGGCACCCTTGCTTTTTGCGGACGACATGCTGTTATCTCCTCTGAGAACAGTCAGGAGGGTATATAGCCAAAAAATCAACAGAGCGACCGTACAGTGCAAATGTATAGCCTATAAGCCTATATATATATATATACACTTCGGCACTCAGTGGGGCCAGCACCACAGGTGCTGCTTACCGACCGCTCAGAGCGGTTGTGTGATCACCAGATTCCCTGCCTGGGTCTCCCTGTGTTGTCTCTCCTCTCCAGCGTCTGAATCGCTGACAGGAATGGCTGCCGGCGTTCTGTGGGGAGGAGGGGACCGTGGGCGTGCCCAAGAAAGTGCGGGAATCTAGTGCCCCAGTATACTGAGTGAGGGGGGAGGAGGATACTAATGTATGCTCCAGCCCTCAGCGCTGACGATCTGTGCAGCGTCCCGCCCTTCCCCTGACTGGCAGGCCTGTGGGCGGGAATATGCGATACTAGGCCGCAGAAGCCGGGGACTAAAGTTATAAGCGCGGCCGGCAATAAGCGCGGCCGCGCGGTAGTCCCCGGCGCACTAACACACCCAGCAGTGCTGCAATGTGTATGGCACAAGCGCTCCATGCGCGGTCCCCACGGGGACACAGAGTACCTCACAGTAGCAGGGCCTTGTCCCTGACGATACCCGGCTCCTATCCAGCAGATTCCCAGGGGCTGCGGAGGGAGCACGGTCCCAGTGCCTGGAGACCGCAGGATCCCACTTCACCCAGAGCCCATAAGGGATGGGGAAGGAAAACAGCATGTGGCTCCTGCCTGTGTACCCGCAATGGGTACCTCAACCTTAACAACACCGCCGACAAAGTGGGGTGAGAAGGGAGCATGCTGGGGGCCCTGTTATGGGCCCTCTTTTCTTCCATCCGACCTAGTCAGCAGCTGCTGCTGACTAAGCTGTAGAGCTATGCGTGGATGTCAGCCTCCTTCGCACAAAGCATAAAAACTGAGGAGCCCGTGATGCACGGGGGGTGTATAGGCAGAAGGGGAGGGGCTTTACACTTTTAGTGTAATACTTTGTGTGGCCTCCGGAGGCATAAGCTATACACCCCAATTGTCTGGGTCTCCCAATGGAGCGACAAAGAAAAGACTGCTTGCATTTTCTACATGGGACCTAACTGCTTATGGAAGGTGCATCCTGACTGCTCAGGGTGGGAGATGTAGGCACCTTGCTTGTTGGATGGATGCATGAAACAAGTCACTCCCACCCAGTTCTGTAAAGGGAAAAAGGGAGACATGTTTATTTTTATATATTCTTACATATCTAAGCGGTCCCTATTAATCTATTTTGTCCTCCTTTCTGTTCAAGCAGTGACACAGTTGCTTTCACCCTGTCTATCCTCAGGAGGCTCCGGTCCTCACCGTCTATTCCCTCGGAAGCAACCTATCTGCCCTCCCCTGCCATTTGAGTTATCGAGAAAATTCTGTTTTTATTCTTCAAAAAAATAGGGAACATTCTAATGTTTGTTTCTTTGAGAACTTTAAAAAAAAAACAATGCTTCAGTGTTTGATCATTTAGAATTTTTGGTGGGATCTGGTGCTAATTGAGATCTCTTGTAATACGATTATTACAGATATGCCTCAATATGCAAAGACACAGCTGGTTTTGTGTTTTGCTATGAAGGCAGACTTGCACTCCCACAGGCCAACATATTGCTTAGTGTTTGAAACCTGCCCAGTGCCTGTACCTTCAACCCTGCTGCCGGGTGGAAATGAAATATAATCCTCCCGGCAGCGGCGGTTCAGTCATCACTCTGTGTGTGGAGAACAGCAGCTGTAACCACGCCCCCTGCACTGACTGACAGCTGATTCTAACGCAGAGCGGCTGTCAGTCAGTGTAAGGGGTGTGGTTACAGTCACGACTCCCGATACACTGAGAAGTGATAACCTGTGCTGGCGCCACACCCATGGCTGAAACCGGAATGCTGCAGAGAGGATTAAAGTTTGTACCCACCTAGCAGCGGGGTTCAATGTGCAGGGACTGGGCAGGTTTGAAACGCTATTAACCTGCAGATTAACCCCATATCTGCAGGCTAATAGCGATTTTACACATGACAGGTACTGTTTACGTTCCTTGACAAAATTTTGGTTTATAAAATTAATAAAGCTGTGGACGACCCTCTTACAGCAAATGATAAAACCTATGTCTGGTGTTTTCTTCGTTAAAAGGAACCTGTCAGGTCCTTTATGCACCCAAAACCATGAGCGGTTCTGAGTCGATATTTCTAATCCCTCCCTAGCAGTCCCAGCCTATAGTAGCATAGATAAAGGGATCTTTAGAAAAAAATATTTCTAAAGATCCTTTATGATATAGTCACAATGGCGTTATTTCACTTGGCTAGTCGGTCCTCTTAGCATGCAAGCATGCCCCTCTGGGCGTACTAACAGGTGTCACTCCCTCACCGGAGTCTGCTCCTGCGATTTCTGCTTCGGTCACCAGGCACCGCTCTATTCCTGCCATGAACAGTGCTGGTGATAGGAAAGGATTCGGTGCCAGTGGCTCTGGTGGTCGCAGGCTCCACCCATACACTATGCTGGGTTTCCCTGGGACCTGCAGGACCATTGGCTGACTATAGGTGGCATGTGTCTTCCAGCTGAAGTTACCACCATTCAGCTACAGCCAATGGGAAGACACCACACTCTTCTAATTCCCCCTCTTATCTGCTGGTCACTGCCAGAGATAGTTTTCTATTCTTTCTAGTATCTAGTTCCTGTTCTGTTCTAGCTATTGATCCCTGTGTTGACCTGTGCCTGCTCATTGACTACGCTCCTGCCTGCCGTTTTTGTACCTTTATGCCATCTCCAGATTTGATCTCTGCTTGATTTCCTAACTACGCTCCTGCCTGCCGATTTTGTCCCTTTTTGTGCCTCCTGGTTTGAACCCTGACTGACGACCGCTCTTTCCTATATTGCAGCCTTCCATAGGCAGCGATCTCCTGGACCTTGTGTAATTCCAAATCCCTGTATAGGGGTTAAAGAGTTTCAGGGTTCTTGAGATCCTGATGACTTGGTGACTAGCCCTAGTCTGTCCATGACAGCCATCCTGAGACTGTGGTTGTGGCGCCCCTGACCTGGTAAGGCACCACTGAGTACTGCACCCATGCTGGGGACAGTACAATACAGGTAATCCAGAAGGCTGACCGGGGTGTGGAACACAGGCGCATAGTGATCAGGTCTCACACATGTACCCATGAGAGGACCCCTGGGGATCCCAGGAGGGGGAAAAGCCTTCACCTTCACTGGAATAGTGGAGGGGGCCAAAAGCCTCCATCTCCTCTCAAGGGGTGTGGTAAGAGAGTCTGGTTGCTAGGTGGCGTAGGCAAGAACAGGAGAGGAGGGGCAGTGAGCCAGAGCAGTGTAGAGTCCAGGGAGCTCGAGTGAGGAGCAGATCCCTGGGGCTGTGCAGTCTGACAGCGCCCGCGCAGTGGCTACTGACGGGGGAGAACGGTCAACTAGGAGGGCTACCCGAAATCCATCTTCAGCTAAAGAGAGAGCACGGAGTGGGAAGTAAGGAGACTGCTAGAGAGTACCAGGCCCAAACGGGCGGCAGATCCCGAAGCGGAGATAGATCCAGCTTTCTTTTGCTAAACCTGCCGGTGTGGGGCTCTCAAAGCCCACGCCACAACACTACAAAAGCCGCAGCCACGTAGCCACAGTTAGGGCCCATAGGTCACAGGAGGCAAGCAGCTGGAGTGGCCTGGTCCAGGCGACAAGCAAACGGCAACCGAAGGGGAGAGAGGCTGCAGCATCTTCCCTGGGTGACCCCCATAGGGACTCAAAGTCGGGGTTACCCCAAACCACCAAGGGCTAAGGAAGGCGAGTTAGTAGTCACCCTCACAAGTCAGCCTGAAGGACACCTGGTTCCCACTTGGTTCATCCCAGCTACGCCCGGGTCACTCACCCTGCCATCAACTGTGAGTAAAAACCCTGAAAGACATCCTGCCTGTGTTGAGTCATTCTGCGCCTTGTAGTTCTACACATCTACACAGGGCCCTGGGGCTTGCCTCACTCTCAGGGGGCTATTCCAACTAACTGCACTCACCATCAGCCCCAGGCGTCCCTCAACCTGCAGTGGCGGTCCCCCCCCACTGACCGCAATACTGAGAGTGGCGTCACGACAAGAAGAAGATCTCCTACCTGTGACAAGATCCAGCTGAGTGGAGTCCCTGAAGGTAATGCACCGACACAACACCTGCGGGGCTTCACATCTGGCGTCACGAACAGGATAAGGACTAGACCTGTTCAGACAGGTGACCATGTGCCTGGGCGGTCCGCTTGAAAAATTGGAAGCGCCGCCATATTGCCACCATGAAAAGCGCGCTGAAAAACAACAGCAGCCCGCGCTGGAAGAAGTTACCGCCCACGAAGAGGTGTGGCTACCCAGAGATCCCCTGCAGAGTTCTGACCTCGCTTGTGAAGAGAGCGGAAGCGTCCAGAGACGGCGGGAAGGAAAGAGAGCCACAAGCCTGCTGCTGCAGAGAGAAGAAATGGAGTCCGGACGTGGATACCCAGAACCAGGCTCTGCTGCCTGGTGGTGCCGGGAGCTTGCTATCTTCTGCGATCAGCTGGAGGCCAGGATAATGCGACAGCTCAGAGAGGAACGCATGGAGCTTCTGGAGATGGCTGCGGCGGTTCGGACCTACGAGGAGGGAGCCGCGCGACGCCTGCCAGATCGAGCGGCGACGACTCAGATCCCGATGGTGCCACCGATGGGTGAGTCCAGAGTTGCCCCGGCCAGCGCAAGTGCTCCGACCCCTGCTGCTACGACCGCGGTCCCAGAAGAGGCGCCTGGCGCGGCGACGCTGAGCGAGGCCGCAGCCACGCTAGGTGCGGCCCGCCAAATCCAGGCCGCCGCAGCGACACCCCGCCTGGCCCGCAAAGGTCCGACTGCCACGGCGATACTCATCCGTGCCGCAGGTGTGACGCTGACCCAGGCTGCCACCCTGCTGAGCCCAGTCCGCCAAGACCCCACCGCAGCAGCGACGCTCGTCCGAGCCGCAAGTGAGATGCTGAACCAGGCCGCAGCCCCGCCAGGTGCGGCCCGTCAAGCCCCGATCACTGCAGCGATGCCCAGCTCCACCTGCACGGACCCCATCGAGGATGCGACGCCAATTCAGACCGCGGCTGCAATGCCCAGTCCGGCCCGCCAAGAACTGGCCGCAACAGCGACGCAGATCCAGGCCGCCGCCACGCCAGGCTCGGCCCGCCAAGACCAGGCCGCCGCCATACAGGGCGCGGCCCGCCAAGACCAGGCCGCCGCCATGCCAGGCGCGGCCCGCCAAGACCAGGCCGCCGCAGCGATGCCCTGCGCGGCCCGCCAAGAAAAGACTACATCACCATTTACCCCGGCCTGCAAGGCCAGAGCAGACACCGCTCCCCAGTCTAAGGAGGTCCCTGCAAGGAAATCCCTGATAGGTGAAGACCCCGCGTACTGGCAGCTAAAGGCTGACATGGAGGCCAAGTTTCCACAGGAGATGGTGGACCAGTACATGCTCCCTCCGCACACCCCTAAGGCAACCCCGGCGGCAACCACGCCGAAGAGTCCACCGCCTGGGCCAGCTGAGGAACACTCATCCCTAGCGCTGCCACGACCAGAGTGCAGCGAAGAACTAAGGGGGAGAGGAGGGCAAGAAGCTGAGGAGTTGCCCCCGGAGCCAGCAGCAGTGCTAGTCCCAGAGCCGGAGATGCTGCCATATTCCCGCTGGGACGAGGAAGACCTGACACCTCCTGCTGACGAAGAAGACCTGCCCAACCGCCCTACCTGGGAGCTTGTAAGCTGCACTTCGCAGAATCCAGCCCGCAAGACACAGCGCCGCAGCAGAACTCAGTTTTCCCCTGCACCGCCATCCCCAGAGCAGAGAGATGACATCACGGCCAGAGACCTACAAGAAAAAAGGTTCCTGAGAAGAGCCAAAGCACAGGTCCGAGGACCCCTTTGCAGAGGAGTAGTGGAGGACTTCAGCCTCAAGTCAGGATACGGGTTCATCGTAGCACCTGGTATCAAAGAAGGCATTTTTGTCAATAGGAGAGATGTGAGAGCTAATCTGCCCAGAGGACACCCTGGCAGAAACTTAAAGATGGGAGACTCCGTACAGTTCACCATGCACCAAGGAGAAAGAGGCTGGTACGCGCTAGATGTAGTACCATGTCCCAAAGAAGAAAGGAAAGACAGTAATAAAGAAAGAAAAGACCAAAGACCTAATGATGAGACAACTACAGATGAGGAAAAAGGTCAAGAAAGCAACAGGTGCCGCAGCCCTACAGGCCCAAGCCCTGGTGAAGAGGAGTCTGCATAAGTTCAAGTAAAGTACAGCATAGAAGTTACCAGTTTGGAAAAAGGTTGTTTTGCAACGTTTTAAAGTTCAAGAATGTGCCCACATAAACTATTGTGAGAAATAAACCTTAAGGCTATGAACTGGCTATAGCCACAAACTCTCGCAGTGTAAATAGTTACACCAAAAGGGCACCACCACCACCAGAGTCAGCCTGTTTAGGGGCTTGGCTCGTCTGCAACCAGGAGGGGCCCGTCCGTATATAGGGCCTTGGCTCCCCTGCGACCAGAGAGCATGCCTGTTTATGGGGCCTGGCTCTCCACCACAAAGAGGGTACCTGGTCAGCACCAACTGTGGAGGCCGCCTCTACATCCTGCCAGAAGTGGCTGAAGGCGCGGGTCCACCAGGCCAGGTATACCCTGAAGACCACCAGACCATGAAAGCCGCCTCTACATCCTGCCAGAAGTGGCTGAAGTCGCGGCCAACGTGAAAGGGTTTTGGGTGGGTTAACGGACTTGTGGGTGGAGGGTGGTGATGTATGGTACCTGGTGCTTTTAAATGTTTTACATGTTTTAATGTTTTATGCATTTTAAAATGTTGTCTTGCAGCCCGAGGACGTGCTGGTGATAACTAAGGGGGAATGTGGCGCCCCTGACCTGGTCAGGCACCACTGAGTACTGCACCCATGCTGGGGACAGTACAATACAGGTAATCCAGAAGGCTGACCGGGGTGTGGAACACAGGCGCATAGTGATCAGGTCTCACACATGTACCCATGAGAGGACCCCTGGGGATCCCAGGAGGGGGAAAAGCCTTCACCTTCACTGGAATAGTGGAGGGGGCCAAAAGCCTCCATCTCCTCTCAAGGGGTGTGGTAAGAGAGTCTGGTTGCTAGGTGGCGTAGGCAAGAACAGGAGAGGAGGGGCAGTGAGCCAGAGCAGTGTAGAGTCCAGGGAGCTCGAGTGAGGAGCAGATCCCTGGGGCTGTGCAGTCTGACAGCGCCCGCGCAGTGGCTACTGACGGGGGAGAACGGTCAACTAGGAGGGCTACCCGAAATCCATCTTCAGCTAAAGAGAGAGCACGGAGTGGGAAGTAAGGAGACTGCTAGAGAGTACCAGGCCCAAACGGGCGGCAGATCCCGAAGCGGAGATAGATCCAGCTTTCTTTTGCTAAACCTGCCGGTGTGGGGCTCTCAAAGCCCACGCCACAACACTACAAAAGCCGCAGCCACGTAGCCACAGTTAGGGCCCATAGGTCACAGGAGGCAAGCAGCTGGAGTGGCCTGGTCCAGGCGACAAGCAAACGGCAACCGAAGGGGAGAGAGGCTGCAGCATCTTCCCTGGGTGACCCCCATAGGGACTCAAAGTCGGGGTTACCCCAAACCACCAAGGGCTAAGGAAGGCGAGTTAGTAGTCACCCTCACAAGTCAGCCTGAAGGACACCTGGTTCCCACTTGGTTCATCCCAGCTACGCCCGGGTCACTCACCCTGCCATCAACTGTGAGTAAAAACCCTGAAAGACATCCTGCCTGTGTTGAGTCATTCTG
Organism: Anomaloglossus baeobatrachus; assembly: GCF_048569485.1. Taxonomy (NCBI): domain Eukaryota; kingdom Metazoa; phylum Chordata; class Amphibia; order Anura; family Aromobatidae; genus Anomaloglossus; species Anomaloglossus baeobatrachus. The sequence goes on from NC_134354.1 coordinate 692,114,934, forward strand.
CGCCTTGTAGTTCTACACATCTACACAGGGCCCTGGGGCTTGCCTCACACTCAGGGGGCTATTCCAACTAACTGCACTCACCATCAGCCCCAGGCGTCCCTCAACCTGCAGTGGCGGTCCCCCCCCCACTGACCGCAATACTGAGAGTGGCGTCACGACAAGAAGAAGATCTCCTACCTGTGACAAGATCCAGCTGAGTGGAGTCCCTGAAGGTAATGCACCGACACAACACCTGCGGGGCTTCACATGGTCAAGGGCAGACGCTACAACTTGCTAATGAATGTGCAGCATCAGAGGTATGGTCACTCTCACCTCTCATGGTCGCTCTCACCATGCGCACTATGAAGCCAGGTGTACACGTCCCGGCTTCAAACTGGTGTATGGGGGTTGACTGGAAGTCCGAAGGCTACTGATCAAGCGCACTGAGACAAAAACCAGTAGTGGCGGCAGAGGTGAGCCCGACCATGCCTCTGATGCTGCTCATTCATTAGCATGTTAGCACACCCACAGGGGCGAGCTCACATGCTAAGGGGGCCAACTAGTCAAGGGAACTAACACCCTTGCGACTAGTCACTGGCTTTATTAGCATATAATAAAGGATCTTTAGAAATACTTTTTCTAGAGATCCATTTATCTATGCTACTATAGGGCGTAACTGCTGGCGAGGGATTAGAAATATGCACTCAGAACCGCTCTGTTCTGGGGGTATACAGGACCTGACAGGTTCCCTTTAAGGTTACATGAATGGCTAGGTCTGCTATCACGAAAGCATAGTGTTCACTATACCTGCCAGCAGTCTGGCTTTTCCCCTCCTGACTTGATTGACATGTCTTTTTCTATATGTAAATAGAGAAAAGGATGTAAATTAAGCCAAGTCAGGTAAAGAAAAGTGCACAAAAGATTCAGATTATAAACAGCTTTAAAAGGGAATCTGTTACCAGGTTTGTGCTTCCCCATCTGAGAGCAGCATAACATAGAGACAGAGACCCTGAATCCAGCGTTGTGTCACTTACTGAGCTGTTTGCTGTCATTCTGGTAAAATGATTATTTTATCTGCTGCAGATCTAGCAGTTATACAGAGCTCATAAATATGCTGGACTACCTGCAGCTCACCAAGTAGTCCTCAATGATAAAATCACTGATTAAGCAGCAGTAGATTATCAAAACTACACTAAGCAGTCCAGTAAGTGACACATCGCTGGAATCAGGATCTCTGCCCCTACATTATGCTGCGCTCAGATTAGGTTGTAAAAACCTGGTGACAGATTCCCTTTAAGGGATTGTTCCATAACAACATTTATCATCTATCCAAAGTATAGCTGATAAATGTATTGCTGGTGGTCTGGCTGCAGAGACCGCCACCATTCTGGACAACAGGAAGACCCCTGTACGAATAGAGTAAATATGTGCAACCAACACCCCTGTAAACAGTTGGTGGACCAGTGGTTGCACATGCCCACTACTGCTCCATGTAGAATAAGGGTGGCGCCCTGGACAAGCCAGGGGCCACAGAGCACAACACCACACACACCACACTCCCAGCAGGCACACCGAAGTCAGACACAAAACCCTTGTTGCCTTCCTCCAGGGGCTGATGTCCACACCAGGGGGGTGGGCCAGGCGGTTGGCCCCGCCCACCGAGGATTTCACAGTCCTGGAGGCGGGAAAAGTAGAGGAGATCAGCTAGGGAAGTGAAAGTGGAAGGAAGGAGAGTAGTAGTGGAGCAACTAACTGACAGCGTCCGGATGTGTGGCCCGGGCGGTACAGCAAGGTTGGCAGACGGTGGTGACCGTCTGCAGGAGTAACCGATTGGAGTCTACCGTAAGGACCGTGGACGGGCGGTGGCCCGGCGGTACCGGACCGGTACACAAAGAGAAGTCAGCACCATCTGGCAGGGGCTTACGGACCCCGGCAAGGCTAGGAGTCGCCGTGAATTTGCCAAATTCGTTAGTGAAAGGAACCTCCTGGGTTTCCCAACAGCCAAGTCCCGACAGAAGGCAACAGTCCAACCAAGTGAGGGAGACACCGCCACCGCCAAGGCAACCGTTTCTCAGGGCCAGCGCCTGCGGGCAAAAAGGAGCTCCTCCGGCTCATATCCAAGCTGGGGAGCGGGTTACCGGTGGGAACCCATTGGAACCATCTACCGTACCTAGGTGCAGGGAAAGGCAGTCACCATCAACCTGCCGGGAGAAAACAACACCGCAGCCGTCTGTGGGACCCGTCCATCCAGCCGTGTGTTTTACCGAGAACTGTGTCCTCATCATTGGCTGAGTGAGTACCACCGTGCCGTGCGACACAGCGCTGCCCCCGCGACCCTGCACCTCTCCAGGCCCCGTAACCCGCCTGACATCCATCCCTACCCCATCACCGGGCCCCGGGACAACCAACCCCCTACCCACGGAGGGGAGAACTAACATCAAAGCTGCTCCCTGTCACCGCTCCCGGGATCCCCGTCCAGAGCAGCGGTGGTGTCACTAACTTCACCACAACCGTGGGTGGCGTCACGGACAATAATCAAAACCCCCACAATCAATCTCCCCTTTTCACTCACGGGCGAGGAGCGCCGCTCGAGTCCCCAGGATCCGGCCTACCGCTCGAGCCACCACAGAGCAGCGGCAGCAGCGGCCGGACCCGAGCAGTGGGAGAGCGCAGCGCCCCCTCCTCCGCCCGCGACATAAGCAATCTTATATTTATCTACAAACTGGCCATAACAGGCTATTTTAGGCTGAAATATGATCTTACGTTTGCCGTATGTCAACATGAAAGCTGTATACAATTAAAATTATCGGGATATGCACCAGTCCAATTTTTAAGGTGATATACAACCCTGAGGTCATCTCTGTAGCTGGCAGCGTGCGCCCATGGTATTTATTGTAGAATATGGAGTTTGAACATAATAGCTTCTGAAGAGAAGCAGAGACGTCTAGGTTAAGTGATAACTCTAATCTCCAATGTTTGGTTGAGCAAAACGACTGGAAGGACCCAGGTCCAGAGGCCACGTCAGCAGTCCGTGGCTTGATGCAACAGTGTCCTGCTCATCAGAAGAGACACCCAGAATGCCGGCAGATAGTAGGGCGTTCACAGTGCTCTGGGCCGGCAGTGGCAGGCTACTGATGTGGCCACTGAACCAGGGTCTTGTAAGTCTTTTTGCTCAACTCTACTAGACATAGAAGTTATAGTAAATAACAATGGCAGATGATCCTGCTAATTCGCTGCTCTTAAGGTGGTGTCACACACAACGACGACGACAACGACGTCGCTGCTAAGTCACCATTTTCTGTAACGTAGCAGCGACGTCTCGTCGCTGTCGCTGTGTGTGGCATCCAGCAACGAACTGGCCCCTGCTGTGAGGTCACCGGTAAGTTGCTGAATGTCCTGCTTCATATTTTCCCGCTGTGAAGCACACATCGCTGTGTGTGACAGCGAGAGCGCGACGAACTGAAGCGAGCAGGGAGCAGGGAGCCGGCGTCCGGCAGCTGCGGTAAGCTGTAGCCATGGTAAACATCAGGTAACCAAGAAGCCCTTTCCTTGGTTACCCGATATTTACCTTAGTTACTAGAGTCCGCCGCTCTCACGCTGCCAGTGCCGGTTCCCTGCTCCCTGCACACGTAGCTAGAGTACACATCGGGTAATTAACCCTATGTGTACTCTGGCTAGGAGTGCAGGGAACAGGGAGCCGGCACTGGCAGCGTGAGAGCGGCGGACGCTAGTAACTAAGGTAAATATCGGGTAACCAAGAGAAGTGCTTTTGTCACGGGCGGAGGAGGGGACGCTGCGCTCACCCACTGCTCGGGTCCGGCTGCTGCTGCTCGGTGGTGGCTCGAACGGTGGGCCGGATCCCGGGGACTCGAGCGGCGTTCCTCGCCCGTGAGTGAAAGGGGGTGGTTTGGTTTAGGGATATTGTCCGTGACGCCACCCACGGTTGTGGTGAGATTGGTGACACCACCGCTGCTCTGGACGGGGATCCCGGGAGCGATGACGGGGAGCAGCTTGGATGTTGGTTCTCCCCTCCGTAGGTAGGAGGTTGGTTGTCCCGGGGCCCGGTGAGGGGGTAGGGATGGATGGCAGGCGGGTTACGGGGCCTGGTGAGGTGCAGGGTCGCGGGGGCAGCGCTGTGCCGCACGGCACGGTGGTACTCACTCAGCCAATGACGAATACAAAGTCTCCGGTAAAACAAACGGCTGGATGGACGGGTCCCACAGACGTCTGCGGCGTTTCTCCTCCCGGCAGGTTGATGGTGACTGCCTTTCCCTGCACCTGTGTTTTGTTACGGTTCCAATGGCTTCCCACTGGTAACCCGCTCCCCAGCTTGGATGGATGCTGAGGGAGCCCCTTTTGCCCGCAGGCGCTGGCCCTGGGAACTGTAGCCTTGGCGGTGACTGTGTTTCCATCTACGGTTTGAGCGGTTGCCTTCAATCAGGTCTTGACTGCTGGGAAACCCCGGAGGTTCCCTTCGCTAACGGATTTGACAAATTCAACGGCGACTCCTAGCCTTGTCGGGGTCCGTAAGCCCTGCCGGATGGTGCTGGCTTCTCTTTACTCTCTGATCCAGTACCGCCGGGCCACCGCCCGTCCACGGTCCATACGGTTTGCTCCAATTAGCCTCTCCTGCAGACGGTCACCACCGTCTGCCAACCTTGCTATTCCGTCCGGGCCACACACCCGGACCGCCTTCAGACTGCTCCTCTACCACCTCACTCTCTCTAACTGATCTGAACTACTTCCTTTTCCCGCCTCCAGGACTGTGAACTCCTCGGTGGGTGGGACCAACCGCCTGGCCCACCCCCTGGTGTGGACATCAGCCCCTGGACTGGAAGAAGGCAACAAGGATTTTGTGTTTGGCTTCGGTGTGCCTAACCTGGGTGTGGGGTGTGTTGGTGTAGTTCTGTGACGACCTGGCTTGTCCAGGGCGCCACACTTTCCTTGGTTACCCGATATTTACCTTAGTTACGCTTCCACGCGTCGCTGGGGGTGGTCACTGGTCGTTGGTGAGATCTGCCTGTTTGACAGCTCACCAGCGACCATGTAACGACGCAGCAGCGATCCTGATAAGGTCAGATCGCTGGTCGTGATCGCTGCTGCGTCGCTATGTGTGACACCACCTTTAGAAAAGGGAACCCGGCCCTGGTTGATCCCATTTTCTTTGCTATTGTGTTGTAATATTCTCCAAAGAGACGATAAACAAGAGAGGGAACAAAACACAGAATCATTTATTCCATCAAGGCAAAACCTAAAACCTTAATAGGGTCTCCCTTACCTATGAGCCCCCTCTTCTATACAGTATATACAGCTAACAACAAAATTATTAAGAAGAAACATGGATTTATTTACCTCCAAAAATGGTAAAAAGGCAGAACATGACCGGATAAAAGAAACCAAGAGACAACGTCAAAACGTATTCATGTGCAGAGGCGGACATGAGAAACACAGACAGCATCACAACTGTGCGGAAACGTTTCTTCATCAGCTGAAAAAGCAGAATATTTCACATGATGAGTGCAGACTCAGCCCTCCAGACTTTCCTAATCATCCTATGATATAATCCTTACCCATAGGAGATCCTGGTAGACATAATAATACAACCAGTCATGGACGACCACATTCCACGTACGATAGTAGTTCGAGAAGGATGTGGAGTTCCACCAGTCCTGTAGAAAAAGAACAGCAGCTTTATTAATCTGCAATAGCATGCAACAACCACCATGGAAGAAGAAAAGCGTAGTCACCTTATAAAACATGCGATCTGCAAAGCGGAGCATCTCGGCAAAGGCGTTCAACCAACAATGCAAAAGTGCAAAGAAGGAGATCAGCAGCACAAAGGTGCCTGAAAAACAGAACAATGAAGGTAAAAAAAATCAACCCGAGCCACCAAAATGTCTATGGCTATGTTAACACACTGCATTTTTTGCTGAGTTTGTGAGGTCACAAAAATGCACCTAAATGCACGCATTTCCTTCTCCCAGCAAAGTCTATGAGAGTTCTATGTCGCTGTCCGCACTGGGCATCTTTTTTTGGCTGCATCTTGGCTGCGTTTTTGAAGATGCGGCATGTCAATTCTTTTTGCGTTTTTCCAGCGTTTTTGAGCCCTCCAGGCAATAGATTTGACTGAAAAAACGCATTAAGCAAAATACGGTAAAACCGCGGCAAAACCAGGGCCAAAAACGCTGCCTCTTTGTGGTCAGCAAAGATGCACTGTGTGAAGATAGCCTACGAATCTGCTGTATATTACACTGTATGATGTTCACTATGTGTCCATTTCTTATTGTATTCATCAATCATCATCATATTATTATTAACTACTTATATCATCGCACAATAAGATCTTCTTGGTTTATTGTCCTGTCCCAGAACCATGAAATGTAACCTAATTAAAATCAGATTTTATGTGAAATTATCATTTATTTTTTTCTTCTTGGCCATTTTTATATTTGAAGAGGTGGTTCACGCATATTTATTATTTTCCACAACAATATTATGTTGAGAAACAAGGTTTTTCACAAATATTTTGTGTTGCCAATAGTGCCTGTGAGAGGCGCTATTGCTTTTCACTCTTCCCCATCGCCTAACCCCCGGGCTCTGTGACCTCTGGTGTCCAGTGATATAACGTCAACTTCTTGCTCACCTGAGATCACCACCGCCAGCCCCAGTCTTCATGGCTCCTGCTTGCGCGCTCTGCAGTGAAGGAGGAGGGAGCAGTGAGTGCTGCGCTGTAACGCGGAGCTGTGACGAGCGGGGAAACTCCACCCACAGCTCAGTGACTCACAAAGACTGGGGCCTGCTGTGGTAATGTCAGGTGAGCAGGAAGTTGACGTGACATCACTGGATCTCTGAGGTCATGGAGCTCGGGGAGGGGGGGTCAGGCAATGGGAAAGAGCGGACTGCAATAGCGCCTCTCACAGGCACTATTGCCAACACAAGGTATTTGAGAGAAATATTGTTTCTCAACATAATATCATTGTGGCCAATAATTAATATTGGTGAACCACCCCTTTAATATCCTGTTTTATAATTAAAATAAAATTAGAAATACAGAAACAATGTATAAAAATTTTAAATCATCCCATTAAACATAAAGAATTATAAAAAGATAAAACATTTTGTATTGTAGTGTCCACAAAAGAGTCCAAGCTATCAAAAAGAAAATTTCAACAATACGTTAAACACCAAAAAAAAAGAAATCAAAGAATTGGAACAGCAGAATTGCCAGTTTTTGGATGTCAAGCAAAACACCCCCACCCTTAACAAAAAAAAGTATAAAGCACCCAAAATGTCATACATCTGTATCGCACCAATATGGAGAATCATACCACAAGGTGGTTATTGCTATGTGACGCCCTGGACTAGCCAGGTAGTCACAGATAGACCCCCCCACTACACCTGTCCCCCAATAAGGTGTCATCAGCCAAACTTTAAAACCTAGTCACCTCTCTCAGTGCTTTATGGACCCACCAGGGGGCGGAGCCAGGTGGTTGGCCACACCCACCGAGGAGTCCAGAGAGCCTGAGGCAGGAAAACAGTGAGTTGGAGGGAGAGTAGTTGGAGTTGCAGTTGTAGAGAGTGGAAGCAGGCCTGTGCCCAGGTCTGCAGCAGTCTATCAGGTGCCTGGGTTGGAGCCCTGGTACCTTGGCTAGGAGGCAAACAGTGGCCTTAGCCTGCAGGAGCCGGGAAGACTGCTTGGTGGAACCGTGGTGGACTGGGACAGGGTAGTGGCCCGCCGGTACCAACCCGGGGAACCGAGTCGGAAACCGGAGCACACAGGGGGGTACTCAGACCCTGAAACGAGGTCCAGAATCCACTAGACTGAGTTAGTTGACTTATTGCGGTCAGGACTATAGTTCCTTTCCCACCCAAGTCCCAACTGAAGACAACAGCCCACCGAGGGGGGTAGAAAGCCACCGCACAGGCAGAGAGATCCCACGGGCCAACGTCTGCGGGCAAAAGGCCTCTCCCGACATCTACCAAGCCGGGGAGCAGACTCCTGATGCTGAAGCACAGGCAGCCCAAGTACACAACACAGTGCAGGAGAAAGGCCAAGACCACCGAACTGGGTGGGGGACCAGACGCAGCCGGCTGCGGGCACCGACCACCATCAACTTGGTTAACCAGGGACTTGTGTGTGTCAATAACCGTGAGTACAACAGTGCCATCCGGCCGCGCACCGCCCTGCACCGCCCTGCACTGCCCAGCTATCCCAAACGGGTCCCGGGGCCATCATCTCTACCCACGGAGGGGTTAACATCAAACTGCACTACCATCTCCCCCGGGGTGCCCAGTAATCGCAGCGGTGGTGACCAACTTCACTACAACCCGTGGGTGGCATTACAAACTCAAACACGGCTCCGGCCGTGCACCTACCTACCCCCCCATCCAAAAGCGCCAGCACCCCCTTTCAGAGCGAAGTGACCCCGGGTCCAGAGGTGCTCGAGCCACCCACCAACGAGTCCGAATCCGAGCGGCTCGGCTGCAGTCGAGCGCGGGGCGGTACACATCTCTTCTGGCATCACAAACAGGATACTTACCTATTCCCTTACCTAGTGAAGTGCGCCTTGAAGTGAAGTCAGCGGTGATCTGTTGCGAAATTTTCACAGTCTGCCATCTTGCCGCCATCTTTTGGAGCGAAGATTTCCGCCAAAGTCTTCTTCCACGCAGAAAGGGCGCGAAAGCTGAAGCCCCGCCTGCTGAGAACGCGGCCGTGCAGAAAAGCGAGAGGTTGAAAAACAAAACTGACTGGCCGGAGAAAGGAAGGCCGCGAAAAGACCAAGGGGGGCTGGGTGAAGATTCAGCGACATGTGACCGAGCTGATAAAGGGCAGGGACTCCAGGACCCTACCACTCTTTTAGTTCCTGGATCCCGAGGAACAGGGGTGCCTTAGGCTGGCCACAATAGAAGGCCATTCTAAAATGTGCAGTTTTACAGTATTGGAAAGGTGGGGGTTTCAAAAAACCATTCAATATCTGGTGTGACAGACATTTGCCTCATGCAGTGCAATACATCTCCTTCTCGTAGAGATGATCAGCTTATTGATTGTGGCCTCTGCAGTGTTGTTTCACTCCTCTTCAATGGCTGTGCAAAGTTGCTGGATATTGTCAGGAACTTGAACACTGTCACATACGCTGATGCAGAGCATCCCATATAAGCTCAATGGGATGTTTTCAGATTCCAGGAATTGTGTACAGATCCTCCCAACATGGGGCTCTGCAAGATCATGCTGCAACATGAGGTGTTGGTCGTTGATGAACAGCACAAAAATGGGCCTCAGGATCTCATCACAGTACATCTATGCCTTCAAAATGGCATTAATAAAATGCACCTGTTTTCATGGTTTATAACAAAACATATGCCTGCCCATTCTATGACCCCACCACAACCATGGACCACTCGATTCACATTGACATCAGCAAACCTCTACAGGACGCCATACACACTGTCTGCCATCTGCCCTGTGCAGTGAACACCAGGATTCATCCATAAAGAGAACACCTCTCCAACGTGCCATATGCCATCAAATGTGAGCATTTGCCCACTCAAGTTGGTTACAATGACAAACTGCAGTCAGGTGGAGACCTCGATGAGGACGATGAGCAGTAAATGAGCTTCCCTGAGACAATTTCTGACAATTTATGCAGAAATACTTTTGTTCTATGGTTGCACAAGCTGTCCAGGTGACTGGTTTCTAGAGTTCAGCTCATAAACAGTGTAGTAAAGCACTGCCGGGCACTTCCGGTCATGCACAGTATGAAGTTGGGTGCACGCGTCCCGCCTTCAGAGAGATCCACTGCGTATGACTGGAAGTGTCGGGTATTCAGAAGCGTGGTCACAGTAAACACAGGTACCCGTGTCACCGCTAGTGATGCTGAATTGATAGCATGTTAGTACGTCCCTGTGGGTGTACTAACAGGCTAAGAGTGCGGACTAGTCAAGAGATATAACACCCTTAGGACTAGTCCCTGGCCTCATTAGGATAACATAAAAGATCTTTAGAAATACTTTTTCTAAAGATCCCTTTATATATGCTACTAGATACAAGGATGGTTAGGCAGGGATTAGCAATATGTACCTAGAACTGCTCGTGGTTCTCGGTGCATATTCCACTTGGAAGGTTCCCTTTAAATTAAACTAGCCAGCCTAGGCTCAATATTCTTTTTTGACAGTATTAAATTTAACCTTAACACCACATCTTTGCATCCAGTTTCATACATTGGAAAAAAACACAATTTTTGTCTATATGACTCTTCGGAATTCGACCAAGCCAGATCACCAAAATAATAATATTGAAAAAGGATGCTACATTTTTTAGGTTGCTTTTCATCAAAAACTCCAAAATGCCTGCAGCCAATTACTGAATGATCTAAAGTACTCATTTCCTATCATCATCATCTACAGTTAAGCTGGGTTTACACACTGCAACATCGCAAACGACATCGCTGTAACGTCACCGGTTTTGTGACGTTACAGCGACCTCCCCAGCGACATTGCAGTGTGTGAAACCTATCAGCGACCTGGCCCCTGCTGTGAAGTTGTGATCGCTACAAATCGTTCAGGACCATTCCTAGGTTCTTTGTTTCCCGCTGTGCAGCATGCATCGCTACAAAGTTTCAGTGTGTGAAGACTTTGCAGCGACTCCGCGGCTCTGTCTGTGTAGCGTCCTGATTAGCGGTCACCGGTGAAGGATTCACCGGTGACTGCTAATCCCCCGAGTGACTGAAGTGTCCCCCCCTCTCTCATAATCACCGATCCCCGATCCCCAGCGCTGCACGGCGTTCACTCTGCTCCAGCGGCTTTTCCTATTTTGAAAAAGCCGGCCGCTCATTAAACAATCTCGTATTCCCTGCTTTCCCCGCCCACCGGCAAATGTGATTGGTTGCAGTGAGACACGCCCACACGCTGAGTGACAGCTGTGTCACTGCACCCAATCACAGCAGCCGGTGGGCGTGTCTATACTGTGCAGTAAAATAAATAAATAAATAATTAAAAAATCCGGCGTGCGGTTCCCCCTATTTTAATACCAGCCAGATAAAGCCATACGGCTGCAGGCTGGTATTCTCAGGATGGGGAGCCCCACGTTATGGGGAGCCCCCCAGCCTAACAATATCAGCCAACAGCCGCCCAGAATTGCCGCATACATTATATGCGACAGTTCTGGGACTGTACCCGGCTCTTCCCGATTTGCTCTGGTGCGTTGGCAAATCGGGGTAATAAGGAGTTATTGGCAGCCCATAGCTGCCAATAAGTCCTAGATTAATCATGTCAGGCGTCTCCCCGAGATTCCTTCCATGATTAATCTGTAAATTACAGTTAAAAAACACACACACCCGAAAAATCCTTTATTAGAAATAAAAAACACTAACAAATTCCCTCATTACCAATTTATTACCCACAACAAAGCCTTCCTTGTCCGGCGTAATCCACGGTCCTCCGACGTCGCATCCAGCTCTGCTGCATGCAGGTGACAGGAGCTGCAGAATACACAGCCGCTCCGGTCACCTGCACGCAGCTAATGAAGAGAGCCGTGTGATCGGCTGAGCCGTCACTGAGGTTACCTGGATCCAGCCAGCGGTGGATGCAGCGGTGGCCGCGGGTAACCTCAGTGACAGTTCAGCTGATCGCGCTACTCACCGCCGCTCCGGTCAGCTCCACGCAGCAAATGAGGTGAGTAGCGCGATCAGCTGAGCTGTCACTGAGGTTCCCCGCGGCCACCGCTGGATCCAGGTAACCTCAGTGACAGCTCAGCCGATCACACGGCTCTCTTCATTAGCTGCGTGCAGGTGACCGGAGCAGCTGTGTATTCTGCAGCTCCTGTCACCTGCATGCAGCAGAGCTGGATGCGACGTCGGAGGACCGTGGATTACGCCGGACAAGGAAGGCTTTGTTGTGGGTAATAAATTGGTAATGAGGGAATTTGTTAGTGTTTTTTATTTCTAATAAAGGATTTTTCGGGTGTGTGTGTTTTTTAACTGTAATTTACAGATTAATCATGGAAGGAATCTCGGGGAGACGCCTGACATGATTAATCTAGGACTTATTGGCAGCTATTGGCTGCCAATAACTCCTTATTACCCTGATTTGCCAACGCACCAGGGCAAATCGGGAAGAGCCGGGTACAGTCCCAGAACTGTCGCATCTAATGTATGCGGCAATTCTGGGCGGCTGATGACTGATATTGTTAGGCTGGGGGGCTCCCCATAACGTGGGGCTCCCCATCCTGAGAATACCAGCCTGCAGCCGTATGGCTTTATCTGGCTGGTATTAAAATAGGGGGAACCGCACGCCGGATTTTTTAATTATTTATTTATTTATTTTACTGCACAGTATAGACACGCCCACCGGCTGCTGTGATTGGGTGCAGTGACACAGGTGTCACTCAGCGTGTGGGCGTGTCTCACTGCAACCAATCACATTTGCCGGTGGGCGGGGAAAGCAGGGAATACGAGATTGTTTAATGAGCGGCCGGCTTTTTCAAAAAAGGAAAAGCCGCCGGAGCAGTGTGAACGCCGTGCAGCGCCGGTGATCGGGGATCGGTGAGTATGAGAGAGGGGGGGAAATCACCAGCAAATGAGGTGAGTAACGCGATCAGCTGAACTGTCACTGAGGTTACCCGCGGCCACCGCTGGATCCACCGCTGGATCCAGGTAACCTCAGTGACAGCTCAGCCGATCACACGGCTCTCTTCATTAGCTGCGTGCAGGTGACAGGAACGGCTGTGTCTTCTGCTGCTCCTGTCACCTGCATGCAGCAGAGCTGGATGCGACGTTGGAGGACCGTGGATTACGCCGGACAAGGAGGGCTTTGTTGTGGGTAATAAATTGGTAATGAGGGAATGTGTTTGTGTTTTTTATTTCTAATAAAGGATTTTTCGGGTGTGTGTTTTTTAACTGTAATTTACAGATTAATCATGGAAGGTATCTCGGGGTGACGCCTGACATGATTAATCTTGGACTTATTGGCAGCTATGGGCTGCCAATAACTCCTTATTACCCCGATTTGCCAACGCACCAGGGCAAATCGGGAAGAGCCGGGTACAGTCCCAGATCTGTCGCATCTAATGAATGCGGCAATTCTGGGCGTCTGCTGGCTGATATTGTTAGGCTGGGGGGCTCCCCATAACGTGGGGCTCCCCATCCTGAGAATACCAGCCTGCAGCCGTATGGCTTTATCTGGCTGGTATTAAAATAGGGGGAACCGCACGCCGGATTTTTTAATTATTTATTTATTTATTTTACTGCACAGTATAGACACGCCCACCGGCTGCTGTGATTGGGTGCAGTGACACAGCTGTCACTCAGCGTGTGGGCGTGTCTCACTGCAACCAATCACATTTGCCGGTGGGCGGGGAAAGCAGGGAATACGAGATTGTTTAATGAGCGGCCGGCTTTTTCAAAAAAGGAAAAGCCGCCGGAGCAGTGTGAACGCCGTGCAGCGCCGGTGATCGGGGATCGGTGAGTATGAGAGAGGGGGGGAAATCACCAGCAAATGAGGTGAGTAACGCGATCAGCTGAACTGTCACTGAGGTTACCCGCGGCCACCGCTGGATCCACCGCTGGATCCAGGTAACCTAAGTGACAGCTCAGCCGATCACACGGCTCTCTTCATTAGCTGCGTGCAGGTGACAGGAACGGCTGTGTCTTCTGCTGCTCCTGTCACCTGCATGCAGCAGAGCTGGATGCGACATTGGAGGACCGTGGATTACGCCGGACAAGGAGGGCTTTGTTGTGGGTAATAAATTGGTAATGAGGGAATGTGGTTGTGTTTTTTATTTCTAATAAAGGATTTTTCGGGTGTGTGTTTTTTAACTGTAATTTACAGATTAATCATGGAAGGTACCTCGGGGTGACGCCTGACATGATTAATCTTGGACTTATTGGCAGCTATGGGCTGCCAATAACTCCTTATTACCCCGATTTGCCAACGCACCAGGGCAAATCGGGAAGAGCCGGGTACAGTCCCAGATCTGTCGCATCTAATGAATGCGGCAATTCTGGGCGTCTGCTGGCTGATATTGTTAGGCTGGGGGGCTCCCCATAACGTGGGGCTCCCCATCCTGAGAATACCAGCCTGCAGCCGTATGGCTTTATCTGGCTGGTATTAAAATAGGGGGGGACCGCACGCCGGATTTTTTAATTATTTATTTATTTACATGGCACACAGAGCCGCGCGGCATTAAATGAAGTCGGGTGAAGTTCACCTGCTGTCCCCAACGACCAGCTAGTCGCTCTGCAGGTCCGGATCGCTGTTAGGTCGTTGGCCAGGTCTGCCTGTTTGACCGCTCACCAGAGACTTTGTAGCGATCCCGGCTAGGTTGAGATCGCAGGTTGGATCGCTAGAAAGTCTCAGTGTGTAAACCCAGCATTAGGTCCAGAAATATTTGGACAGTGACACAAGTTTTGTTATTTTAGCTGTTTACAAAAACATGTTCAGAAATACAATTATATATATAATATGGGCTGAAAGTGCACACTCCCAGCTGCAATATGAGAGTTTTCACATCCAAATCGGAGAAAGGGTTTAGGAATCATAGCTCTGTAATGCATAGCCTCCTCTTTTTCAAGGGACCAAAAGTAATTGGACAAGGGACTCTAAGGGCTGCAATTAACTCTGAAGGCGTCTCCCTCGTTAACCTGTAATCAATGAAGTAGTTAAAAGGTCTGGGGTTGATTACAGGTGTGTGGTTTTGCATTTCGAAGCTGTTGCTGTGACCAGACAACATGCGGTCTAAGGAACTCTCAATTGAGGTGAAGCAGAACATCCTGAGGCTGAAAAAAAAGAAAAAATCCATGAGAGAGATAGCAGACATGCTTGGAGTAGCAAAATCAACAGTCGGGTACATTCTGAGAAAAAAGGAATTGACTGGTGAGCTTGGGAACTCAAAAAGGCCTGGGCGTCCACGGATGACAACAGTGGTGGATGATCGCCGCATACTTTCTTTGGTGAAGAAGAACCCGTTCACAACATCAACTGAAGTCCAGAACACTCTCAGTGAAGTAGGTGTATCTGTCTCTAAGTCAACAGTAAAGAGAAGACTCCATGAAAGTAAATACAAAGGGTTCACATCTAGATGCAAACCATTCATCAATTCCAAAAATAGACAGGCCAGAGTTAAATTTGCTGAAAAACACCTCATGAAGCCAGCTCAGTTCTGGAAAAGTATTCTATGGACAGATGAGACCAAGATCAACCTGTACCAGAATGATGGGAAGAAAAAAGTTTGGAGAAGAAAGGGAACGGCACATGATCCAAGGCACACCACATCCTCTGTAAAACATGGTGGAGGCAACGTGATGGCATGGGCATGCATGGCTTTCAATGGCACTGGGTCACTTGTGTTTATTGATGACATAACAGCAGACAAGAGTAGCCGGATGAATTCTGAAGTGTACCGGGATATACTTTCAGCCCAGATTCAGCCAAATGCCGCAAAGTTGATCGGACGGCGCTTCATAGTACAGATGGACAATGACCCCAAGCATACAGCCAAAGCTGCCCAGGAGTTCATGAGTGCAAAAAAGTGGAACATTCTGCAATAGCCAAGTCAATCACCAGATCTTAACCCAATTGATCATGCATTTCACTTGCTCAAATCCAGACTTAAAACGGAAAGACCCACAAACAAGCAAGACCTGAAGGCTGCGGCTGTAAAGGCCTGGCAAAGCATTAAGAAGGAGGAAACCCAGCGTTTGGTGATGTCCATGGGTTCCAGACTTAAGGCAGTGATTGCCTCCAAAGGATTCGCAACAAAATATTGAAAATAAAAATTTTTTTTTTGGGTTTGGTTTATTTGTCCAATTACTTTTGACCTCCTAAAATGTGGAGTGTTTGTAAAGAAATGTGTACAATTCCTACAATTTCTATCAGATATTTTTGTTCAAACCTTCAAATTAAACGTTACAATCTGCACTTGAATTCTGTTGTAGAGGTTTCATTTCAAATCCAATGTGGTGGCATGCAGAGCCCAACTCGCGAAAATTGTGTCACTGTCCAAATATTTCTGGACCTAACTGTATTTTGTCATTCCTCTTATACCATTTAAGTTGTAAGTGACTGTCTGCTGAAATTGTTCTCTGTGTGAAATTGGGGATTTGTCTGGCTAGTTGTGTTTTCTGACGCTGGATTTTCAGAGTAAATTGTGTAGACCTGGTACGGTTGATTGGTAATAAGTGGCAGACTTAAATTTCATAAAGCCCGGACAAGGTATATGCCCTTGCTACAGATTGCGGGCTAGCCGTCTTCTGAGTAGTGGGAAAAGGCCAATCAAGGTCCTGGTTGGGTGTCCCCCTGAGTGGAGACGGTGTTAGGTACTGTCTCAGGAATCACAACCGGTCGGAAAATTCCCCAACAAATGGATGCCATGCCTTTAAGTCCATTTTTAAGTCCGAGGGTGGCTTAACCCCTGGACACATGAAAGCCCATGATTTGATTGCTCACCAGGAGGGCAAGAAACATGTGGAAAAACTGAAGAAAAACGTGGAGAAAATGAAGAAGTTGATCTTAATTTGCAGTATGCCAGAATGTGGTTGATTACAACATGAACAATGGAATAAGGGTATGTGCGCACGTTGCTTTTTACCTGCTTTTTACCTGCTTTTTTGCTGCTTTTTCTTCTGCGCTGTTTAATGCCAAAATGGATGTGTTCTTCTATTCAAGCAAAGTCTATGGGAATTTGGGTTTCTTGTTCACACTATGTTGTTCAAAATGCTGCCTTTTTGAGGCAGAACTTTGGTCAAAAACTCAGCTTTTCAAAGAAGCAACATGTCAATTGTTTTTGCCATTTGGGTTTTGCACTGCAAAGCTGAGTTTTTGACCAAAGTTCTGCCACAAAAAGGCAGCAATTTGAACAACATAGTGTGAACAAGAAACCCAAATTCCCATAGACTTTGCTTGAATAGAAGAACACATCCATTTTGGCATTAAACAGCGCAGAAGAAAAAGCAGCAAAAAAGCAGGTAAAAAGCAGGTAAAAAGCAACGTGCGCACATACCCTAAGGCATTGAAAAAACAGAAGGGAACTTTGGAAGATGCAGGTTTACTTGGGACAGCCTAGGCTTGGTATAGAGTACTCTGTGCAATTGTAAAAGAAGGTTATATGGAGGAAGAAGTATGTGATAAGAAAGACAATGTATTGTTGTATGCTTACTACAAGTCTCTGCCACAACCACTGCCCTATAATGGCACCAAGGGCCCAGCAAAACACTCCCACTCCATGTATTGTGTTTCCTGTGAGGCAGCCCACCCCTCATCCCCACACCCTCCGCCTCTTCTGATGTCACACTGCCTCCACTCAGTGACGCAGTTACCCATGTGGCAAGCTCCTTCCCAGATGGCCATCTTGGTATACCCAATGTGCCGAGTACACCAAGTCCCAGCCCTATTCCCCTATATCCATTACTGGCAGCTGATAGAAGTTACTACATTCGGCCAGAACACGTAACAGCCCTGTTGGGAAGAAAAGAAACAAAACAAAACAAAGATATTATCCTAGGTCACCCTGTCACTATCCTTGCTCCACATGATATCAAGGCTATCCTTGAACAAAGTCAACAAAAGAATAAAGGCATACATGACTCCAGTTTGCCTTACTCCTGCCCTCCAATGTTACGCTCCAGCACTGTACTACTCTCAATCCATTGACTCTGTTTCCTTTTTCAAGGGGGGAATACTTCTCTACATGGGATATCCATATTCCTCCAGGCCTATGGACATTGACTATGAAGACCCGGACACCCAGCAACATGATTGCCTTGAACTTATGCGATCTGAGTGCTTCCACCTGCCCAATTAGAGGGCTTGTGGAGAAAACCAGGTCCAAAAGTTATTTTAACGAGTCCCAAATTAAAGATAGGTTATGAGGGATCCCAAATTGGTTTGGGATTGTTTTCATTTCTCCCTGAGCATAGCAAGAAAACTTCCTGAGCTTGGCCAACTTTCATTACATATTATATCTCCACCTATAATTTAGAGTGGCGGTGGTGGAGTAGGTCTAAAACATAACTACGTACAGTTCCTTTATGATAGTAGGAGACATCAGGAAGACCGGCGTCCACATGAGCCTTTGATCTTGTTAACAAGGAGTATCTCAGACTTTATTTACAGACCCTCCAATCAAACAGAGTCATCCTACGCAGCTGGCTTCCATACAAATTAGACGAATGGTCCTACCAAAATTGGTGACCTTAGATGACATTATTCTAATGTAAATGGCCAGCTAAATCTCTGATTTAAAACTCTTTATTGTCATGACTGTTGCTGGTATCCTTCAGGGTTAAGTTTTGTGGGTGGAGTTTGCTCTATGGTGCCTTGGCCCGGGACGCTGCATTATCTCAGTGAGGTCTCTCCCAAAGTGAAGTGATAGCTCCTGTTTGCAGCGTGCAACTTTGGTGTTGAGTTCCCTGATCCGTCCTGCTACCCAGCTGACCTTTCCCTAACCTTCGCCTCCCGTGTTGTGTTTGTCTTCCGTCCTCCTGACCCCGGTCCCGTCCTACGTCCCGGTTCCTGTCCCCTACTTTCCTCTGACTGTCCTCCCGACTTCTGACCTTGGTAACGTTTACTGACCTCAGCTCTGCTTCCTGCTTTGGTATGGACATGCTCTCCTGGCTCCTGACCCTCGTGTTTCTACCTTTTAACGGCTTGTCGATTCCCTTTGCTCAGACTTGATTTCCTGGCGTCGACATGGCTTGCTGACTACTCATTCTGTGTGTGCTTCCCTGTTGAGCTTAGACCACTGCTCTCTGGAGATCTGTCTCCTCTCGTCTTCTGTGCCCTCTGATGGAAGCCTGACATTAGACCACTGCTCTCTGGAGATCTGTCTCCTCTCGTCTTCTGCGCCCTCTGATGGAAGCCTGACATTTATATTTAAGAACCTCCTACCACAGGTACATCAATCTTGAGTTATATATGTAGTGGGTGAACAAATCCCCTACCAAGAAAAAGTATAGTTAGCCCGGAAATGCTGTTAATAAAAATGTTTGACTTTTATTATTGTGTATTGTGGTAGGGCACCCCTAGTGGCCGGGTGGGACGGCTGTCGCCACCGTGAAGGAGGAGCCGGCTGAATCACAGGGGAATGTGTGTGTGTGTGTGCGAGTAGTTGGATCCGGGACGGAAGAGTGAGAACATCGAGGGGCAGAGTGTGTGAGCGGGACCAGCAGGGGGCGCCGGAGAGAAAGGAGTGGAACGTAACCTCAGGGTGTGAAGCAACTGGTGTGGGTCCGGTGTGCGTGAAACCAAAGAGTGGGAGCCCGGCGAAGTGGAGTACCCCGGGCATATCCCCACCAGAGGGTGCGTTAGGGCAGGCTGCCCCCAGCTCCACCGAAAGTGCCTGATTTTGCTGCCGGATCGTTATGTACAATAAAGGATGTCTTTTGTTACCAGCACCCTTTGTCTGAAGATCGTTTGTACACCGTCCGGCGAATGCACCATCACACTCTGCCCCACCAAGTCAGCTCCCGACCTTGAGGTAGTGGTGAAGCCAGGGACAAGCCTGAAAACTACAGCCACGACTACAAGGCCGGAGGCTCCCCTGGCTCATCATTACATGTGGCGTAGTCGGCAGGATGCGAATTCCCTGCCAGGGACCCAAGAAGTCGGAGATCAAGTGGTGCCTAGAGCACAGGATTCGAACTATGATAGAAGATTTCCGATCCCATGGTGGGAAGAAGAAGATACAGTGCCCGCAGCGTTGGACCGGGCACAAGATGGCGGCAAGATGGCCGTCGTCTGTGAAGATGAAGAAAAGGCGCGAAAAGTTGGCGCCAAAAGAAGAGCCTGGGGCTGGCCGGTGCCGAAGAAGAAGTTCGGAGTACTCCGCCCAAAGAGGGGAGGTGCCAGTCCCAGGGCACGCAGAAGAACATGTACAGTGGGCGGTGTCCTGAAGAAAAAGAAGGACCGCCGCTGAGGAGTCAAGATGATGTGTGAGGCTGGGGGTGGAGCATGCCCAAGAGTGGGAAACCTAGGCCCGCCTCCATTTCCTCCAGTCTCAGCATCGACTCCGCCGCCATTACTAGCGACACTGCAAGATAAAGAGATGGAGACCTCCGGCCAACAGCAGGAACTCGCCACCGCCATGGCCCTGACTAGCCTAGGCCGGAAGCGTCCCAAGCACGCTACCGCAGCAGAAGCGTCCCTGCTTGATATCCCGGCCGTGCCAGGAGGCCCAGAACGTCCGGCGAAGGTGACCTGGCTGACCACCTGGGACGCTGCAACCGGAGGCACTACAACTGAGGTACGGGCGACCTATGCCACCCAGTTACCGTTGGGGAATCGGCCCCTAGGGATTACTTATTCCCCCTTGGAGACACCTCCGCCCGTCGCCACGGTCGCAGCACCATCCGTCCCCGTGCGGGAGCCGGCCGAAGTACTTGCCGGGAAGCTGGAGCAAGACCACCGGGGCTTCTTCTGGGACCCCGTATACCCGTCTCCCACATCGTACCCAAGGGCTCCATCCCCGGTCCCAGACCCCGTCCAAGAGCGGCTGCTTGCGGAGACCATCGCCCGGGAAATGATGGCCAGTCCCGGCGGCGAAGAGCTGGCGCTACAATTCACCACCGGTATAGTGGTGAAATTCAATCAGCAGGAAGGCTATGGGTTTATCCGGGAAGAGAGTACCGGAGATGACTATTTTTATAACCGGGTACACCTGGACGTGGAGGGTCTACCGCAGCGTCTTCACACACTTTATCCGGGTGAGAAAGTGCAGTTTTTACCCGAGGCGGGAAGCCGCGGCCTTTTCGCGGTCGGAGTGACCAGGATGCCGACCGCCCGTGAAGCGGCCCAATGGCAACAGGAGCTGGAATGGGAAGAGCACCAGAATCGGCGACGGAACCAGTCAAAACCGGTGTCGACCGATGCATCCCATCCCAGACGTACCTTGGCGGTCGCACCAGAGGTGAAGCCCGGCCTGACCGCTGACCCGGAAATGAACACTCCGCCGGTGCTGACGGTTAATCAGAGCGTTACCAATCGCCCGGTAATTGTCCTGGATGTGCCGCAACCCGTGATCCAACCACCCCGGGTAGCGCCTCCATCACCCCCAGCGGGGACGGAAGAGGCCACGCCATCACCAGCAGAGGCCCCCTACGCTCCTGTGTCTTTCCGGAGGGTCCGCCGACAGCCTGGACAGTCCCTGGGCGACTACATCCAGGCTCAGGCAGCCGAATGGAAATGGTCCTGGCCTCCGGAGTAGATCGCCCTAGACGGCTTGTATGAAGACCGGTACTGTTGATTGACCGGCAGAAGTTTGTGTTTCAGTTGCTAAAGCCCGGAGAGAGTTCGCTGCTAGACTGAGCCAGGGACTCCTCCGCAGGGCGAAGAGTTTGCAGTTTGTTACGAGTTTTACATGCCTGTTGTTCACAACCAAGACCGGGAGCGCTGCTAAGCCTCCGGGCACCACCAAAGACCGGGAGCGCTGCTAAGCCTCCGGGCACTGCCGAAGACCGGGCGCTGGACTGGTGCCCCTTTTCCCCGTACGGGCCGCCTGTTGTGGACTGGGCTGAAGGGTATCACCATGTTATGTCCGTTTTACAGTTTATGTGGTTATAGTTGGAGCCTTGCCGGGAGGCTCGGGTTTTAAGAGGGGAGGAGTGTAGTGGGTGAACAAATCCCCTACCAAGAAAAAGTATAGTTAGCCCGGAAATGCTGTTAATAAAAATGTTTGACTTTTATTATTGTGTATTGTGGTAGGGCACCCCTAGTGGCCGTGTGGGACGGCTGTCGCCACCGTGAAGGAGGAGCCGGCTGAATCACAGGGGAATGTGTGTGTGTGCGAGTAGTTGGATCCGGGACGGAAGAGTGAGAACATCGAGGGGCAGAGTGTGTGAGCGGGACCAGCAGGGGGCGCCGGAGAGAAAGGAGTGGAACGTAACCTCAGGGTGTGAAGCAACTGGTGTGGGTCCGGTGTGCGTGAAACCAAAGAGTGGGAGCCCGGCGAAGTGGAGTACCCCGGGCATATCCCCACCAGAGGGTGCGTTAGGGCAGGCTGCCCCCAGCTCCACCGAAAGTGCCTGATTTTGCTGCCGGATTGTTATGTACAATAAAGGATGTCTTTTGTTACCAGCACCCTTTGTCTGAAGATCGTTTGTACACCGTCCGGCGAATGCACCATCACACTCTGCGCCACCAAGTCAGCTCCCGACCTTGAGGTAGTGGTGAAGCCAGGGACAAGCCTGAAAACTACAGCCACGACTACAAGGCCGGAGGCTCCCCTGGCTCATCATTACATATATATAAAAGGGGTGCATTTCATTAGCAGTTCTTAGTCTTACCTGGCAGTGTAGCATGGAAGAAGGATAGCACTAACGTTTTAGTACTGAATGGCTGCTTATTCATGTTTTTGAATACAGGGATGCACAGCGTAACCAAGGTAAAGTACACAAAAAAGACACAGCCAAGGAACTAATGATATTAGGGAAAAGAAAAATTAAAATAGATTACATTTGAGACCATAGATCATTTTTAGCTACAATATATTGGTCAATTGATATATTTGTTGCATAAAAGCACAAAATAAAACAACAAGAATCTATCTATATATATAATTGCCTTATTCTGTCTGTCTGTCTGTCTTGCTCCAAAATTCTGTCCTTACCGCGACAAGCGTCTCATTGGCCGCTCGCCTCGCCTCGGCTCCGCCCCCCCCGCACGGATTGGCCGCTCGCCTCCGTCCCCCCGCACGGATTGGCCGCTCGCCCAGCCTCCGCCCCCACACAGATTGGCCTCTCGCCCCGGCCCCCTGCACGCATTGGCAACTCGGCCACGCCCCGCCTCCCTCACGCATTGCACGCTCGCTCTGGCCCCGCCCCCCGCACGCATTCCCCGATACGACACAGAGCCCCGACTCCCAGGTGAGTGCTGTACCCCCGGGAGCCCACATCAGCGTACGCCGCCAACCCAGCCGACACATACCCTCACATTGCTGGGGTTGCCGGCGTACGCTGGTGTGGGCTCCCGTGCGAGCGGGGGCCGGGCTACGCTGGTAACCATGGTACACATCGAGTAATATTGTGCAGCATAGTTACCAGCGTACACCGGCTCCCAGGTGAGCGCATCAAGGTCCTGCAGCGGCGGAACACACACACGCACACACATACACACACAAACACACAGCAGATCACACTCACTCTCACACACACCTCACACATGTTGAGGATAAAGAATTGAGTATCCAAAAATACTTAATTCAGCCATTTCATAGACTCAGTTATATAGTTCAGTAGATGTGAACTAACTCACATATTTGTGAATGCTTTTGTTTCTTACTAACATGTATATATGTATATTGCATATTCAGTGTATTTTCCTTAGACACAGTATATACCACCACATGTAATTGTAAAGATGGCTGCTATTTCCTGTTTTACACCCAAGACAGATGGACAAAGAAATTCCTGGAGTCTGGACCGACCAATCCACGGAGAATATGCAGATCTCTCTACGTCATGAAGCCCTGACCTACGATACTTGATTGGACTAAAACTTTTGTTTACACCCCCTTACTGCTCGGTTTAAAGTTTCTTTCAAACAATAAAAAACACACTTGGTCAAGAGCCAGTCATGGAGATAGATATAACTGACTTGCTGTGCAGTTATTTATTCTCGTGTGCACACATGACATTTTTAATTAGAAACAGCAGCCGGATATCGAGAGATCCTTTGAGTCTCATCATCATCGTCATTCTGACCTTGACAGTTGGCGCCCAACGTGGGGCCACCGAGAAGGGTGAGTGAGAGCTTCCATTTTCCGGACGTCTGGGGGCTACTCCACAAGTATCCAGGTGTCGCTCGATAGGATTGATCACCCTTCATTTCACGGTAACCATCATATATATTGTGTGTGCTGTTTTACCTGTGGTTCGAGAGACACCTGGCGAAAGGGGGTGGTCACTAGTCCGGAGAATGGTAGTGCACCGGAGACCTAACGGTGTGATTGTCACTCGCCGGTGAGCTACAAGGACCCAGCTTCCATAGGGGCTAGGTGTAGGTTTTAAAGTATCCGGCTGTCTGTATGGTTAATTAGGCTTGTGATTTCTCTGTTTGATTCTCGGAGAGTTAATTGTCTGTTATTGTTCACGGAGGGGACAGAGAGCGGGAGTTGTATTACGCGCTGTGCCTGCAGTCTCTTAGACAAAGAAAGCAGGGGGGGAGCAGAAGCCCACAGAAGCAGCTACATCCTTACATTCTTACACTCAGAGGAAGCAAAAAGGTGGGGGCCATATGTCCACCAGCTGCTTAAGGAAGAGCAGAGATCGAATTACATAGCTATGTCCCTGCTGTCTTTTAGCTGAGAAGCAAGGGGGGTGGAGGGTGAAGAGGCAGACACCGGTGGTCAAAACAGCGCAGCTCTTTGGAGCGAGAAGAGAGGAGGGGTCAGTGGGGTAACATACAGGAGATGGCTGCAGCCTTTGTATAGTAAAGCAAACAGATGAGTTGTAATGATTTGAAAGAAAGACAAGTGTTATTTTGGTTTGGATTAGAGAGAAATTAACGGGTTCATGCATTTTTCAGTCTTTTCAAATGGTTTGTTTTTGAACAGAAGTATGAGAACTAGCGATTCCCCTGTGTTGCGGATAACACAGCCACTGTTTGTTAGGTATTAGATATTAAATATTGAATATTAAATATTAAATATTGAATATTGAATGTTGGATAGATAATAGACGAGGCGGGAAGGGTTCTGTTAACTTAAAGTGGATTTAGCGTATTCCCCTGCGGTTCAGGCGCATGTCACTGTCTGCGTGGCAGACGAGGCGGGAAAGGAACTCACTTTAGTTAAGGTAAAAGTGTCGGAATTAGCGTATTCCCCTGCGTATTAAACGTGAGCCACTGTTATGAGGGGGTAGGTCTTCATAACGAGGCGGGAAAAGAATTCCGGTTGGAGCCGGCCGGTCCAATTAAGCACTGTATACTCTGTTCAAAAGATAAATATGTTGTTTTTAGTAAAAGCTGAGAACGCTGTCGCCCTAGTTATAAAAAACGGAAAAAATATAAAAGATTGCAAAATGTTGTGTAAAATCGTTGGACTACCACTAGATGGCAGGCTGCAATCCATGTACTGAAGTTCAGATTAATCTCCAGTGAGAGTATACTGGAGAACAAAGACCCCATTCACTGTCTGTTGCTGTTTGTAAAATCACTAAATGCTTTTCTCTAGCGGTGCCTCATTGTTCTCCTTTAGAAGTCATTATATCTGGTGCTAATCAAATCTCTCCTTTCTATGCTGGAATGCAAATTTACAGGCACTAAAGTATCCCTGGTTTACTACGTAGTTCCAGCCACTCCCAGTACACCCAGGGAGTCACAACATGGATGCTGCACCCGGAAGTCAGGTGCCTGGAACTTCCTGTGGCAGCCATCTTGCTA
The DNA here is from genome assembly GCF_048569485.1 of Anomaloglossus baeobatrachus. Classification (NCBI taxonomy): domain Eukaryota; kingdom Metazoa; phylum Chordata; class Amphibia; order Anura; family Aromobatidae; genus Anomaloglossus; species Anomaloglossus baeobatrachus. Next base: position 692,140,278 of record NC_134354.1, read on the forward strand.
CACCCACTGATGGCAGTACACCTCATAAGCCACACCCCTCGCAATGGCTCTTTGTTCAAAGCTCTCCACCCATCCCCCGGTGGGAGGTGTTCTCTGGTATAAATGACTAACACATTTGAATAAGTATGAATAGTATATTTGTTTACTCAGCTATCCCATACATGCAAGTCAAAGATAAGTAAGTGAAACTTTTACAGAATTGATAAAGTCAGAGATAGGAATGGAATGTGTCTTTCCCCAATAGTGACGTAAGTTTGGTTTAACCCTTAGAGTTCAGGATTTCCCATTTTTAGTTTGCTGTTTATACCTGAATAGGGAATATTAAATTTTATGGGATGTGCGATATAATTTGTGTTGTTTTGTTTTTAATGGCGATTTATTTGAACAATATATTTTTATTTTGTGACTCTATCACCTTTTCTGTTTTTACGATTATTTCTAAACCATTTATATATTTTTGCAGGTTAGTCGCCCAGTCACAGCTGTCATTTAATCATGTCACCGTTGTTTCTACTATGAAAGGTTTTTCTTTTCTTTATGGATACAGTGTTGTTTATTGTAAGGTTTTTAAAATTTCCCAGTAATGTATAGTGTTGTGAGATGTACGTTATTTTCAGTGTTTGTTCATTTTAGGTTTTAGTATGTGGCTAATTTATTACCTGCTGTTTTATCTTTTCTTTTAGGGAATACCAGTATAAAAACGCTGAATTTTGCCATATTGGTAAATAAACAATTAAACAAGGGGGGAATAAGGTATTAATTATATTCTCCAGTTTCTTGGAGGGCGCAGCAGGCATATTAGATAGGTTTTGAAGCTGACCTTTTTCCCATAAGTTATGTTTATTAGATTATTATGAGGTATATCTGTTAACTGAAATAGGAAAGTCTTGTCTTATATGTTTATTTGTTTATTTATTTGTTTATTTATTTAGTATTCTCAGTCATGTGAGGTATAGATGACCACTAACTGTATTATGATCAGAGATGAAGTTATAAGAATGATCTAATGTATATTTTTAAGTTTTTGTTTTTATAGATGAAACCAGATGGTGGTCGATTCTGCACTGGATATGCTGCTGTTTACACCACATGAGGTAGTCTAAATTCGACCACTCCCTCCAATCCTATTGATACAGGAGACAGTGATGCATTAATGCCTCTCTTGATGGGTAGAACAGGAGTGGGTAAGAGTCTTTAGAGGTGTATGTAGGTTGTAGATTTTCCTGTTGTCAAATGAATTAGGTATGCCGAAAAGAAAGTCGAGATCTGAGCTGATGGATTCGGATGGAGATCCTCGCACAGGTGCAGCTGACCAAGAAGCAGTGAATGGGCCTAGAGTTGAGAGTCTTTCACCAATACCGACCATGCCTTGGTGACAGCGGTCACGTTAGTGACTTCTGTCACTCCTTGTGTTCTTAAATCCCTACAGGAACAAGCAAAACAACAAGGAATGGACTGTGACATGCAGGGAGCCAGCTGACTGAGGAAGGTCTGTGGATAAAGGGTGGTAAGCTTTCTCTGCCATGAGAGCTCTTCTTAATGATGGCCCAGGTAACATCTGTGAAAGACAATTGTCAGTGTGTGCTTTGGTGACACCGGGTTCAGTACCCAGGTGGGCAGATTCACCCAGTCTTGTGAGACAAGTGCCTAGAACGAAGTGAGAAAAAACTGTAAAGAGTCCGTAGAAACACCCTGCACCTACTCTACCCATTCTTAGAGACTGCAAACTGATTATAGATGTATATCATGAGCACGTTGTATGCAAGTCTGTGTGTGTTGTGTAAATTTCTCTCCAGGTTTGGTCAGAGGCATTCCAGTGCAGAAACAGATATTATTGTTGAGAAGCACATGAAGGTGGTATGTAAGAAAAATGTGTTTACAAAAAGTGTATATTTTGTAGAAAAGTGGAAACTGGCAAATCGTGTACAAAATGTATATGTTTTGTTTTCTTTTTGTAATAAACAGGTTTTTATGTAAGATGTTTTTGGTTTAGCATAGACATGTATATTTTTATATAATTGACTGAATAGTGTGATAAACAGGTGTATTTTCCAATTCCAGATTTTAAATCAGAGCTATTAGCATATGGTTTCCAGTCAGGAGACTGATTGATCCTAAAGGACAAGCGAGAAAGAGCTATGAGTCAACACTAGAGGAGCTGATCCAACCACAGAAACATCTATGGATCCACACCTCGCATTGTAGAAGGGTTAATCAACCAGAGCTGCACTGAGCGTTCTGCTCATACTTATCCTTTTCGGAAAACCCTGTACAGTCTTAGACCAGCATTGCCAGAACAGTTAGAAGAGAGGACTTAGAGAACCTTGAGATATGGGAAAGTCCAACTACAAAGGGTGAGGACTCGCCTAGGAGTCCTTGGTCTCAAACCGGTGAAGAAAACCCCTTTCCCCTTTCCGCCCATGTTTCAACGTTCAGTTAGGCAGGTTTTTCAACAGATATTTCTACCTCTCTTCCTAAGGGAACACAGTACCCTTAGGCTGGGTTTACACACTGCAATATCGCAAAGGACATCGCTGTAACGTCACCGGTTTTGTGACGTAACAGCGACCTCCCTAAGTCTCTGCTAAGTCGCTGGTGAGCTGTCAAACAGGCAAACCTGGCCAACAACTCAACAGCGATCCGGACCTGCAGAGCGACCTAGCTGGTTGTTGGGGACATTGATAAGCAGCCTTTTGAAAGGGAAGTTGCTAACAAAGTCTCTGCAAAGTCTTTCACACACTGAAACTTTCCAGCGATGCATGCTGCACAGCGGGAAACAAAGGACCTAGGAATGGTCCTGAACGATTTGTAACGATTACAACTTCACAGCAGGGGCCGGGTCGCTGATAGGTTTCACACACTGCAACATCGCAAACAACATCGCTATTGCGTCACAAAACCGGTGACCTTACAGCGATGTCGTTTGAGATGTTGCAGTGTGTAAACCCAGCTTTCGAATTTAGAAATGGCAGAAGTAAGTCTTTAGGGGGGACTGTTGAGGATAAAGAATTGAGTATCCAAAAATACTTAATTCAGCCATTTCATAGACTCAGTTATATAGTTCAGTAGATGTGAACTAACTCACATATTTGTGAATGCTTTTGTTTCTTACTAACATGTATATATGTATATTGCATATTCAGTGTATTTTCCTTAGACACAGTATATACCACCACATGTAATTGTAAAGATGGCTGCCATTTCCTGTTTTACACCCAAGACAGATGGACAAAGAAATTCCTGGAGTCTGGACCGACCAATCCACGGAGAATATGCAGATCTCTCTACGTCATGAAACCCTGACCTACGATACTTGATTGGACTAAAACTTTTGTTTACACCCCCTTACTGCTCGGTTTAAAGTTTCTTTCAAACAATAAAAAACACACTTGGTCAAGAGCCAGTCATGGAGATAGATATAACTGACTTGCTGTGCAGTTATTTATTCTCGTGTGCACACATGACATTTTTAATTAGAAACAGCAGCCGGATATCGAGAGATCCTTTGAGTCTCATCATCACATCAGATCGCACTCACAACATCCAGTGATATCGCTTGCTTCTCGGCGGCGATACTGTGCGTGCAGTGACCTTCCAGGACCTGCCGGAGGATCACATGGCCAGAAGCATGTGGTATCTCCGGATGTTGTGAGTGTGAGCGTGTATGTGCGATATCGTCAATGTGTGTGTGCATTTATGCGATCGGGTGTGTGCGTGTATGCGATCGGGTGTGTGCGTGTATGCGATCGGGTGTGTGCATGTCGGCAGAAGGCAGAGGAGCACTGCGTGCAGCACAGCTGCTGGGACCGCACACCGGAGGGCACAGGCAGAAGTGGGGTGTGAGTGTATGCGATCAGATGTGTGCGTGTATACTGTCTGATGTGTGACTGTGGAGCACGATGGAGGGTGCACAGCATGGGGGATGGAGCACGATGGGGAGTGCGCAGCATGGGGGATGGAGCACGATGGGGAGTGCGAAGCATGGGGGATGGAGCACGTTTGGGAGTGCGCAGCATGGGGGATGGAGCACGTTTGGGAGTGCGCAGCATAGGGGATGGAGCTCGATGGGGAATGCGCAGCATGGGGGATGGAGCACGATGGGGAGTGCGCAGCATGGGGTATGGAGCACGATGGGGGGTGCGCAGCATGGGGGATGGAGCACGATGGGGGGTGCGCAGCATGAGGGTTGGAGCTCGATGGGGGGTGCGCAGCATGGGGGATGGAGCACGATGGGGGGTGCGCAGCATGGGGGATGGAGCACAATGGGGGGGCGCAGCATGGGGGATGGAGCACGATGGGGGGTGCGCAGCATTGGGGGTGGAGCACGATGGGGGGTGCGCAGCATGGGGAATGGAGCACGATGGGGGGTGCACACCTCTCCCCAAAACACACACACACACCGCCACACACGCACTGCACAACACACCACACACACACTGGGAACCACAGACACACACACACACAGACAACGCCGCACACACACAACACCCAACACACAAACACCGCGGCATACACAAATATACGCACAAACCGCACAACACACACATTGCACAAAACATACCTCCCCCAAAACACACACACACACCCCACACCCACACAAACCACGCAACACACACACACAACGCTACAGACACACAGCGCTCCACAAACAACGCAACACACAAACAACACCGCTCTCACCCCCCGCCACACCCAGACAACACCCAGAACATGTACAGCGCCCTACACAAACACTTGGTAACTACACACAACAACATCTATATATATATATATATATATATATATATATATAACAAAAATCATACATTAACTACACAATACGTAAATTCTAGAATACCCGATGCGTAGAATCGGGGAGCACGTTTGGGAGTGCACAGCATGGGGGATGGAGCACGATGGGGAATGTGCAGCATGGGGGATGGAGCACGATGGGGAGTGCGCAGCATGGGGGATGGAACACAATGGGGAGTGCGCAGCATGGGGGATGGAGCACGATGGGGGGTGTGCAGCATGGGGGATGGAGCACGATGGGGGGTGCGCAGCATGGGGGATGGAGCACGATGGGGGGTGCACAGCATGGGGGATGGAGCACGATGGGGGGTGCACACCTCCCCCCAAAACACACACACACACCGACACACACACACTGCACAACACACCACACACACACTGGGAACCACAAACACCGCCCTACACAGACACCCACACACACAGACAATGCCGCACACACACAACACCCAACACACAAACACCGCAGCACACAAAAATATACGCACATACCACACAACACACACATTGCACAAAACATACCTCCCCCAAAACACACACACCTCACACCCACACAAACCGCGCAACACACACAACGCTACAGACACACAGCGCTCCACAAACAACGCAACACACGCAACACACAAACACCGCTCTCACCCCCCGCCACACCCAGACAACACCCAGAACATGTACAGCGCCCTACACAAACACTTGGTAACTACACACAACAACATCTATATATATATATATATATATATAACAAAAATCATACATTAACTACACAATACGTAAATTCTAGAATACCCGATGCGTAGAATCGGGCCAACTACTAGTATGTATATGAAATGCATCTAAATAGATAAAAAGAAAACCTAAAGTTTGACACTGGAATCACGTACAGTTTTTTGTGAAGTTTTTAAAACCAGCATCAACTTGATTTGAAATGCATGGGAAATATAAAGGAACGCCTTGCTGGATCAATAAAGATCACATCAAGAACTGCAGGTGTCATTTCAGTGCAAAAAAAAGTCTTCTACTTCTAGTTAAGTTACTCAGATTTCTGATTTCTTACCCCATCACCACGTGACAATTATTTGTTTTTGTTTTTTCCTCCCTTTTTTCCAAGAGCCATAACTTCTTTCATAAATCTTTCTGTCAATATTGTCATATGAAGGCTTATCTTTTTATGGTACTGCTGATCCCGGTGATCTGGTTTCTAAAATCCGGTTCCGGTCCAGATTCCGGTTACTATATACGTCTATGGGGACTAGAATGTGGTATAATGGATAGGGGCATGGGAGCAAGCACACCGTACTTACCGAGACCCCGGCATGGTTCTACACTGCTTGCCGTGTGGCTGTACGCTGCTTCCAGGCCACGCATTCATTTCCTGGGCTGCTAATCACTGCTCATCCATATGCACTGCTTTCCCTGCCCACTGGCACCTGTGATTGGTTGCAGTCAGGCACGCCACCCAACCTGAGTGATAGCATATCAGCTGATTGCAACCAATCATAGGCGCCAGGACGGCCGGCGGGCAGGGAAAGCAGTCCAACTGTCTGCGGGTCAGTATCGTGGTATAAAAATAAATCAATTGGCGTAGGGTCCCCCATAGGGTATTATAATGCCCAGGACAGATAAAGCCCATGGCTACATAGTGCAGCCACTAGCTGTGCACCTATCTTGGCTGTGAATCAAAATATGACCATAAGTTTTGGTTTTTTTTTGTTTGTTTGTTTGTTATGGGGTTTTTTAATCATTTAACCCCTTAGTGACGGAGCTAATTTTCACCTTAATGACCAGACCAAATTTTGCAATTCTGACCAGTGTCACTTCATGAGGTTATAACTCTGGAACGCTTCAACGGATCCCGGTGATTCTGAGATTGTTTTTTCGTCACATATTGGACTTCATGTTAGTACCAAATTTAGGACAATATTTTTTGCGTTTATTGAAGAAAAAAATTGAATATTGTCAAAAATTTTGAAAATTTAGCAATTTTCAACTTTTGAATTTTTATACCGTTAAACCAGAGATTTCTGTGACACAAAATAGTTAATAAATAACATTTCCCACATGTCTACTTTACATCAGCACAATTTTGGAAACAAAATTTTTTTTTGTTAGGAAGTTAGAGGGGTTCAAAGTTTATCAGCGATTTCTCATTTTTACATCAAAATTTACAAAACCATTTTTTTAGGGACCACATCACATTTGAAGTGACTTCAATAGGCCTAGATGACAGAAAATACCCAAAAGTGACACCATTATAAAAACTGCACCCCCCAAAGTACTCAAAACCACATTCAAGAAGTTTATTAACCCTTCAGGTGCTTCACATGAACAAAAGCAATGTGGAATGAAAAAAAGCAAAAATTAAATTTTACCTAAAAATGTTGCTCTAACCCAAATTTATTCACTTTTAGAAGAACTAACACAACAAAATGGACCCCAAAACTTGTTCCCCACTTTCTTATGAGTGCGCCGATACCCCACATGTGGTCAGAAATCTCTATTTGGACAAATGGGAGGGCTCGGAACAGAAGGAGCAATATTTGAATTTTGGAAAGCAAATTTGGCTGAAATAGATTGCGGGCACCATGTTGCATTTACAGGTCCGCTAAGGTACCTAAACAGAAGAAATCCCTCACAAGTGACACCATTTTGGAAACTAGACCCCTCAAGGCTTCTATCTAGGGGTATAGTGAGCATTTTAGATCCACAGGTACTTCACAGATTTTGTTAACGTTACGTTGTCATATTGAAAATTTTAATAATTTTCTCAAAAATGTTGCTTTAGCATCAATTTTCTCACTTTTTCAAGAGGTAATTCCAAAAATTTGACCTCAAGGTTTGTTAACCACTTTTTTATGAGCGCGGTGATACCTCACATGTGGTCTGAAACCTTTGTTTGGACAAATGGGAGGGCTTGGAACGAAAGGAGCAATATTTGAATTTTGGAAAGGAAATTTGGCTGAAAAAGATTGCGGGCACCATGTCACATTTGGAGGACCCCTAAGGTACCTAAACAGCAGAAACCCCACACAAGTGACCCCATTTTGGAAACTAGGCCCCTCAAGGAATTTATCTAGATGTTTGGTGAGTACCCTGAACCCCCAGGTGCTTCACAGAATTTTATAACGTTGAGCCATGAAAAAAAAAAAAAAATTTTACCACAAAATTGTTATTTCAACCAGGTAGCTTTTTTTTTTACAAGAGTAAAAGGAAAAAATTCAGCATAACATTTATTGTGCAATTTCTCCTGAGTTTGGCGATACCTTATATGTGGTGGAAATCAACTGTTTGTGCGCATGGCAGGGCTCGGAAGGGAAGGAGTGCCATTTGACTGCAAAATTGGCTGGAATCAATAGCGGACGCCAGGTTGCATTTGGAGAGCCCCTGAGGTGCCTAAACAGTGGAGGTCCCCCACAAGTGACTCCATTCTGGAAACAAGACACCTCAAGGCTTTTATCTAGGTGTATAGTGAGCAGTATGAATCCACGAATACTTCACAGAATTTGATAAGCTTAGGTTGCCATATTGAAAATTTTCATTTTTTTCACAAAAATGTTGCTTCAGCATCAAATTTCTCACTTTTTCAAGAGACAACAACAAACCGTGGACCCAACAGGTTGTTATCCAATGTCTTATGAGCACAGGGATACCCCACATGTGGCCAAAAACCTCTGTTTGGATAAATGGGAGGGCTTGGAATGGAAGCAGCACCATTTGAATTCTGGAAAAGTTGAAATAAATTGCGGGCACCATGTCACATTTGCAGGGCCCCTTGGGTACCTATACATTAGAAACCCCCACAAGTGACCCCATTTTGGAAACTGGATTTTATTCAGGAGTATAATAAGCATTTTGAATCCACAGGTACTTCACAAAAATGTTGCTGTAGCAACCAATGTCTCACTTTTAGGCTATGTGGCCATGAGCCAGCGACACGGCGTCTAGTACACAGTGTCAGCCTCCTGCAGAGATGTGAGTGTTGTCCACGGGAGAACGCAGCTGCCCATGCCCACGATTTGGGTTCAGGCCGCTGTGGAGCTCTATGCTACCTGCAGAGAACACTCATCTCCGCAGCATAAATTGACATGCTGAGGCTCGGGAAGCTGCCGCCACAGGTCGGTTTATGCTGCGGAGAAGAGAAGTACATTGGGCAAGCACATTGGGCATGGGATTTCTAAAAATCCTTCCACTGTGCTTCTACTGCACAATGCAGCGTTATGGACGCAGGGAAAACACTCTGCGCCCAAAATGCTGCAAATCCCGATTGTGGGCATCCAGCCTAAAATGCTACAATGGATGAATGGATACATGTCAAACATATATAACGTCCCACCCCCTGCATATTCTAAGCTGGCGCCCTTTAGTGCCTTTCATGTGGCACTAAAGGGTGCCTAGCCTTGTATTTAGCCCCCCAAAAAAATAATAATTAAAATAAACGACGTGGGGTCCCCCCCATTTTTGATAGCCAGCTAGGGTAAAGCAGACAGCTGTAGCCTGCAAACCACAGCTGACAGCTTCACCTTGTCTGGTGATCAATTTGGAGGGCTCCCCAGGCGTTTTTTTTTAAAAAAAAAAAAAACGTGGGGTCCCCCCCAAATTAGATCACCAGCCAAGGTGAAGCGGACAGCTGGGGTCTGGTATTCTCAGGGTGGGAAGAGCCATGGTTATTGGACTCTTCCCAGCCTAAAAATAGCAGGCCGCAGCCGCCCCAGAAGTGGCGCATCCATTAGATGCGCCAATCCTGGCGCTTCGCCCCAGCTCATCCCGCGCCCTGGTGCGGTGGCAGACGGGGTAATATATGGGGTTGATACCAGCTGTAATGTCACCTGGCATCAAGCCCTGGGGTTAGTGATGTCACGGCATCTAAACAGATACCCGACATCACTAACCCAGTCAAGTAATAGACAAAAAAAAAGACAAAAAAAAAATTTATTTGAAAAAAAAACTCCCCGAAACATTCCTCTTTCCCCAATTTATTGAAAATAAAGAAATTACGGTCGCTGTAATCCGCTGTAATCCGTGAGGTCCCACGCCGACTCTGGATCTTCTAGAATATGGGGGGCACGTTCAGGGAATGTATCCCCCATTTTCTGGAAAAGCAAGCTCTCCATGAGCAGTGTGGGTGCAGTAATCTGAGAATACTGCACTCACACTGCCCCGGTCCAACTTAGGGCAGAGTGACCTGCAGTAACCTCATTCCAGAATATGAGGGGCACGCTCACAGAACGTACCCCCCATTTTCTGGAACAGCAGTCTCTCCATGTGAGGACCACACTCCTCACATGGAGAGACTGCTGATTACTGCACTCACTCTCCCCCGGTCCACAGTGGAGCAGCCTGTGCATCAGCGACGTCAGCGTCCCTGCAAGACTGACGTCGCTGATGCACAGGCTGCTCCACTGTGGACCGGGGGAGGAATCCAGCTGACAGCCGCTGTCTGCGCATGCGCCGTCAGCATTCAAGAAGGAGGCGGCGTGATCGCGGGACGGATCACCAGACAGGTAACGTATGACCGGGGGCTCGGGGGCTGGGGGGCTCGGGGGCTGGGGGGGGGTGATGGGGGGTGACCTAGTGGGACCTGGGGATACCTTTCTGCCGCATGTGACGTGTCACATGCGGCAGAAAGAGCAGAATGAATGCGGGGGAGGGGGGGGTGGCTCTGGAGACCCGGAGGGGGCTCCGGTGACCAGAGGGCTCCGGTGGACCGGAGGAGGGGTCAGGGGGAGGACATTTCCCTCCGATCTGAAATGTTTGATCATTTCAGATCGGAGGGAAATGAATGCAGAGCCGGCGGCGGCAGTTTTCAGCGCGCGTCGGCGCCATCTTGCACGCTCCGGAGGGGGGCTCTGAAGAACTGGAGGGGGCTCCAGGGACCAAAGAGCTCCGGTGTACCGGAGGAGAGGTCAGGAGGGGGACATTTCCCTCCGATCTGAAATGTTTGATCATTTCAGATCGGAGGGAAATGAATGCAGAGGCGGCGGCGGCGGGAGTTTTCAGCGCGCGTCGGCGCCATCTTGGATTTTCCGGAGGGGGGGGGGATTGGATGGATTTCTCCGGTACCGGGGGCTTTGGGGGCACTAAGGGCTCACATTTATTTCTCATCTGACATGTTTGATCACGTCAGATGAGAAATAAATAAATTTTACCAGCCATTTTTTTTTTTTTATGTTGTCGCCGGTATACGGTGTATACCGGCGATCGCATTAACGGGGTGCATACAAAACACCCCGATTCATAATCTGGGGGGTCTCAGCTACCCCCGGTAGCTGAAACCCCCGAGATTTTTCGTCACTGGGGGGCGCTACAGGGTTTTTCCGGCCTGACGTCTCAAGACGTCGGAACAGAATAAGTACCCTGTTTTTCCGACGTCTTGAGACGTTAGGCCGTCGCTATGGGGTTAAATAAATAAATTAAAAAAAATCTTCATGCGGTTTCCCCCAATTTCGATACCCAGTCATGATAAAGCCCACCAGCTGGAGGCTGGTATTCTCAGCCTGGGGAGTTGTTATTAGGCCCAACCAGGCTAAGATTCGCAGCAAACAGCCGCCTCGGAATTGTTGCATCCATTAGATGTGATAAGCTTTATCTGGCTTTTCCCGATTGCCACCGCACCAGGGCAATTGAAGTAATATAATAGGTTACTGTCACTAAACTGTCACTAACCCCAAGATTAGTAATGGCAGGCATCTATGAGAGCCCCCATCACTAATCTGTAAGTAGAAGTAAATAAACAGAAACACCGAGAAAATCCCTTATTAGGAATAAAAGACAAAAACACCCCCTGTAACTGTCGCGGGCGGGGAGGAGGGTGTCAGCACACTACGCTCACCCCTTCTGGTCGGGTCCGGCGGCTGCTGCTCAGTGGTGGCTCGAGCGGTGGGCCGGATCCCGGGGGTTTCTCGAGCGGCACTCCTCGCCCGTGAGTGAAAGGGGTTTGTTGGGTGTGGGAAATGTTTATTGTCCGTGACGCCACCCACGGTTGTGGTGATTTCACCACCGCTGCTCTATACGGGGATCCCGGGGATGGTGATGCGGAGCAGCCAGGTGTTGTGTTGCCCCTCCGTGGGTAGGGGTTGGTGATCCCGGGGCCCGGTGATGGCTTGGGAGGTGCAGGGCCTGGTGGGCGCAGGGACGCGGGGCAGCGCTGTGCCTTGCGGCACTGTGGTACTCACTCAGCCTGAGACGTGGACACAGTTTTTACTGTAAACCAAACGGCTGGTAAGACGGTCCCACGGACGGCTGCACTTGCTCTCCCGGTAGGTGACGGTGATGTCCCTCTTCCTTGCACCTTTGTGTACTTGTTGGTTGCGATGGGTCCCCACCGGTAACCCGCTCCCCGGCTTCAAGCTGGACCGGGGGAGCTCTACTCTTTGCCCGCAGGCGCTGGCCCTAAGAAACGGGTGCCTTGGCGATGGCGGTGTCTCTTCTACACTGGCTGGGCTGTTGCCTTCAATCGGGACTTGGTTGTTGGGGGATCTACGTCCCCTTCACTGACGGATTCGGCAAATTATGGCGACTCCAAGCTTTGCCGGGGTCCGAGAGGCCCCTGCCCTGGTGCTGACTGTCCTTCGGAACACTGCTCCAGACCACCGGGCACACAGCCAACGGGGTCCTTCCAGGAACTTCCAAACGGTCCCCCTCCAGACAGTCACCGCCGTTGCTGACCTTGCTGACCTGGTCCTACACAAAGCTGGACCCTTCAGGCTTTCTTTCTTTTCTGTCACCTCACTTGCTTTCCTCCTTTACTACTTTTCTACTTTCACTACTCGTTTACTCCTCCACTCCTTCCACTTCCTCCTCCCTGACTTGACTCCACTCTAGCCCTTAGCTAGACTTCATCTCCTGGTTTCTCCCGCCTCCAGAGCTGTGTCCTCCTCGGTGGGCGGAGCCAACCACCTGGCCCACCCCCTGGTGTGAATCATCAGCCTCTGGAGGAAGGCAACAAGGATTTTTGGTTAGCTTAGATGTTCCTACCTGGGATGTAGGGTGTGGTGGTGTGTGACCTGTGTCCCCTGGCTTGCCCAGGGCGACACATTCCCCCTTAGCAAAATGCAGACCGTCCGCGGGCTGCCGTCCAACACCGGTTTTATTTTTTCTGAAAAAGATAAGATAGTAATATAACATATTTACATTTTTAATAATAACTCTTCCCAAGACGGAAGGCACATTTCTTTTAACGTTGCATAACGGTTTACGGTTACGGTTTTCCGCTCTCTCCCACCCAAGCAACCTGGCCCTGATGCTGCCCCTAAAACCCAGGCAGCACCCCTTGACCCACAGTCCAGCACACGGTACCCGAGCGGGATCTGTCCTTGCCCTCCAGAGGGTAGCCACCGGTTCCTTTGGTGGCTGGGCCCTAGCCTGCTCTGCTCAGGGCCCTCCCTCCAACCTGCCTCTCCGGAGGCGGCATTGCGGAAACGGTAACGGTAAACAACTTATTTACAAGCCACTAACGTTTGTGGTTGCCCTGCAAGTTCACGGGCTTGTCCATGGATAGTCCTCCATGCAAAACTTTTTGGTAACGGTCCCCACGGGGACAACGGTGCCGGCTTCAGCCGGTTGCAAATCACGGTAAATCAGGTGAGGCACTCGGTATCATTTTCTTATCATTCTTTCAAAACTTTCCAAACTTTTCAACAAACACACAAAGTGGTGGTCCCAACAGGGACTGGACAACGGTGCTCCGCTGCCCTACTCCAGGCCTTCAGCTTCATCCGAGGGAGGGGGTGCAGGGCTCACTCTGCTCTCTTGGCTGCCCCGCAGCTTCACATCCAGGGCAAACCACCCCCTCTCTCCGCAGTGTCGGGTGTACCGAACAAGGTCTCCCGGCATTAGGTTGCGGCCGGGATGCTCCTCAGGCAGGTGGGCATTCACATCCCGCCGGGCTACAAACACCTCGGCCTCCAGGCCCGGCTCGTAGATGAACCCGTAGCCCCGGCGGACATCAAACCGCCTCACCTGCCCCTCGTACAACGGGCCCCGGACACGGAACGTGGCCTGGCGGAGACTTTCTTTTTCTCGGATAGCTCGGGCCACCAGCTCGGCCTTCTTCCGCTCCCTCTCGGCGATCTCCAGGCCCAGCGGTACCGGCTCCCTATCCCAATACGGCGCTGCCGCCAGCGCCGGCGCACGGGTCGGGCCCCGCGGGACAACCTGGACGTTGCCCACTGTCAGGACTCTGGGCGGCATGTCCCGCGGTGTCTTGGCCTTGGGCGCTGCCTTGCAGCCAACGGGGTCTTTCCAGGAACTTCCAAACGGTCCCCTCCAGACAGTCACCGCCGTTGCTGACCTTGCTGACCTGGTCCTACACAAAGCTGGACCCTTCAGGCTTTCTTTCTTTTCTGTCACCTCACTTGCTTTCCTCCTTTACTACTTTTCTACTTTCACTACTCGTTTACTCCTCCACTCCTTCCACTTCCTCCTCCCTGACTTGACTCCACTCTAGCCCTTAGCTAGACTTCATCTCCTGGTTTCTCCCGCCTCCAGAGCTGTGTCCTCCTCGGTGGGCGGAGCCAACCACCTGGCCCACCCCCTGGTGTGAATCATCAGCCTCTGGAGGAAGGCAACAAGGATTTTTGGTTAGCTTAGATGTTCCTACCTGGGATGTAGGGTAATATAACATAACTCACATCAAGAGCCATTAGAAAATAAGCACCCAACCTCCCTCAGTACGGCAGGGAAGGTGCCAGCACTACTCATTACAGGAATGAAAAACAAGAGAACAAGAGTAAAGTGCAAAAAAATTGACAAAATTTTATTAAATACACAACAAGACATATAATTCATTAAAATGGTGCACTACCAGTATATCCTGGGGATGCCGACATAGAATAGACCAGTGTTAATGGCCAAAACAGATCAGAGAGACATACAAGTCACAGTCTATATATATGTGGCTACAACTGGCCTAAACAGGTCACGAATATTGGGAACATACCCAGTAACGAGGGAACTGTTAGATGGAAAATAAATAAAGGTCAAAACAAACCGTGATTGCCCACCATGTCAGGGTGGGGAATCATGGTGAAGCCGCTGGCTTTTGTCAATTTTTTTGCACTTTACTCTTGTTCTCTTGTTTTTCATCTGGGATGTAGGGTGTGGTGGTGTGTGACCTGTGTCCCCTGGCTTGCCCAGGGCGACACATAACCATTTTATTAACCCCCAAACACACCGCCAGGTCCGACATAATCCACACGAGGTCCCAAGACAATTCAGCTCTGCTACATGTGAACCTCACAGCACGCAGCCATAGAACAATGACTGCTCGCTGTGAGCTCCAAAGAATGAATGAGCCACAGCGATCAGCGGCGACATCACTCAGGTTAGTTGCGGTCACAGCTGGAGTTCTCCACCTGTGACCACACTCCCTGACCCACGGCCGGCACTATATGTGTTAAAGGGCTGGTGGGGTGTGTGGCACAGCCCCGCACTTTAAGCTAGAGTGCTTTAGGTCACCAGAGGTCATACTGTGGGAACCCGGGTATGACCTCCATTAAACTGAGTGACATCACTGCTGCCAGCTGGGTCCCCCTTGTTAGTGTTTTCCAAAGCCTGGAGAGATCGTACATGATTCCGGTCTCTCCAGGCTCGGATGTGGCCGAGCCATGACTGCCTTGGAATATCATGTGGATTACAGTGGACCTTCAAGGGTCTTTTTGGGGTTAATAAAGAGGGGATAGAGGGGGCCAAATGTTATTTCAAATAAAGGATCTGTCTCTGTATTTGTGTTAATTTCTTTTTAATTATAGGATTAGTAATGGGGGTCTCATAGACCCCTACCCATCACTAATTTTGGGCTTGATGACAGCTCTGCGCTATTACCCCGATTGCCACCGCACCAGAGCAATCGGGAAGAGTTGGGTAAGGCGCCAGGCTTGTCACATCTAATGGATACAACAGTCTCAGACTGCTGCAGGTTGCTATTATTAGGCTGGGGGCGACCTAATAACCATAGGCCTCCCCAGGCTGAGAATACCATCCCCCAGCTGTCAGGCTTTATCATGGCTGGGTATCAAACTTGGGGGGGTACTGGATGCCAGTTTTTTAAATTTTTTATTTAAATATTTATAAAAAAAACCCAACAACATGCGGTTCCTTTTATTTTGATACACAGCCAAGATAAGCTCATGGCTGGTGGCTGCAGCCTGTAGCCGTGGGCTTTATCTGTGCTGGATATCATAATATGGGGGGACCCTACAGCAATTGTTTTATTTATTTTTATACCACGATACTGACCCGCAGGCAACACCTGTGATTGGTTGCAGGCAGACGCTGTCACATAGGCTGGGGGCGCGTCTGACTGCAACCAATCACAGATGCCAGGTCAGCCAGTGGGCGGGGAAAGCAATGCATATGGATGAGCAATTATGAGTGGCCCAGAAAATAAAGGGGAGGCAGCGGAGGAGCGTACAGCTGCACGGGAGCAGTGTACAGCCGTGACAAAGCCTCGGTAAATATAAAGCGCTTGCTTCATTCTTATTTTCTTTATTTTTCTTCTATTTTTTTTTTAATTTCTCGAGTGCTGGATCCAAATCAAACTCCTGGAAACAGGTCTGGAACCCGAGCACCTTTGAAACCGCACGGATCCGGACTTTTACAGACCAGGTCCGCCCTTCACTAGTCCTGAACTGACTTATTTAATTAAACGATAATTTTGCCATAGGTTGGAATAAATATAGCATTTATTTCTCTTGGTAACATTTGATCAGCAATATACAGTATATAAACAATGTTTGCAGCAAAGGAAAGAATTTTTGATATGCAAACTCATTTTTATGTGTGTGAATCACTATGACATCTGCCATTCCTAAATATATCATAGGACTGGTAGGAATGGAGGCAGATCTTCTCACCTATGGACAGTTAAACTGCATCCTACCTGGGCAAAGTTCTTCGCCACATATTTCCATCTGATGTACGGGGTCCTATGTGAAGAAAATAAGAATGTCACATTGTTGCTAATCTAATCTATATCTACCAGGAAAAATTCACTTTGTACAATTTTATCTCTGAATTCTACAAGCTTTTCTGACAGCTCTTGAGATGAGGTATCCAGACACTAAACCTATTATCTCCCTTATAAGTTACGGATAAGTTATACTTCTTATCAGTCCTTATCAAAGTATAGTTAAAGTTTTCACTGAGCTGGTGTTGATTTGATTAAGTCGGCCTCTTTAGGTAAGGGGTGCTTCACACATAGCGAGATCGCTACCGAAATCGCTGCTACGGCACGGTTTTGGTGACGCAGCAGTGACCTCATTAGCGATCTCGCTGTGTGTGACACTGAGCAGCGATCTGGCCCCTGCTGCGAGATCGCTGCTCGTTACACACAGCCCTGGTTTGTTTTCTTCAAAGGCGCTCTCCCGCTGTGACGCACATATCGCTGTGTGTGACAGCGAGAGATTCCATGAAGAATTGGGACCGCAACAATCCTCAGGAATATCTGGATAATTTGACTGTGTGTGGACACTGTTTATATCTACAGAGCATTATATTTCGTGGACACCACGGGTTCTTTCATGTTTATATGACGTAATTACATCCCATGGGTATGCTTGTAGGGGATTATTTTATAGTTGCGTGATGGCACTCTTGTTGTTTTTTTCATGATGTCATGCTCTGTATGGTATCGAGTATGATAACTCTGATGCAGTGTTCTTGCATGATATCAGGAAAATTGCTATATTTATGGTTCATAGTTATGGAGCATTGTATTTATTGGATGCTATGGTTACCGTCTATGTATTTATTTGTTGACATTTAGTGAGTCTCGTGATATGTATAAAGCAATTACAGGTGATGATTGTATGTGGGGGATCGACATAATGTGTCATGATGACATCCTATTCTACATGATGCTATAATTACCTTCCTTTGATATATTGATCTGTATATAAAATCATGGAATTTCCATATCCTGCGGGGATTGCATCATGTCGCATATATTTTTGTGTCGATCCCTCGCCATATAACATTTATATATTTTTTATGGTCATTGAATGTCATGTTTTTTCATATGTCATACCAATGTTTGCTATGGTCCGGTTTTTTGCCATTAATTATGTGAATTATCTATCGAATGTGGTATACACATGTTTTGACCATATTAGATGAACCATATATGCACACTATATACAGCACTTTACCTTGCTTTTGCATCCCTGTCATATACGTATACCGGGTATATGTTCCCCCCTCCCCTTCCCCTTTTTCTGTATATACACACAGTATCTTCGTCCCGTATATACAAATTTCTCTATATTGGTGCTGCCTACGTATAATGTGTGGTATAGTGGCGAATTTGTGCGCAGGCGCCTTGGGAGCGATGGGCGTCTCCTTGCTGCCCCGCTGTCTTCCTCGTGTGACGTCCGCTCGCGTGACGGCCACGTGATGCGCACACGTGGCGGTCATGTGACCGGAAGCGTCGGACGGGAAGTACGCGAGGCTGGCGGCGAGCGTCCTCCGTTGTCCGGGTTACTGCATACGTCACCAAACTAATACTCGGCGGTAATTGGTTGACGTATTCTTTTTAAACCACGTGTCCCCTCACTTTGTACACGCCCCCTGACGAAGGCTTCTCGCCGAAACGGCCGTCGGGAAGGACGCGGACAACACCCACTGACCACCAATTTTCAGGTATAGTGTTTACCATGTGTGCGCCATGATTGGGGTATGGTCCCCCTATATATAGGCACCTGAGCTATAATAGCGGACCCATACTATTATGATATAGGAACAAGTCCCCTTCTATGTAGCACACATGGTGATATAGCCCCTTTCTATTAGTATGACATGGTCATGTACAATCTATGTTATTTGTGATCACAGTCTGGTAATGAGGCTAACCGTGGCTGCTATAAAGTGAGATTTGCTTAGACTGTGCATACTTTAATGATCACACCATTTCTTTGTACACTGTGGGATTCCCTTGTTAAATACCAACATACTGGTAGCAGGTGGACATCTTTGATTTGGGAGATGTGGGGAAATTTTTCCTCCTTCTGGGGATATCATTAAATTTGTGACATCTCTTTCTATATATCCCTCTAGCTAAGGTCTTTGACACCTAATATGTCAGCTTTTGATTGACATTAATACATGCAAAGCACATAGTGTATTTTTTAAAATAATATAAAAAATATATATTCTGAGATTCTGTGTACTCAAGTGAACATCCTGAGGGATATAATGGTAATCTCCCCCTTCCTTTTGGATGTCATTGTCCACTCTGGTAAATAATAATAAAAAAATATTTTTCAAAAATCTCCCAAATTGGGGTATATAATCAAGGGTCTCCCATGTGTACTAGGGATTGGAGTTATTTGGTTTGTATATTGATGTATCAACACTTTGTGATATACTGGCTGTATATGGTCAGTGTCTGTTGTCTGTGGCCTCACTTGTATTGTGCCGCCCTGCACCTACCCTCAATAAAGATCTCACCTTTTGCACTTTGGATGTCGGTCGTATTGTTCTCTTTTGTTTTCGTTACACACAGCCCTGGTTTGTTTTCTTCAAAGGCGCTCTCCCGCTGTGACGCACATATCGCTGTGTGTGACAGCGAGAGAGCGGCGAAATGAAGCGAGCAGGGAGCAGGAGCCGGCATCTGGCAGCTGCGGTAAGCTGTAACCAAGATAAACATCGGGTAACCAAGGGAAGCCCTTTCCCTGGTTACCCGATATTTACCTTCGTCACCAGCCTCCGCCGCTCTGGCTGCCAGTGCCGGCTCCTGCTCTCTGCACATGTAGCTGCAGTACACATCAGGTTAATTAACCCCATGTGTACTGTAGCTAGGAGAGCAAGGAGCCAGCTCTAAGCAGTGTGCGCGGCTCCCTGCTCTCTGCACATGTAGCGACGTTATGATCGCTGCTGCGTCGCTGTGTTTGACAGCTAAGCAGCGATCATAACAGCGACTTACAAGGTCGCTGTTACGTCACAGAAAATGGTGACGTAACAGCGACGTCGTTGTTGCTGTCGCTATGTGTGAACCCAGCCTAAGTAAAGGCACTTCACACATAACAAGATCGCTAACGACATTGTTGCTACGTCACAGTTTCTGGGACGAAACAACGGCTTCACCATCTATTTCGTTATGTGTGACACGTACCAACGTTCCGCCCTCTGCTGTGAGATCGTTGGTCGTTGCTGCATGTCCTGGGCCATTTTTGGCTCGCTGGAGTCCTGCTAGGCAGGATGGATCTGTATGTTTGACACCTACCAACGATCTCGTTAATGACCTATATGAGAACTTAAAGTGTGACACGTAGGCGTGTAGTTGCGTCACCTTTTCCGCACCCCCTCTGCACCGATTGGTTGGCGCTGAGTACAGTAAGCAAACACTCGGGAACGAAGGGGGGATGAATCCGGGTGCAGATGCAGCTTCAATACGAAAAGCAAGCAAGCAACCAGGAACAAAGTACGAATGAATCCGGGTGGAGTCGCAGGTTCTATCCTCAAAGCAAGGCTCAAAAAGGGACAAAGGATGAAGCGATACAAAGTTGCCTTCTAGGCCGGCCGCCTAATCAGAACGCAGTATTGGCCACCAATCAGAGCGGAGGGGTGTGGAAAAGGCATATGCACACCTACGTGGCTTACAGCGTCAAACACTATGCCCCTATTCGAGGTCGGAATCGTTACATAGCTGCTGTGTGACAGGGTCCCAACGACCAACAAGATCATTATACAGGTCGCTGCATCGTTACTAAAGTTGTTGGGAAAATGACTGTGTGACATCTCACCAACGATTTAACAACGATCCGGAAACTGTGACGTAGTAACGATCTCGTTAATGATCTCGTTATGTTTGACTGGACCTTTAGACATGCTGAAAGCTCCTTCATCCAGTCAGCAGCATAACGTCAAGCTCATAGGCCCCAATACAAATGTGCCATTGGGGCACCCAATTAATAGGATTGGTCTTTTCATATAGGCAAAAAAATACTTTTTTGGACACCCCTAGACTCAAGGTCCCAAGTGCGATTTCAATTCCTTTAGTTACGCCCTCACATCCAGTACAAAAGTTCCCCTTCTTTATAAAAGTGTTCTGTCCTTGTGTATATAATGAGCGCGTCTAAAGCGGGCTTTACACGCTACAACATATCTAACGAATGTGTCGGCGGGGTCACGTCGTAAGTGACGCACATCCGGCATCGTTAGTGTTGTTGTAGCGTGTGAAACCTACGTGCTATTGCAATTGAACGTAAAACCGTTCATCGCATACACATCGTTCAATGTTCTTGAGGCAGCACACATCGCAGTGTGTGACACTCTGGGAATGATGAACAGATCTTACTTGCGTCCCGCCGGCTATGCGGAAGGAAGGAGGTGGGCGGGATGTTTATGTCCCGCTCATCTCCGCCCCTCCGCTTCTATTGGCCGGCTGCCATGTGACATTGCTGTGATGCCGAACGTCCCTCCCACTTCAGGAAGTGGATGTTCGCCGCCCACATCGAGGTCGTATGGAAGGGTAAGTACGTGTGATGGCAATTAATCGTTTGTGCAACACGGTCAACAAATTGAACGTGTCGCACATACGATGGGGGCGAGTCACATCGCATACGATATCGTATGCTTAATTGTAAGGTGTAAAGCAAGGCTTTAGGGGGTTACCTTGGATAACTCTCTCTGTAAATCAGAGTTGGGCAGAAGAGAAAATAAAGATAACTGGAAAGCGCAGGTATTGGGGTATTTTTCCCTGCAAAATAAAGAAAGATGTTAAGCCCTAAATCATATTAAAATATATGTAAATGGAACATTTCTGTTAGGTGCACAGTGAGAATCGGACTGGCTACTGGAAAAACCTCCAGTAATACCAGGCTTGGCCGCGGTTACCTGCATTGAACTCTGGAGCTCTCACCTGAGCTCCGGAGTGCAGCCTGGACTGAACTCAGGGTTTGCAAGACTGAACCAAGAGCCCTGAGTGATTCCACGATGATTGCAGTTCAGTTCATGTCACAGCTGTGGACTGGCCAGGCTGAACTCCGGAGATCAGGTGACAGCTTCGGAGTTCAGCCCGGCCTGTCTGCAGCTGCCATGAACTCAACCGCAATCGCCGGGGAATCAGTCGGCGCTTGTAGTTCAGTCTTGCAAACTCCGAGATCAATCCAGGCTGCACTCTGGAGCTCAGGTGAGAGCTCCAGAGTTCAGTGCAGGTAACCCCGGCCAGGCCTGGTATTACTGGAGGTTTCTCCAGTAGCCAGTCCGACACTGTGCACAGTCATCAGGTTTTTGTCATGTAATCCGAGAGCAGCATAATATATGAGCAGAGACCCTCATTCCAGCGATGTGTCACATAATGGTCTGCTTGCTGTTGATTTGGTAAAATCCGTTTTATCTGCTGCAGACCTATCATTTCTTTGAATGCTGAGCTCTGTATAACTCCACCTATACCACTGACTGGCAGCTTTCTGTGTAAATTGTGTATTGGAAGAAAGATGCCAATCAGTGGTGGGGGCAGCGTTATACAGAGCTCATGAATACAGCGTACAACATGGCAGCAGGTTTACCAATCCTCTAGTGACAAAATCACAGTTTGATCAGCTGTAGATTATAAAAACTAGCTCTATATTATGCTGGTCTCATCCTATGATAAACTATTTGCCCAGGTTCCCACAGAATATGGAGAATTTAAATTTTCAATAATTAAACCTCTAAAATGCAAAACGTTTAAAATATTGATATGAGCTTTACCTTGTCAGGCTCCAGTGCAGTTTTTTGTTTGTCTGCTTTTTCAGATTATATATTTTTTTAATTGAAAGGACTGGGTCACATGTTTGTGACGCCCTGGCAAAACCAGGTAGTCACAAAAGTTACATCCTCCTTATCACCACCAAAACCCATACTTAGGCATAACACACAGCCATTAAACCCTAGCCACCCCCTCATGATAATAGGGACACACTAGTGGGCGGGATCAGGAGGCTGAGAACGCCCACCTAAGCGTCCTGAGGTGTCAGAGGCGGGAACATGACAGACAAGTGGAAGTTGTAGTTCAAGTAGGAGATGAGAGTTGACAATTGAAGTGTGAAGAGCTGACAGCAGTGTAGTCTGGGGTAGGAGCCCTGGGACTACTTGGCTACGTGGCAGAAAGTGAACAGGGCCACAGGCGACGGAGATTCGGTCGCGGGAGACCTAAAGTGGACCGGGGCAGGGTTGTAGCCCGCCAGTGCCGACAGCAGGAATCCGGTCCAGAGGCCGTGCATAGTCGGGGTGCCTGGACCCTAGGGCGAGGAAGGTTGCAAGCCCCTCTCCAATTAACCAGACGGGGACAAGGTTCCAGAATTTGTCCCATTAATTGCCCAGATAGAGCGAAATGGAAGCCCAATGCGGGGGATAGGGTGTCCGTCAGAACCCACTGAAATCCCAAGGGTCAGCTTTCGCGGGCCACAGCTCCCAACACATACAGAACCGGGAGTGGACTTCTCCGTTCCATGCAAAGTCGTACGGAAGGAAAGAAAAACACAAAGTGCAGGAGGAAGGGATACCTGTTCATTAACCTGGGTGCGGGACCCGAATGCACCCTCCTAAGGCAACCGGCCACTGGCAACTTGCTTTACTACTGGACTTGTGTGAAATTACTGAACTGTGAGTACACCAGTGTCCCCCGGTCCAGAGCGGCGCGCCACCTCCAGCAGCCATCACTCCCGTGTTCCACCCTCGGACCCCGGGTCTATACCTCCCCTATCCGTGGAGGGGATCCCACCTTGCTGCCCCTCTCGATCAGTCCTGGGCACCCCATCACCAGGCAGCGACGGTGCCACCATCCCTCACCGCAACCCACGGGTAGTGTCACAGACACAACACCTCCCCTGTAAATATCCCCTTCTCCGACAGTTGTGAGGACGGGCGGCCGTGAGAGCCTGGGTCCAGTCACCACTCGATCCGCAGCAGCGAACCCGGATCCGAGCAGGCCCCCGAGAGAGAGAAGCGGCAGCGGCCCCCGCCCACAGCATGTTCTCCATTGAAGTGCAAAAAAGCACAAGGATTCGGTTAATTGCCAGCCCCCTCTTAGAGGAGAAGAGCCTGCAACAAAACCTTCTCCACCTCTATGGATCAGAAGGTCACAGAAAAAGGTCAGGGTTGCTTTTGTAGCGCTCCACGGGGCACACCGGTGATTAACCCTCTCTTACCTGAGATAGATACCGCACCTTAATTGAGGTGCAGTACCCTGTGGCGATCAGAGCCTCAGGGGTGCCACACTTTACCTCGCTCATACTTAGGGGTAACCCATCCTTTTTTCAGTATCTATCTCATTGGCCAACCCAGTGGACCAGAAAGCTTGATTGGGAGGCAACAAGGGACTGAGGAATTTGACGGCCATATCCCCTCTCCCCAAACATTCAAAAAGTTAAACACATAAATGATAAGAATAAATAAATAAAAAATAAATAAATATGCATTTACAGTGTAATATTGTCACGTTAGGTATGGTGAAGTACCAAGCGAACAGCTAAACGGAAACCCTGTGTCTAGGGAATGGAGAGATGGTAACCCCTGACCAAACCTACTCCTGGCTTCCCTCAGCACCCTAGATAGGTGCGGAACCTATTCACCGAGTTGGATACCTGACTTTGGCTAAACCCGAAATGGGCCCTAGGTAGGAAACAGATGGGATAAGCACTTAGTCAACCCCACTAAGCTCACACACACTGATGTAGGCTAGTCGTCCAGCTCTCCTAATTCATGAAGGGGATGTCACGGATGTGTCAGTCTCGACAGACAGTCTTGTAGTTTTCGGCTGTAGAAATTCGCAGCATTTGACTATACAAGCTGCTCTCTGACTTTCCCTGCTTGGGGTTTATCACTTTCTCTTTAGGACACTGCTGATTACCTTACCTTTTCAGCTGTTAATCTTCAGCACTTCCCTTTTGTGTCTTTAAGTACCCTCATTCCCTCTTATTCTGTGATGGTGATATGTTTAATCCCTTAACAAGTCTTCAGTGCAAGCAGTCGGCTTGAATTCATCTGGAAAAACTTTGTAGCTGTTACAGTTCCTCTCCCTGAGTCATCTGGAGACAAGTTATTTGTTTACTTTTCCTGTGTGTGTATTCCCTGTGTGTTCTTTAGAGCTTAGTGAGGTTGACTAATCGCTCATTACATCTGTTCCCTGCCTAGGGCCTATTTCGGGATCAGACAGGGTCAGATATCCAGCTCGGCACTAAAGGTACGAAACCTACCTAGGGTGGTGATGGAAGCCAGGGGTAGGTTTGGTCAGGGGTCACCATCACCCCATTCTCTAGATACAGGGTTTCCCTTACCTTTTGACATTCACTTGTTACTTCCCCGTACCTAGCGTGACAGAGGTATAGGTCTTTTACATGAATCAGGAGCATCTAACTATAGCACACTCCCGCATCAAGACCGTCGTGGACAAAGTTGGTCTTGATATTTCGGGTCCATTATCTCCACACTATCAAAACTATCAATCACTATAGAAAAATCACCTTTACTTCCATCTTGCAGCACAACTGGAATGGTCTCTCTAAGAAAAGAGTAACTCTTCATGAAGAAG
This sequence comes from Anomaloglossus baeobatrachus, assembly GCF_048569485.1. NCBI lineage: Eukaryota > Metazoa > Chordata > Amphibia > Anura > Aromobatidae > Anomaloglossus > Anomaloglossus baeobatrachus. The sequence goes on from NC_134354.1 coordinate 692,165,572, forward strand.
CGAATCTACAAAATGACACAAGCAAACATCAGTTTAATTAAAATTCATTTCTTACCATACATACAGACACTTACTAATATCAAAAATGTTGCATATAGGTAAAAGTGAGCTGTAAAAATCTCATTAACAATTTGTGTGCTAGTATTAAGTAATAATAAGTAGTAGTTGTGACGACATGGGCTTTGTCAGTGCTTAGCAGGGGTTAAATTTCTTAAAATTCAGGCAGACATGAAGATAGTTTGTTTATAGACTGGGTATAAGCCCTCATTGTTTTTAAAAGACTCTTGTTGACTCATGTAATTGCCTTGGCTAATAATGAAGGCCAGACACACAGATAAATCAATTATGCAAACTTCCCATTGTATTACTAAGTGAATTGCTAAGATGTGATGTAACTTACCTGTCTCTCCCTTGTCTCTGGATATTTGAATATGGCTTGAAATCTGGCCAATAAGAGCCCAGTCTTTTCCACCAATCGTGAAGACCCCAATGGTCTGAATGGAGAGCTCAGGGGTATAAGAAGGAGGACTGTCCATTGCCCAGAGAGACTCTTGCTACATGCTACCAATCTAGGATCTGCGGATCCGATTGGCAAGCTGAACCTGGATTATAATACTACATGGACCTCAGCATCGAATGCAAGGATTCGGCTGAGCTATCAAGGACTACCTAAGGAAGGAATCCAGCTTGGGACAATACAGTCACTGGACTACAGACTTTGGAGACCTCAACCAGCTTCCTAAATCTAGCGTTATTCCATTCTCGGTGGGTGCCCCCCGAAAGCGGGGTGCTGCTGGTGTCGCGGGCGGGGAGTGGACGCTGCGCTCACCCACTGCTCGGGTCCGGCTGCTGCTGCTGCTGCTCGCTCGGTCGGTTTAGGGATATTGTTTGTGACGCCACCCACGGTTGTGGTGAGGTTGTGACACCACCACTGCTCTGGACGGGGATCCCGGGAGCGATGACAGGGAGCAGCTTAGATGTTATTCTTCCCCTCCGTGGGTAGGGGGATTGGTTGTCCTGGGGCCCGGTGAGGGAGGGATGGCAGGCGGGTTACGGGGCCTGGTGAGGTGCAGGGTCGCGGGGGCAGCGCGGTGCCGCACGGCACAGTGGCACTCACTCAGCCAGTAATTCACATGGAGTCTCTGGTCAAACAAACGGCTGCATGGACGGGTCCCACAGGCGGCTGCGGTGTTTTTCCCCTGACCCAGTTTAGTAGTATAAGTCCTTTCCTGCCCCTTCATGTACGCTCCTCCTGCGCTTCGGTTTCCAGCTGGCTCCCCGGTTCGGTACCGGACGGGCCACTACCCTGTCCCGGCTACCTACGGTTCCACCAAGACTGTCTTCCCGGCTCCTGCAGACGGCCACTACCGCCTGCCTCACTGGCTACACGAGGGACCTAGGCTCCAACCTAGGCCCCAGTCTGCGTCTGCCTCTCTGCAGACCTCCTCTCTCTTCCTCTGCCTGGACTTGTCTGAGCTGGTTTTTGCCTCAGGTCAGCTAGACTCCTCGGTGGGCGTGCCTATCTGCCTGACTCCGCCCACCTGGTGTGTCTGTCTGAACCCGAGGGAAGAAATCAGGTCTCACTGGGGATGACTGCTGTGAACTGCTGGGGGTGGGGGGGGGGGTGTGTTGTTACCCGTGGCCCCTGGCTTGTCCAGGGCGCCACACTGGATTGGAGTAAGTAGCCCTGGAAGCTCTGAGGCAAGGACATTCTAAATCCCTGGTGAGCCAGCGGAAGGGTGAGAAACTGTTGCCTGTTACATTTGTGTGTTTTGCTGGTTATGTGCTATGTGCCGTTAATTGTTTGGGGATCCAGTAAAGTCTTAATATTGTTATTCCCTCACCCTGTGTTGTCTGAGTAGTGTTCCGCCCACGGTTAAGGAGGTTGGGTGTTCAGTTGGGGTGAGCCCTGGGCCATGCTGTCTTTCTAAAGGTGGCCGGGCCAGCGGACAAGAGCACCCACTGACCCCCGTGTCTCCACAGTAGTAATGTATTTTTTAGTGATTATTATAAACTCTAAAGAATCTGGCAAAATAGTAATTTTGTTGTTTTCTTTGTGAGCAATTTAGAGATGGAGAATGCACTCTGATAACGTTATTTTAAAGACAGAATAAAAATGTACCACCACTGTGGCAAAAAAAGAATAATTCAGGACCTATCAGAGACTCGCAGGCATTTGCTTGGTTACTGAACTCACCTGTTCTAGTGAAACAATGAAGCTGGATGACGGAGGCAGCTGGTAGTGTTTCACCACGTAGATGGGGAAAATGCAGAGGGCACATGTCTGGCTCACAAGCAAGATCGTCCCCACACAGGCCGACAGCAGAAGCTTGTGCTTTGACTTTGGATATAATGAACCCCAGAAAGAGAACAATTTGTATGGCACCAGGAGTGTATATACAAAAAGTAAGGTCCATGACCAGGCCACCGTCCCCAACTTCCCAAACGTGTAGACCAGAAGATCAAACTCCAGAACTAACCTGAAGAGAGAATAAGGATTCAGATACAAACATAAGATTACACATAACAAGAAACGCAGATGAAACATTAAAAAAAATGACAAGAGATGACACAGGTCAGGGGCGGCACAGAAGAACATTAGTGAGATGCAGAACAACTGAAAACATGCTGGAAGAGTGCCTGACGCCATCTGTCAAGCATAGTGGAGGTAATGTGATGGTCTGGGGTTGCTTTGGTGCTGGTAAAGTGGGAGATTTGTACAAGGTAAAAGGGATTTTGAATAAGGAAGGCTATCACTCCATTTTGCAACGCCATGCCATACCCTGTGGACAGCACTTGATTGGAGCCAATTTAATCTTACAACAGGACAATGACCCAAAGCACACCTCCAAATTATGCATGAACTATTTAGGGAAGAAGCAGGCAGCTGGTATTCTATCTGTAATGGAGTGGCCAGCCCAGTCACCAGATCTCAACCCTATTAAGCTGTTGTGGGAGCAGCCTGACCGCATGGTACGCAAAAAGTGCCCATCAAGGCAATCCATCTTGTGGGAGGGGGGAAGCATGGGGTGAAATATCTCCAGATTACCTCATCAAATTAACAGCTAGAATGCCAAAGGTTTGCCAAGCTGCAATTGCTGCAAAGGAGCATTCTGTGACGAAAGCAAAGTGTGAAGAGAAAATTATTATTTCAAGTAAAAATCATTATTTCTAACCTCGTCAATGTCTGGACTATATTTTCTATTCATTATGCAACTCATTTGATAAATAAAAGTATGATTTTTCATGGAAAAGACAAAAGTGTCTGGGTGACCCCAAACTTTTGAACTGTAGTGTATATATATAAAATATATAATATATCATACACATCTACTATAGACTACCATTAGGTGCTATACTGATTGAGTGTGCAGAGGGCGGGGCTGGACACTGAGGCCGGGTGGTGCCAGCTGTGACTGTGAAGTTCGGCAGTCAAACATGTCATGTTTGGTTGAGCTGCAGGTAAAAAAAGCGGCTGCAGAGAATAAAGTGAAAATTCAAGAGGAACAAAAGTTAGAAACAAAAAAAAATAATGTAGGGGTGATTTAAATTACAATACAGCATAGATTAGCTTAAAAAAATATTTTGTGGCTGGACAAATTCTTTAAATCTGCTATCTTTTTTTTTTTATTTGATAAAAGAAAAAAGTTACGCAGACAGAATTTTCCTGTCTATCTGCAGATGGAATGTAAACTAAAAACTCATTGAAATGAACGTGCCCTGTAACTGATGGTTTTCTTTCTGTTTTTCTGGTCCTATGACTGATGAAAATAATGGAAAAAAATAATTAGAGATGAACAGTATCTAATTAGAAAATCTTGCCATTGTTTAGATGATAATTCCCCTTTACTGACTTTGGGCCATTATTTGTGTCTTAAAAACTGGCACATGCCAGTAATAAATGTGGCACATCTTTTCACTCACTTTTGTATAGTGAGCTGCACGGTTGTTCCTTACGGTACAAATCAATAATGAATTTGATTTGTGATTAGTAAATGTGGCCCCTCCATCTTCCACAATGCGTTATCGCACACTTCGCTCTGTGCAGACACTTATCCAGCTCTGCGCTACACTGAGATGTGTGACACCCCTGAGGCTTCAGTCGCCACAGAGGTACGGCACCTCAGCAAGAGGTGTAGTATTCCACCTTGGGCACGGAGGAGGTTATCCGTCGGTATGCACACAAAACACAGACACTCTCACTAGCAGCACTTCACTGGACCGTGGTTAGGGGAAGTTGCACCTGTGATGTCACCATAAGAAAGCACAGTCAGAGCCAGGCTGAGGGTGGAGTCTAGTTAGTGAGAGCACACTGTAGGAAGTTAGTCAGTTAGGAAGGAGCAGTAGAAGAATAAAGACCTGTGGTCTGGAGCTGATGCAGCTCGACCCAGGCGCAAGACAGAAGGGGTCCTAGAGACACGGGAAGTGCAACATCCTCCTGTGGCCTTGTTCCACATACAATCTCCAGGTGAAAGGACTTGGCCGCAAATCAGGGACTGGTCCCTAGGCTAGAGGAGAGGAACCAACGTACTCCGCTAGTAAAACCAGAGGCTGGTGACCATTTAGTACCAAAGCCAAAACCGCACACGAATCCGCTGGAAGGTGACCACATAGGGCCAAGGGATAGAGCTTCACGCCGCCCAACAAGGTCCGCGGACACCGGCTCAGGGCAGCACTGTGTACGAAAACGCAAAGCAGGAGGGAGAAGCAAGCGCAGGAAGACGACCAGGGAAGGTACACATAAGAAGGGTGCACTGGACTCGAACTCCGAACTACCTGGGATCGGCTGGAGACCATCACAGTGAAACCCCAGCACTCCAAAGGCAGTCACTGGCATGTCGTGTTACCTTGAAACCTTCTACAGTCAGTAAAAAGCTTGAGACTGCATCCTTGTGTCGCTCTGTTATTCACCTGAGCCTCCGGTGCAGCAACTCCTGCCATCGACTACTACTACCCCCACCCACCCTGAGGCCTAGCTCTGCCTGTGGAGAGCTGAACCATCTAAGTTGCGTCACTGTCTGCCCTAGAGGTCCCCATCCCGCAGCAACGGCACCTAACTTGCCGCATACCAGAGGTGGCGTCACGAATAAACTGTCATCATCCTCTCACTACTTGTACTGACACCGCTGGGGTCACGGAGTCCGGCCTTGCCACTGCAGCATCAAAGAAATAGAACTGTGACTTGGTAACGAGTAACCCCCAGACCCCGGTATGGGCGTGTCATAAACATAGTTTGGATAGCAGTTTGGATTGACAATCTTCACTTACCTCCCTTGGTCAATGAGATCCACAGCAACTGTACTGATGACAAACACACAGAGAGCCGCCACAAACATGTGGTAGATGGTTCGGAAGTGCTCCACCTCCATTAAATCGCTGTTAACAGAGAAGGACATTACATCAGATATATACAATCACTGAGCGGTAGATACAAGTAACTGGAATATCACACAAAAAAATTCCACCAGCTCTAAATCAATCTTATGGGAAATAATTCCTCCTCAAATTAAAGGGATTGTCCACTTTATCTTTATTTTACCAAATGGGTTAGACATGGTTTCCGTGCACTTATTACTATAGAATTAATGCAGGTTCTCCTCCTTTGAGATGCTGAATAGCTTGTTAATGACTCCTTCACAGATTGTAAGGCTCTCCTGTTCTCATTTGGCCGCTAACAGAGCATCATGAGACCTGAACTGTCCCTCAGCCTCCTCCATTTGAAAAGCAGCTTCCCATATGTTCAATTCTCCAATTGGACACATGGTGCTGCAGCCTTTCGTTCTGTATACCTGAACTGATTAGCAGCACGATACAAATTGGCGGTCATTTAAATGCCTGGTTTACGCCATCAGACCAAAGTGAACGATGCACCCGGAGTGATCTCAGCTACATCGCACAGTGCACAGAGGCTGCTGTAGTTCTCGGCAGCGCGAGTCCTGTTTATACAGAACGATGCATGTCCAAGAACGATGATTTTATATGCTGCAAAAAAGATTGTTTCAACCAATGAATAAACTTTTTGTGCGTTCGCGATTATCTTGCAGTGTAAATGCCCTCCTGGTCTCTTTCTTAGACTTCATGTCCTCTTCTACTCATGCGTCTGTTGGTATGATTGCCCCCTGCCCCACCACTGTGATATACTTAATAGAAGAACAAGGAGTAACAAGAGGAAGACAAGCAAGGTCCACAATTAGCAGCAATTGGCGCACCGTAGGGAAGAGCAGTATGATTACTGGGTCTGCAAAAATGAGAGGCATTCACAGAAAAGCGAAAGCGGTAAAAGCAAGTACAAGACGATTATGTCTGTCTGGGGTGCACAACCTATGGCCCAGGAGCCACATGCGGCCTGCAATGCTGTTTTGTGTTGTTCCCAACCTTCTGTATCTAGTAATCAGAAGGAAGAAGAGCACACCGCCCAGGAGCAGTGATGGGCAAGAATGAATGGAGTAACCACATCTGGGTCCCCCAGACATCAAGAAACCAGGGTAACTTGACCCTTGATTAGCACTACAGACAGGCATATGTGGGTTATGCATGCCACGCTCACTATTCTATTTTAAGGCAATTGTAAAATACAGACAGTTACGACAATACCTATAGTCTTCAATAGAGAGAGTTACATGTGTGCCCAATCTCCTCCTCTCTAAAGTAGTGATTGAGGGAAAACAGCCACCCGTTCACCAGATCTGATGGGAGTCCTAGTACTGGCACTTGCACCTACAAGACATTTGTAGCATATACTTTTGATATGACATCAACGTCTCAAAAGCTAATACCCCTTCAAGTTTTACTTCGGTCCTTGGAAGTCTGTCAATAAAACATGATGGCCCTCATACCAGAGATGCACAATCCTTTTTGGTCCATGACCACTGATTGCTTTCCAGTACCTTGAAAAATGGTATGCAAAGCATATGGTGCTTCTTGGTCATACTTCTAAAAAATCTGCATCAAGTGACCAACTTAAAAGGACGATTGAATACTAGTGCATGCCCTCATCATTTCCCACTTCGACTACTGCAACCTCCTGCTCTCTGGCCTCCCTTCCAAAACACTTTCAGCCCTCCAATCTATCCTAGACTCGCCCAATTAATCCACCTCTCCCCTCACTATTCCCCAGCCTCTAGTCTCTGCCAATCCATTCACTGGCTTCTCATTGCCCAAAGACTCCAGTTCAAAACGCTAACCATGACATACAAAGCCATCCACAACCTGTCTCCTCCCTACATCTGTGACCTAGTCTCCCGGTACCTACCTCTCCTTCTTTATTCTCCTCTTATCTCATCTTCCCACAATCGCATCCAAGATTTCTCCCGCACCTCCCCCATACTTTGGAAGACTCTACCCCAGCAGACTCTCACCTACCGTAAAAACCTTCAAAAGGAGCCTGGAGACCCACCTCTTTTGACAAGTCTACAACCTACAATAATCCTCAGACCAGTACACCACTGCACAACCACCTCTGTCCTTACCTACTGTAACCTCACCCATCCCCTGTAGACTGTGAGCCCTCGCGGGCAGGGTCCTCTCTCCTCCTGTACCAGTCTGCTTTTGTAATGTTCATGACTGTTGTACTTGATTTTATGTATACCGTTTTCACTTGTAAAACGCCATGGAATAAATGGCGCTATAATAATAATAAAAATAATAATAATAACACCAAAAAAAAGGAAAATAGTAATAGAAGATGGCACTTACTCTAGAATTGATGCCCGATGATGAAAAACTTTCTTTCGTTCCACTGACTTATGGGGTCTAAGAAAAGCAAAATAATTTAAGTCATATTTACCATTTTATAACTGCGCTAAATGCTATACAGCCGTCAGCATGCCAACACCTCCTTCACTGGAACCTTTCCCACAGCGACTTTTTGAAAAAGACCAGGATGGATCGAAACGTCTCCCGTGACAAGTCGTTTGTCACTATCAAAATCATTTTTTGTATATACCACACATAAATACGACTATTGCATGAACTTGTAGAGAGTGCAGTGAATTATTAAGTTGTAATTTTTGGGCTACCTTCTTCCGAGTGCAGAACCATTCTCTTTACTTGTGCTAAATGTGACGCCCTGGACCCCAGGGGTCACAGGTCACTACACAACACCATACACCTCCTTCCCTGGACAGGTTACACCAGTCAAACATTAAATCATTGTTGCCACCCTCCAGGGTTGATGTCCACACCAGGTGGGGCGGAGCCAGGTGGTTGGCCCTTCCCACCAAGGAGTTCACAGCCTGGAGGCAGGAAAAACATAGTCAGTAGTCCAGTGGTGGTAAAAGAGTTCAGTCCTGGGCAGGAGTGAGGAGTGAGAACTGTGTGTGTCTGGGTCAGAACCTGGGCACTTCCAGCAAGGTCGGCAGACGGTGGTGGCCGTCTGCAGGAGTTGGTGAAGGTCAGCAGAACCGTGGGACCGGGGTCGGGCGGTGGCCCACCGGTACCGAACCGGGAGCCGATTGGAGCCAAGCACCAAGTAGGGTACTCAGACCCCGAGTAGGCTTAAAGCCAACCTCTAGTCAAATTCTCTGATTGCGGTCTGGACCTCAGGGGTTCATTCCCAACCAAGTCCCGATTGAAGGCAACAGCCCAACCAGTTCGGATAAGTGCCACCGCCAAGGGCCAGAGATCCAAAGGGCCAGCGTCTGCGGGCAAAGGGGCTCCTCCGGCACTTATACGTCGGGGAGTGGACTACCAGTGCCCAGGCATTGGAGTCAACATACAAACACAGGTGCAGGGAAACGACAGCCACCATCAACCCACCCAGGGAAACACTGCAGCCGGCTGCGGGCCCCGTCCATCCAGCCGTTTGGTTTACCAGAGACTCTGTCCATCTGTGTCTGAGTGAGTACACCAGTGCCATCCGGCACCACGCCGCACTGCACCGTGACCCTGCACCCTGCGAGCCCCATCCTACGGGAATCCAATCAGCCACCGGGCCCCGGGACCAACAGCCCCTACCCACGGAGGGGTCAACACCTAGCTGCTCCCTGCCATCACTCCCAGGAACCCCGTCACCAGCAGCGGTGGTGCCCACCATCACCACAACCCGTGGGTGGCGTCACGAACTCTATCCATCCCAAAAATCAATCCCAAATCCCCTTTTCACTCGTGGGCGAGGAGCGCTGCTCGAGCGCCAGGTCCGGCCCCGCTCGAGCTACCGAGGAGAAGGCACCGGATCCAGGCACGATCTCCCCGAGCAGCCCCCGCCACCGACATAAACACCAGACATAGAAGCTATGAAGTCCAAATGTGGAATTAGTAGTATATGCCGTCCAATTCTGATCCATGAAGAACATCTGGGACTGTCAGCTATCAGGGTATGAGTGTGACTTAACAGTTTTTCTCAACAAATAAAGCTCCAGGCAACAATCCAGTGATACTGTGTTGCAGATCCCTCCACAGGCAGAAGCCAAAGATCTAACTGTGAAGGGAGAACTTTCAACAGGACACAGCTCTAAAGAAGGACCACTCAAGTCTGGAAATTAGGAACGGTCCCGCTGGCAATAATCCCAGGGAGAGTAAAAACCCCTCACAATGCACTTTTTGTAAGGTTCCCATTTAAGGTAGTTGCTCCACTTTTTTTTTTAACAATATTGCGGCAACAAAGCCACCCCCATTTCTCCCCTTTAGTCAAATTATGGATATACAAGAATAGAAATATTAGGAACTTTGCTTACAATAATAAAACAAATAATATGGTATACAAAAGTTTGAGTCAATTAATTGGGACTAAAAAAATAAATATATAGTAAATTATAAACCCACATTGTTTGTAATTTCATCCTCTGCAAGAGTAACATCACAATGAAAATGTTTCAAACTACCCCCCCAAAAAAATAAAAAAAATTGAAACTCCCATTTATTAAATAAAAACATATAAAACAATCTAAGTATAAAACATAAGAGATATTCCCTTTATCACATTTTAAAAAAGTACTGTAATCAAAGAATTGAATGTAGCCTAAAACTGTACCAATAAAACTACAGTTAAAAAAATAACATACCAATGACACGGAAAATAAAAGGTTTAAGTGCCATACTTTTTTTTATTTTGCAAAATAAAAAATGTTATAAAAATAATAAACACTATATAAATCTAAAACAACATTTGAGGAGCAAGGATTGTCCACAAAAAAACAGTGATTTCAATAAGTTTTATTTCTGAATAATTCATAAAAATATGCATATCAATGTTAAAATCAATAATAATAATAATAATGATGCTTCAACATGAGGGACGATATATAAGCAAAAATATAAAAATAACTATAAGACGTGCACCAAAGTATATACAAAGCCGAACTGTTTATCAAATTTAGATTAAATAACATAAAACAATGTATTCCAAATTTTTATATATATACAGGTTAAATATCCTTATTAAAACCTTCATGCGCTTATGAAAAAATAATTACTACTTTTTTTAAAAAAAATTTATAGGCCGATGGTAAGAAACATCTACGTGTGACTTTATAAAAATTAATAACAATAATATTCAAGGTAAAATAGTGTGTGAATCATGTAAAAATTAAGAACACACAATGTGCATAAGGCTATATTACTCAAAAAATTATTATGAAAATAGGGGTGAAACAATCACTGAAAAAATAAAAAATAAAAGTAAAAAACAAGATGCAATGTGCAAAGTGCTAATTTATGATAAAAGTCACATGAAAATGTAAGACTAAAGCCTAATTCAGTAAAGATCTTTAAATATAAGCACAATAATGACCAAAAAGTCTCAAAATACAGAGTGTAATATACAGACCTGCAATTTAAATCGCATGAAAGTTGTAAGAAGGAAAGGAACTAATCAGCCAAAATACCTTTAAAAATATTCAAGCCAAATGGCAAAAACCGATCTCAATAAGAAAAAAGAGCAGAATAGGAAGAAATATTCAGCTGTATATTACAAAATAATAAGCAGAAAAAGTTGTTAAATAAGGTGCCAAAGTGCTTACCAGTATATAAATATATATACACAAGCTGTCAGCTACAAAGTCTCAGACAAGGTAAATAGCAAAGCACAGTATAGTGTTCAGCTATTTAACTGAATATAGCAAAGTTGCTTGACTAAAAAGAAAAAGTGCTAACGTGCTTATAAGTGTACATACATATAAAACTATCAGCTCCAGAGTCACAAATGAATATAAGGTGTGAGGAAAAAATATACAGAAAAATACGGCTTAGTGTTCAGCTATTCAGCTGCATATAGCAAGGTTAATTGGCTACAAAAAGTGAAGGTGCTAATGTGCTTACAAGTGCATATGCATACACAGGCTGTCAGCTCCGAGATCAAGAATAAAGATAAAGATAAAGATAAAGATAAACAACAAGATATGGCCAAGTGTTCAGGAAAGAAGGTGCTAAAGTGCTTAAAAGTAATAGTAATGGTAATTACCAAAAGTGCATGTGCTATACCATCCCTCTACTCCTACCTACGTTTCCAGTATTCTTCCTCAGGGAGCGTGTGTCACACATGCTCCCTGAGGAAGAATACTGGAAACTTAGGTCGGAGTAGAGGGATGGTATAGCACATGCACTTTTGGTAATTACCATTACTATTACTTTTAAGCACTTTAGCACCTTCTTTCCTGAACACTTGGCCGTATCTTGTTGTTTATCTTTATCTTTATCTTTATTCCTGATCTCGGAGCTGACAGCCTGTGTATGCATATGCACTTGTAAGCACATTAGCACTTTTTTTTTTTTACCTTGCTATATGCAGCTGAATAGCTGAACACTAAGCCATATTTTTCTGTATATATTTTTTTCCTGACACCTTATTAGAGATGAGCGAACCGGTCCCGGTTCGGCTCGAGGTCGGCTCGCCGAACGGGGGTCCCGTTCGAGTTCGGTTGGTCGAACGTTCGACGAACCAAACTCGAACGTATAGGCTATAATGGGAGGCAATCACAAACACATAAAAATGCATTATAAATGTACACAAACAGTTAATAAACATTGCCATAACACTTACCGGTCCTCGCGATCCCTTCTGCACTCTGTCTCCTGCCGCTATTCCATCCGATGATCGCTGAATCCTCCCGGTGACCTGCACTGCCAGCAGAGATGCAGGACCTATCGTGACGTCAAAATAGCCATGTGACCAGTCACGTGGCTATTATCTCATTGGCTACAGACTGGTCACATGACTATGACACGTCATGTAGGACCTGCGAGTGCATCTCTCCGGTACACGGTGCACATATGTGTATCGCCGTGTACCGGCGACATGCTCTAGCACACGGTCGACTCCCCGTTCCGTTAGGGACCGGCTGACACAGCCGGTCATTAACGGAGATCACCGTTGCCATAGCAACGCAGTTAGCGTTGACGTCACCGCTAACCGCGGCTCCGAGAGCACCGTTGCTATGGTAATGCGTCTGTCAGCGTTACCGCTGTTACCGCTGACAGCCAGCACTGATCACTCACGGAGTGAAGGCTGCACGCTGCTTCCCGATTGTAGTGAGGATTGTACTGAGGATGAGGTTCCCCAGCCCATGATGGGCTGGTGAACCTCATCCTCACTACAATCGTCACTACTACTACACTAGTGAGGATTGTAGTGAGGATGAGATGCCTCAGCCCATGATGGGCTGGGGAACCTCATCCTCACTACAATCGTCACTACTACTACACTAGAAAGAAAGAAGACAGAAGAGCAGGATCGTGGAGGGCTGACAGGGGGTAATAAAGATGGAGTCTCTAATGTGTCTGTGTATTTATTTCTATTAAAGTATTTTTTCTCTGTGTGGTGTTTTTTTTAACCCCTTATTGGAGATTCTTAATGGCCGGGTCAAACGTGCCTGACATTAAGAATCTCTGGCTTAATACTGGCTAGTAAAACAAAGCCAGTATTAACTCATGATTACCCAACAAGCCACCCGGCTCCAGGGCTGTTGGAAGAGTTGGATACAGCGCCAGATGATGGCGCTTCTATGAGAGCGCCATTTTCTGGGACGGCTGCGGACTGAAATCCGCAGCAGAGGCGCCCAGAAACCTCGGGCTAACCTGTGCTGAGGATTCCAATCCCCAGCTGCCTAGTTGTACCCGGCTGGACACAAAAATGGGGCGAAGCCCACGTCATTTGTTTTTTAATTATTTCATGAAATAAGTGAAATAATTAAAAAAAACGGGCTTCCCTATATTTTTGGTTCCCAGCCGGGTACAAATAGGCAACTGGGGGTTGGAGGCAGCCCGTGGCTGCCTGCTGTACCTGGCTAGCATACAAAAATATGGCGAAGCCCACGTCATTTTTTTGGTGGGCAAAAAAATTCTGCATACAGTCCTGGATGGAGTATGCTGAGCCTTGTAGTTCTGCAGCTGCTGTCTGCTCTTCTCCATACAGATAGACAGCAGCTGCAGAACTACAAGGCTCAGCATACTCCATCCAGGACTGTATGCAGAAGTTTTTTGCCCCCTGAAAAAATTATGTGGGCTTCGCCATATTTTTGCATGCTAGCCAGGTACAGCAGGCAGGTATGGCTGCCCCCAACCCCCAGTTGCCTATTTGTACCCGGCTGGGAACCAAAAATAAAGGGAAGCCCTTTTTTTATTATTTCATGAATTTCATGAAATAATTAGAAAACAAATGACGTAGGCTTCGCCCCATTTTTGTGTCCAGCCAGGTACAACTAGGCAGCTGGGGATTGGAATCCGCACCACAGGTTGGCCTGAGCTTTCTGGGCCCCACTGCTGCGAATTGCAGTCTGCAGCCGCCTCAGAAAATGGCATTTTCATAGAAGCGCCATCTTCTGGCGCTGTATCCAACTCTTCCAGCACCTGCCTGCTATACCTGGCTAGCATACAAAAATATGGCGAAGCTCACGTCCTTTTTTTGTAGTTTTTTGCAAAAAAAATAAAAAATGCTTCCCTGGATTTTCCATTGCCAGTGAAGGTAACACCAAGCAGTGGGGGTTAGCAGCCAGTAGCTGCTTGGATTACCCTTAGCTAGCAATACAAAAAATGCAGCGGGAGCCCATATATATTTTTTTTAATTATTTATTTAAATAACTAAAAATAAAATGGGCTTCCCTGTATTTTGATTGCTGGACATCACAGTGCTGTAAAAATAAATCTTTAAAAAAATGACGTAGCGCTCCGCGGTATTTTTGATTCTCAGCGCAGATAAAGCAGACAGCTATGGGTTGCCACCCCCATCTGCCTGCCGTTACCTTGGTTGGCAATCAAAATACAGGGAAGCCCATTAATTTTTTCTATTTAAAAAATAGTTAAAAAAAAAATGACATTGGGTCCCCCCATTTTTGATAGCCAGCTAGGGTAAAGCAGACGGCTGTAGCCTGAAAACCACAGCTGGCAGCTTTACCGTGGTTGGGGATCCAATGTGGAGGTCCCCTCAGGCTCTTTTTTATAATTATTGTATAAAAATTAATAATTACACAATAAAAGTAGGGTCCCCCCCAAATTGGATCACCAGCCAAGGTAAAGCGGACAGCTGTGGTCTGGTATTCTCAGGGTGGGAAGGTCCATAGTTATTGGGCCTTCACAGCCTAAAAATAGCAGGCCGCAGGCACCCCAGTCGTGGCGCATCCACTAGATGCGCCAATCCTGGCGCTTCACCCCAGCTCATCCCGTGCCCTGGTGCAGTGGCAAACGGGGTAATAAATCGGGTTGATACTAGCTGTAAAGTAACCTGAGATCAAGCCCAGCAGTTTGTGATGTCATGGCGTCTATTAGATACTCAACATCATAAACTGTCAGTACTAACAAAAAAAAAAAAAAAAAAATCGACAAAAGAAATTTATTTGAAAAAACAGTCCCCAAAACATTTCCTCTTTCACCAATTTATTGTAAGAAAAAAAATAAAGGGGTCCCACGACGACTCTGGACCGTCTAGAATATGGGGGGGGAGACACTCAGGGAACGTATCCCCCATTTTCTAGGAGTGCGGACCCTTCATGTGAGGAGTGTGGGTGCAATGAATCTGCACTCACTCTTCTCGGGTCCACAGCAGCAGAGTCCATGTCGTAATGGTTGCTACCAAAGCTGCAATGCCCTGCTCATGAGGTAAGGGCATGCCTAATCAGGAGAACTACTGTAGAGGAAGCTCTGCTCACTGGTATATAGGTGCTCAGAGGTAATAATAGATAAAATTAGTGAGTAACCTCGGCACTCTAAATCTCCCAGACTAAGTCAGTAAGTCACAACGGATAGTAATGCAAAATCACTCTTTCTTGGTCCGTATTAAGAAAAAAAAATTTTTCATAAGCATATATGTTTTTGTCCAAAACAAGTTACAAATGACGTTTCGGCCTGAGCCTTCGTCAGATTGGACTTATCTGCATGTAATCATGAAAAATGACAATAATCAGTATCACATAAGAGTGAGAGAACAATAACATAAACTCGAACAATGTAGAGGTACAATTGAGATGCAGCAAAAAAATTGCAACACAGCAAGAAATGAAACACATGATACAAATGTCATAATACAGTACAAGGACAATATAGTAATGACAAATATGGGGTCAGAGTAGACTTAGACAGCTCTAGTACGAAAGAGATGTCAATCATAAAGTAACATGTGCAGTAGGTGTAGAGCTACAGTGTGCATGGCAGAGCTAATGGGTAGACCGACCATAGAAAAAGAATGGAGAAAAAGTGGAGAAAAAGTGGAGAAAAAGTGGAGAAAAAGTGGAGAAAAAGTGGAGAATAACTGGAGAAAAAAGTGGAGAATAACTGGAGAAAAAAGTGGAGAAAAAAGTGGAGAAAAAAGTGGAGAAAAAAATGGAAAAAAAGTGGAGAAAAAGTGGAGAAAAAAATGGAGAAAAAGTGGAGAAAAAAATGGAGAAAAAGTGGAGAAAAAAATTCTCCACTTTTTCTCCACTTTTTCTCCACTTTTTCTCCATAAGTGGAGAAAAACTGGAGAAAAAGTGGAGAAAAAAGTGGAGAAAAAGTGGAGAAAAAGTGGAGAAAAAGTGGAGAAAAAAATGGAAAAAAAAGTGGAGAAAAAGTGGAGAAAAAAAGTGGAGAAAAACTGGAGAAAAAGTGGAGAAAAAGTGGAGAAAAAAAATGGAGAAAAAGTGGAGAAAAGAAGGGAATTTTGTTTACTTACCGTAAATTCCTTTTCTTCTAGCTCCTATTGGGAGACCCAGACAATTGGGTGTATAGCTTCTGCCTCCGGAGGCCACACAAAGTATTACACTTTAAAAAGTGTAACCCCTCCCCTCTGCTATACACCCTCCCGTGCATCACGGGCTCATCAGTTTTGGTGCCAAAGCAGGAAGGAGGAAACTTATAAATTGGTCTAAGGTAAATTCAATCCGAAGGATGTTCGGAGAACTGAAACCATGAACCAAAAGAACAATTCAACATGAACAACATGTGTACACAAAGAACAACAGCCCGAAGGGAACAGGGGCGGGTGCTGGGTCTCCCAATAGGAGCTAGAAGAAAAGGAATTTACGGTAAGTAAACAAAATTCCCTTCTTCTTTGTCGCTCCATTGGGAGACCCAGACAATTGGGATGTCCAAAAGCAATCCCTGGGTGGGTAAAAGAATACCTCGATAAAAAGAGCCGAAAATGGCCCCCTCTTATAGGTGGGCAACTGCCGCCTGAAGGAGTCGCCTACCTAGGCTGGCATCTGCCGAAGCAGAGGCATGTACCTGATAGTTTTTCGTGAAAGTGTGCAGACTCGACCAGGTAGCCGCCTGACACACCTGCTGAGCCGTAGCCTGGTGTCGCAATGCCCAGGAAGCATCTACGGCTCTGGTAGAATGGACTTACAGCCCTGCAGGAATTGGAAGCCCACAAGAACGGTAGGCTTCAAGAATCGGTTCCTTGATCCACGGAGCCAAGGTTGACTTGAAAACCTGAAATCCCTTACTCTGGCCCGCGACGAGGACAAAGAGCGCATCCGACCGGCGCCGGGGCGCCGTGCGAGAAATGTAGAGCCGGAGTGCTCTCACCAGATCTAATAAATGCAAATCCTTTTCACATTGGTGAACTGGATGAGGGCCCAAGGGTAAGAAGATATCCTGCTTGAGATGAAACGGGGATACCTTAGGGAGAAAGTCCGGGACCGGACGCAGAACCCCTTATCCTGGTGAAACACCAGGAAGGGGGCTCTGCATGATAGCGCTGCTAGCTCAGACACTCTCCTGAGTGATGTGACTGCCACTAGGAAGGCCACCTTCTGCGAAGGGCGAGATAGAGAGACCTCCCGCATCGGCTCGAAAGATGGCTTCTGAAGAGTCGTCAGCACCCTGTTAAGATCCCAGGGTGCGAACGGACGCTCGTAATATGGGACTATGTGGTCAACCCCCCTGCAGGAACGTGCTGACCTGCGGAAGCCTGGCTAGACACTTTTGAAAAAACACGGAAGCGCCGATACTTGTCCCTTGAGAGAGCCGAGACAAGCCCTTGTCCATTCCGGATTGAAGTGAAAGAAAGAAGGAAAAGTGGACAAGGCCAACGGCCAGGGAGTAAAACCCTGATCAGAGCACCAGGATAAGAAGATCCTCCAAGTCCTGGGCTAAATCTCGGCGGACGTTGTTTCCTTGGCTGTCTCATGGTGGCGATGACATCTTGAGATAACCCTGATGACGCTAGGGGCCAGGGCTCAATGGCCACACCATCAGGATGAGGGCCGCAGTATTCAGATGGAAAAAAGGCCCTTGAGACAGCAAGTCTTGTCGGTCTGGGAGTGCCTACGGTTGACCCACCGTGAGGTGCCACAGATCCGGGTACCACGATCTCCTCGGCTAGTCTGGAGCGACGAGGATGGTGCGGCGGCAGTCTGACCTGATCTTGCGTAACCCTCAGGGCAGTAGAGCCAGAGGAGGAAATACATAAGTCGAAACTGCGACCAGTCCTGAACTAACGTGTCTGCCGCCCGAGCTCTGTGATCCTTGGACCGAGCCATGAATGCCGGGACTTTGTTGTTGTGCCGAGACGCCATTAGATCGACGTCCGGTGTTCCCCAGCGGCAACAGATCTCTAGAAACACGTCCGGGTGAAGAGACCATTCCCCTGCTTCCATGCCCTGGCGACTGAGAAATCTGCTTCTCAGTTTTCTACGCCCGGGATGTGAACTGCGGAGGTGGCGGAGGCTGTGGCTTCTGCCCACAGCAGAGTCCACCGAACTTCTCGGAAGGCTTGACGACTGCGTGTGCCGCCCTGGTGGTTGATGTACGCAACCGCCGTGGCGTTGTCCGACTGAATTCGGATCTGCCTGCCTTCCAGCCACCGCTGGAACGCCTTTAGGGCTAGAGACACTGCCCTTATCTCCAGAACATTGATCTGAAGGGAAGACTCTGTCGGAGTCCAGGTTCCCTGAGTCCTGTGGCGGAGGAAGACCGCTCCCCACCCTGACAGACTCGCGTCCGTCGTGACCACAGCGCCGGCTGGGGCCGGAAAGATTTGCAAGGGAAATAGAGGCGTTCTTGTTTAGGGACATTGACCTCCTGTCCCATTTGCGGTGTCCGATAGAAGCGGACGCAGACGAATCTGCGCAAGGGAACTGCCTCCATTGCTGCCACCATCTTCCTTAGGAAGTGTGTGAGGCGCCTTAAGGGGTGTGACTGGGTCCGAAGGAGAGAGTGCACCCCTGTCTGTAGTGAGCGCTGTTTATGCAGCGGAAGCTTCACTATTGCTGAGAGAGTATGAAACTCCATCACGAGGCATGAGAGTGTAGGGCCGGCACCACTGTTGCCATGACTTTGGTGAAGACTCGACCTGATGGCGAAACGCAGGAAGCGTTGATGCTCTGGTGCAATCGGCACATGGAGATAAGCATCCCTGATGTCGATTGATGCTAGGAAGTCTCCTTGGGCCATCGAGGCGATGACAAAGCGGGGAGATTCCATCCGGAACCGTCAGATTCTCTGTCTGTTGAGCAGTGTGAAGTCCAGAACGGGGCGGAGTGATCCGTCCTATCTTGGTACCACGAACAAGCTGGAGTAAAAACCGCGACTACGTTCTTGAAGGGGAACGGGGATCGCAACTCCTCCTGCCGTCGGAGTGTTCACCGCCTGAAAACGTGCATCGGCTCGCTCGGGGGGCGGAGATGCTCTGAAGAAGCGAGTCGGAGGACGAGAACTGAGCTCTATCCTGTAACCGTAAGACAGAATGTCTCATCCATCGGTCTTGGACATGTGGGGACCGCTCCCCTGACCTGGACCGCCATGCAGAAGAGGTTCTCTGGCTCTTCTGTGGCCTGTTGGACGATGAGGATTGGGACCTAGATGAGGGTGCTGAGGTCTCTTTGGTTTGGGCTGGGTAAGCACGAGTCCTTTCCCTTGGACTGCTCAATCGTTTCATCCAATTGTTCGCCAAACAATCGGTCGCCAGAAAAAATCAAACCGGACAAGAGCTTCTTAGAAGCAGAATCTGCCTTCCATTCGCGTAGCCACATGGCCCTGCGGACTGCCACCGGAGTGGCGGATGCTACCGCTGTACGGCTAGCCGAGTCCAGGACAGCATGCACGGCGGAGAATGAAAATACCGACGCCTGAGACGTCAAAGATGCTAATTGCGGAGCAGAGTATGACCGCATTAATCTCAGACCGAGCAGCTGAGATAGCCTGGAGTGCCCACACTGCTGCAAAGGCTGGGGCAACGGACGCGCCTATGGCTTCATAGATGGATCTCATTAGGAGCTCTGCCTGTCCGTGGCATTCTTGAGCGTTGAACCGTCAGCCACTGCTACTACTGATCTAGCCGCCAGTCAAGAGACTGGAGGGGCACCTTGGGACACTGAGCCCAACCCTTAACAACGTCAGAGGGGAAGGGACAACGTGTGTTATAAGGCGTTTAATAAAAACGCTTGTCCGGGAAAGCCCTGTGCTTCTGGACAGCATCTCTGAAGCCTTGAGAGCCACGTCCGGACAGAGTCCTGGGTTGCGACCTCCGCCTCGTCCTCTATAGAGTCCTCAAGCTGAGACCCTTGATGAAGTCGGGGAAGATTCTAAGCAAGGCCGCTTAGCCGGTCTGGGACTGCGGTTCGTGCCGGAGTCCACCACGTAATAACTAGAGGCCACCCCAGGAGCACGCTTCGTCGCAGACCGAGAGAGGCCTGGGGGCGATCCCGCAGTGCCCGGGGCCTGTGTAAGGGGCCGGTCTGGACTGCAAGCTCCTAGTATCTTAGCAGACCATTTGTCCATAGCCTGAGCCATGGATAGTGAAAATGACTCAGAGAGTTTCTCAGCAAAAGCTGCAACTCTGTCCCTGCCGCCTGGACAGGGGACGCCGGCGGAGCTCAACCAGTGCCCCCGGCTCCGGCTGAGCGAGTGCCACATGGCCCGAGCAATGCTCACAGTGATCACTGAGGGATACATATGTACAGTCGAACTGTGAAAATGCATACAAACATTATATATCTATATATACAGTTCAGCACTCTAGGGGGCCCAGCACCGAGAAGAAGCCCCCTGGCGTACCGACCGCTCAAGCAGTGTGTGCTGCTTAAAAACATGGCTGTCGGCGTTTACAGTGGAGGGGGGAGCCGTGGGCGTAACCCCAAAAGTGCGGGAATCTGGTGCCCCGAGTGAAACGTGAGGGGGGCGGAGGACAGTCGAGTGTGCTCCAGCCCTCACTGTCGGCCTCAGACTGACCGTCCCGCCCTTCCCCCTGACTGGCAGGGCCGGGGGCGGGAGTTTAAGGCGCTAGGCCGCAAAAGCCGGGGGCTAGAGTTAAAAACCGCGGCCGGCAAGCAGGCGCGGTCGGCGCGGTAGTCTGTACTAACCCCGCAGGCGCTGCCAAGTCTGAGGCTAAGGTGCTCCCTGCACCGTCCCCAAGGGGACACTGAGTACCTTGCGGGGATCAGTGTCGTAGAGTGATTAGTGAGGGGGGCGGAGGACAGCCCAGTGTGCTCCGGCCCTCACTGTCGGCGTCAGCCCGACCGTCCCGCCCTTCCCCCTGACTGGCAGGTCCGGGGGCGGGAGTTTAAGGCACTAGGCCGCAAAAGCCGGGGGCTAAAGTTAAACACCGCGGCCGGCAGGCAGGCGCGGTCGGCGCGGTAGTCCCGTACCAACCCCGCAGTCGCTGCCAAATCTGAGGCCAAGGTGCTCCATGCACCGTCCCCAAGGGGACACTGAGTACCTGTGCGGGGATCTGTGCCGTAGAGTGCTTAGTGAGGGGGGCGGAGGACAGCCAAGTGTGCTCCAGCTTTCACTGTCGGCGTTAGACCGACCGTCCCGCTCTTCCCCCTGACTGGCAGGGCCGGGGGCGGGAGTGTAAGGCACTAGGCCGCAAAAGCCGGGGACTAAAGTTAAAACCGCGGCCGGCAAGCAGGCGCGGTCGGCGCGGTAGTCCCGGCGTCATACCAATCACCGCAGTCGCTGCAGCGTCTGAGGTCAAGGTGCTCTATGCACCGTCCCCAAGGGGACACAGAGTACCTGTAGATGCAGGGCCCTGTCCCTGATGATACTCCGTCTCCTGTCCGGCAGAATCCCACAGGGGCTGCGGAGGGAGGCCGGTCCCAGTGTCTGGATGACTGGATAGGATCCCACTTCCCCAGAGCCCCTAAGGGATGGGGAAGGAAAACGGCATGTGGCTCCGGCCTGTGTACCCGCAATGGGTACCTCAACCTTAACAACACCGCCGACTTAGTGGGGTGAGAAGGGAGCATGCCGGGGGCCCTGTTAGGGCCCTCTTTTATTCCATCCGATATAATCAGCAGCTGCTGCTGACTAAAATGTGGAGCATTGTGTGAGTGTCAGCCTCCTTCAACACAAAGCATAAAAACTGATGAGCCCGTGATGCACGGGAGGGTGTATAGCAGAGGGGAGGGGTTACACTTTTTAAAGTGTAATACTTTGTGTGGCCTCCGGAGGCAGAAGCTATACACCCAATTGTCTGGGTCTCCCAATGGAGCGACAAAGAAAGTGGAGAAAAAGTGGAGAAAAAGTGGAGAAAAAGTGGAGAAAAAAAATGGAGAAAAAGTGGAAAAAAAGTGGAGAAAAAAAGTGGAGAAAAAGTGGAGAAAAAGTGGAGAAAAAAATTCTCCACTTTTTCTCCACTTTTTCTCCACTTTTTCTCCACTTTTTCTCCATTTTTTTTCTCCACTTTTTCTCCACTTTTTCTCCATTTTTTCTCCATTTTTTTCTCCACTTTTTCTCCACTTTTTCTCCATAAGTGGAGAAGAAGGGAATTTTGTTTACTTACCGTAAATTCCTTTTCTTCTAGCTCCAATTGGGAGACCCAGACAATTGGGTGTATAGCTTCTGCCTCCGGAGGCCACACAAAGTATTACACTTAAAAGTGTAAAGCCCCTCCCCTTCTGCCTGTACACCCCCCCGTGCATCACGGGCTCCTCAGTTTTGGTGCAAAAGCAGTAAGGAGGAAACTTATAAATTGGTTTAAAGTAAATTCAATCCGAAGGAAGTTCGGAAAACTGAAAACCATTCAACATGAACAACATGTGTACACAAAAAAACAACAGCCCGAAGGGAACAGGGGCGGGTGCTGGGTCTCCCAATTGGAGCTAGAAGAAAAGGAATTTACGGTAAGTAAACAAAATTCCCTTCTTCTTTGTCGCTCCATTGGGAGACCCAGACAATTGGGACGTCCAAAAGCAGTCCCTGGGTGGGTAAAATAATACCTCGTAATAGAGCCGTAAAACGGCCCCTTCCTACAGGTGGGCAACCGCCGCCTGAAGGACTCGCCTACCTAGGCTGGCATCTGCCGAAGCATAGGTATGCACCTGATAGTGTTTCGTGAAAGTGTGCAGGCTCGACCAGGTAGCCGCCTGACACACCTGCTGAGCCGTAGCCTGGTGCCGCAAACCCCAGGACGCACCCACGGCTCTGGTAGAATGGGCCTTCAGCCCTGAGGGAACCGGAAGCCCAGAAGAACAGTAGGCTTCGAGAATTGGTTCCTTGATCCACCGAGCCAGGGTTGATTTGGAAGCCTGTGACCCTTTACGCTGACCAGCGACAAGGACAAAGAGTGCATCCGAGCGGCGCAGGGGCGCCGTACGAGAAATGTAGAGTCTGAGTGCTCTCACCAGATCTAACAAGTGCAAATCCTTTTCACATTGGTGAACTGGATGAGGACAAAAAGAAGGTAAGGAGATATCCTGATTGAGATGAAAGGGGGATACCACCTTAGGGAGAAATTCCGGAACCGGACGCAGAACCACCTTGTCCTGGTGAAACATCAGGAAAAGAGCTTTGCATGACAGCGCTGCTAGCTCAGACACTCTCCGAAGTGATGTGACTGCTACTAGGAAGACCACTTTCTGCGAAAGGCGTGAAAGAGAAATATCCTTCATTGGCTCGAAAGGTGGTTTCTGAAGAGCCATCAGCACCCTGTTCAGATCCCAGGGTTCTAACGGACGCTTGTAAGGAGGGACTATGTGACAAACCCCCTGCAGGAACGTGCGTACCTGTGGAAGTCTGGCTAGGCGCTTCTGAAAAAACACAGAGAGCGCTGAGACTTGTCCCTTAAGGGAGCCGAGCGACAAACCCTTTTCCAATCCGGATTGAAGGAAGGAAAGAAAGGTGGGCAAGGCAAATGGCCAGGGAGTAAAACCCTGATCAGAACACCAGGATAAGAATATCCTCCACGTCCTGTGGTAGATCTTGGCGGACGTTGGTTTCCTGGCCTGTCTCATAGTGGCAATGACCTCTTGAGATAACCCTGAAGACGCTAGGATCCAGGACTCAATGGCCACACAGTCAGGTTGAGGGCCGCAGAATTCAGATGGAAAAACGGCCCTTGAGACAGCAAGTCTGGTCGGTCTGGTAGTGCCCACGGTTGACCCACCGTGAGATGCCACAGATCCGGGTACCACAACCTCCTCGGCCAGTCTGGAGCGACGAGAATGGCGCGGCGGCAGTCAGACCTGATCTTGCGTAACACTCTGGGCAACAGTGCCAGAGGAGGAAACACATAAGGCAGTTGAAACTGTGACCAATCCTGAACTAAGGTGTCTGTCGCCAGAGCTCTGTGATCTTGAGACCGTGCCATGAATGCCGGGACCTTGTTGTTGTGCCGGGACGCCATTAGGTCGACGTCCGGCATCCCCCAGCGGCAACAGATCTCTTGAAACACGTCCGGGTGAAGGGACCATTCCCCTGCGTCCATGCCCTGGCGACTGAGAAAGTCTGCTTCCCAGTTTTCTACGCCCGGGATGTGAACTGCGGATATGGTGGAGGCTGTGGCTTCCGCCCACAGCAGAATCCGCCGGACTTCCTGGAAGGCTTGCCAACTGCGTGTTCCGCCTTGGTGGTTGATGTATGCCACCGCGGTGGAGTTGTCCGACTGAATTCAGATCTGCTTGCCTTCCAGCCACGGCTGGAACGCTTTTAGGGCAAGATACACTGCCCTTATCTCCAGAACATTGATCTGAAGGGAGGACTCTGGCTGAGTCCAGGTACCCTGAGCCCTGTGGTGGAGAAAGACCGCTCCCCACCCTGATAGACTCGCGTCCGTCGTGACCACCGCCCAGGATGGGGGAAGGAAGGATTTCCCCTTCGACAATGAAGTGGGAAGAAGCCACCACCGAAGGGAGGCTTTGGCTGACTGAGAAAGGGAGACGTTCCTGTCGAGGGACGTCGACTTCCTGTCCCATTTGCGGAGAATGTCCCATTGAAGTGGACGCAGATGAAACTGCGCAAAAGGAACTGCCTCCATTGCTGCCACCATCTTCCCTAGGAAGTGCATGAGGCGCCTCAAGGGGTGTGACTGACCTTGAAGGAGAGATTGCACCCCTGTCTGTAGTGAACGCTGTTTGTCCAGCGGAAGCTTCACTATCGCTGAGAGAGTATGAAACTCCATGCCGAGATATGTCAATGATTGGGCCGGTGTCAGATTTGACTTTGGGAAATTGATGATCCACCCGAATCTCTGGAGAGTCTCCAGAGCAATGTTCAGGCTGTGTTGGCATGCCACTCGAGAGGGTGCCTTGACAAGCAGATAGTCTAAGTAAGGGATCACCGAGTGTCCCTGAGAGTGAAGGACTGCGACCACTGTTGCCATGACCTTGGTGAAGACCCGTGGGGCTGTCGCCAGGCCGAAAGGCAGTGCCACGAACTGAAGGTGTTCGTCCCCTATGGCGAAACGCAGGAAGCGCTGATGCTCTGGTGCAATCGGTACGTGGAGATAAGCATCTTTGATGTCAATTGATGCTAGGAAATCTCCTTGGGACATTGAGGCGATGACGGAGCGGAGCGATTCCATCCGGAACCGCCTGGTTTTTACGTGTTTGTTGAGCAGTTTTAGGTCCAGAACAGGACGGAAAGATCCGTCCTTTTTTGGCACCACAAACAAGTTGGAGTAAAAACCGTGACCCTGTTGCTGAAGAGGAACAGGGATCACCACTCCTTCTGCCTTCAGAGTGCACACCGCCTGCAGAAGAGCATCGGCTCGCTCGGGGGGCGGAGATGTTCTGAAGAATCGAGTCAGAGGACGAGAGCTGAACTCTATCCTGTAACCGTGAGACAGAATGTCTCTCACCCACCGGTCTTGTACCTGTGGCAGCCAGGCGTCGCAAAAGCGGGAGAGCCTGCCACCGACCGAGGATGCGGTGTGAAGAGGCCGAAAGTCATGAGGAGGCCGCTTTGGGAGCGGTTCCTCCGGCGGTCTTTTTAGGACGTGACTTAGACCGCCATGAATCGGAGTTCCTCTGATCCTTCTGTGGCCTGTTGTACGAGGAGAATTGAGACCTGCCTGCGGGCCGAAAGGACCGAAACCTCGATTGTACCTTCCGTTGTTGAGGTCTGTTTGGTTTGGACTGGGGTAAGGATGAGTCCTTTCCCTTGGATTGTTTAATGATTTCATCCAATCGCTCACTAAACAGGTGGTCGCCAGAAAATGGCAAACCGGTTAAGAACTTTTTGGAAGCAGAGTCTGCCTTCCATTCACGTAGCCACATGGCCCTGCGGACTGCCACCGAATTGGCGGATGCTACCGCCGTACGGCTCGCAGAGTCCAGGACAGCATTAATGGCGTAGGACGCAAACGCCGACGCCTGAGAGGTTAAGGACACCACCTGCGGAGCAGAGGCACGTGTGACTGCATTAATCTGCGCGTGACAAGCTGAGATAGCTTGGAGTGCCCATACGGCTGCAAATGCTGGAGCAAAAGACGCGCCGATAGCTTCATAGATGGATTTCAACCAGAGCTCCATCTGTCTGTCAGTGGCATCTTTGAGTGAAGCCCCATCTTCCACTGCAACTATGGATCTAGCCGCCAGTCTGGAGACTGGAGGATCCACCTTGGGACACTGAGCCCAGCCCTTGACAACGTCAGGGGGGAAGGGATAACGTGTGTCCTTAAGGCGCTTAGAAAAGCGCTTATCTGGACAAGCTCGGTGTTTCTGGACTGCCTCTTTGAAGTCGGAGTGATCCAGAAACGTACTCATTGTACGCTTGGGAAACCTAAAACGGAATTTCTCCTGCTGAGAAGCTGACTCCTCAATTGGAGGAGCTGGGGGAGAAAGATCCAACACCTGATTGATGGACGCTATAAGGTCATTCACTATGGCGTCCCCTTCAGGCGTATCTAGGTTGAGAGCGGCCTCAGGATCAGAATCCTGATCTGCCACCTCCACTTCATCCTCTAGAGAGTCTTCCTGCTGAGACCCTGAGCAGTGTGAAGAGGTCGAGGGGGGCTCCCAGCGAGCCCGCTTAGGCGGTCTGGGACTGCGGTCCGTGTCAGAGACCTCACCTTGGGACCTATGAGTCACCCCAGGAGCACTTTGCTGCTCCAACTGAGGGGGGCCTGGGGTCAATGATTCAACAGTGCCCGGGGCCTGTGTTACCGGTCTGGACTGCAAGGCCTCTAGTATCTTAGCAGACCATTTATCCATACTCTCAGAAAGTTTGTCAGCGAATACTGCAAACTCCGTCCCTGTCACCTGGACAGTGGTAGCAGGTGGTTCCACTTGGGCCACCAGTGGCAGAGGCTCCGGCTGAGTAAGTGCCACAGGGGCCGAGCATTGCACACAATGAGGGTAGGTGGAACCTGCCGGTAGCATAGCCGCACATGAGGTACAAGTTGCAAAGTAAGCCTGTGCTTTGGCACCCTTGCTTTTTGCGGACGACATGCTGTTGTCTCCTCTGAGTACAATCCGGGAGGGTATATAGCCAAAAACCAACA
Organism: Anomaloglossus baeobatrachus; assembly: GCF_048569485.1. Classification (NCBI taxonomy): domain Eukaryota; kingdom Metazoa; phylum Chordata; class Amphibia; order Anura; family Aromobatidae; genus Anomaloglossus; species Anomaloglossus baeobatrachus. Next base: position 692,192,636 of record NC_134354.1, read on the forward strand.
GTGCGACCGTACAGAGTAAATGTATAGCATATAAGCATATATATATATACACTTCAGCGCCCAGGGGGGTCAGCACCTAGAACAGGTGCGGCTTACCGACCGCTCAAAGCGGTTGTGTGACCACCAGATCCCTGCCTGGGCCTCCCAGAGCCGTGTTGACTCTCCTCTCCAGCGTCAGAGGTGCTGACAGGAATGGCTGCCGGCGTTCTGTGAAGAGGAGGGGGCCGTGGGCGTGCCCTAGAAAGTGCGGGAATCTGGTGCCCCACTGTGCTGAGTGAGGGGGGAGGAGGATACAAAGTATGCTCCAGCCCTCAGCGCTGACGTCCCGTGCAGCGTCCCGCCCTTCCCCTGACTGGCAGGCCCGGGGGCGGGAATATGCGGTACTAGGCCGCAGAAGCCGGGGACTAAAGTTACAAGCGCGGCCGGCAAACAAGCGCGGTCAGCGCGGTAGTCCCGGCGCACTAACACACCCAGCAGTGCTGCAGCGTGTATGACACAAGCGCTCCATGCGCCGTCCCCAAGGGGACACAGAGTACCTCACAGTAGCAGGGCCTTGTCCCTGACGATACCCGGCTCCTGTCCAGCAGATTCCCCAGGGGCTGCGGAGGGAGCACGGTCCCAGTGTCTGGAGACCGATTAGGATCCCACTTCACCCAGAGCCCTTAAGGGATGGGGAAGGAAAACAGCATGTGGCTCCTGCCTATGTACCCGCAATGGGTACCTCAACCTTAACAACACCGCCGACCAGAGTGGGGTGAGAAGGGAGCATGCCGGGGGCCCTGTTATGGGCCCTCTTTTCTTCCATCCGACATAGTCAGCAGCTGCTGCTGACTAAATTGTGGAGCTATGCGTGCATGTGTGCCTTCTTCGCACAAAGCATAAAAACTAAGGAGCCCGTGATGCACGGGGGGGTGTATAGGCAGAAGGGGAGGGGCTTTACACTTTTAAGTGTAATACTTTGTGTGGCCTCCGGAGGCAGAAGCTATACACCCAATTGTCTGGGTCTCCCAATGGAGCGACAAAGAAAAAGTGGAGACAAAGTGGAGACAAAAATGGAGAAAAAGTGGAGAAAAAGTGGAGAAAAAGTGGAGAAAAAGTGGAGAAAAAAAGTGGAGAAAAAGTGGAGAAAAAAATGGAGAAAAAGCGGAGAAAAAGTGGAGAAAAAAATGGAAAAAAGTGGAGAAAAAGTGGAGAAAAAGTGGAGAAAAAAAATGGAGAAAAAGTGGAGAAAAAAATGGAAAAAAAAAGTGGAGAAAAAGTGGAGAAAAAAAATGTAGAAAAAGTGGAGAAAAAGTGGAGAAAAAGTGGAGAAAAAAAGTGGAGAAAAAGTGGAGAAAAAGTGGAGAAAAAGTGGAGAAAAAAATGTAGAAAAAGTAGAGAAAAAGTGGAGAAAAAAATGGAAAAAAATGGAAAAAAAGTGGAGAAAAAGTGGAGAAAAAGTGGAGAAAAAGTGGAGAAAAATTGGAGAAAAAGTGGAGAAAAAGTGGAGAATAAGTGGAGAATAAGTGGAGAAAAAGTGGAGAAAAAAAGTGGAGAAAAAAAGTGGAGAAAAAGTGGAGAAAAAGTGGAGAAAAAGTGGAGTAAAAGTGGAGAAAGAGTGGAGAAAAAGTGGAGAAAAAAATGTAGAAAAAGTAGAGAAAAAGTGGAGAAAAAAGTGGAGAAAAAGTGGAGAAAAAGTGGAGAAAAAGTGGAGAAAAAGTGGAGAAAAAAATGTAGAAAAAGTGGAGAAAAAATGTAGAGAAAGTGGAGCACCCTTTGGTGCCTTTCATGTGGCACTAAGGGGTGCTTAGCTTTGTATTTAGCCAAAAAAATGAAAAAAAAAATGACGTAGGGTTCCCCCTAGTTTTGTAGCCAGCTAGGGTAAAGCAGACGGCTGCAGCCTGCAGACCACAGCTGGCAACCTCACCTTGGCTGGTAATCCAAAACTGAGGGCACCCCACGCTGTTATTTTAAATTAAATAAATAATTTAAAAAAAAACACGTAGGGGTCCCCCAAAATTGGATCACCAGCCAAGGTAAAGCAGACAGCTGGGGCCTGATATTCTCAGACTAGGGAGGTCCATGGTTATTGGACTCTCCCCAGCCTAAAAATAGCAGGCCGCAGCCGCCCCAGAAGTGGCGCATCCATTAGATGCGCCAATCCTGGTGCTTCGCCCCAGCTCATCCCGCGCCCTGGTGCGGTGGAAAACGGGGTAATATATGGGGTTAATACCAGATGTGTAATGTCACCTGGCATCAAGCCCTGGGGTTGGTGAGGTCAGGCGTCTATCAGATACCCGACATCACCAACCCAGTCAGTAATAAAAAAAAATAGACAAACACATCTTTATTTGAAAAAACACTCCCCAAAACATTCCCTCTTTAACCAATTTATTAGAATGAAAAACAAATCCAGGTCTGGTGTAATCCAAGGGGTTGCCATGACGATCCACACTGTCCCAGTCAATGAAGAGCAGGATGTTCCCCATTGGCTGGGAGAGCAGTGCAGTGACCTGAGCTACCATCAATGGGTCAGCCCAGGTCACTGCAGGGGGGTGACAAGTGCTGCTGTCAGCGAGGTACATTACCTGCGCTGATCTCCAGCACACTGACAGCCCCTGTCACTGAGTTCAATGACCGCCGCCTTCACAGCCAAATATCGCGAGAGGCCCGTGACGTCACCGCTAGTCAGTCTCGGGTCGTAAGCGAGAGGTGATGTGACAAGCGGCGGCCATGGAGGACAGTGACAGCGCTGAGGTCGGGATGGCGGGACTTCATCACCGCAGGTAAGCCGAGCGGTGGGGGGGGGGGTTTGTGTGTGTGTGTGTGTGTGTGTGTGTATGTATGTATGTGTACATGCCGCGGGCAGGAGGGGGCGGAGCGAGCTGAGCGGGGAAGTGTGGGCTTCCTGCACGTAACTAAGATAAACATCGGGTTACTAACCAAAGCGCTTTGCTTGGATACCCGATGTTTATCTTGGTTACCAGCTTCTGGCAGGCTGCCAGCGATGGCTCCTGCACACTGTAGCTGTAAAAAGCCCTGCTTTTTGCTGCTAGAACCGTTCTCGAACGTATCTAGAACTATCGAGCTTTTGCAAAAAGCTCGAGTTCTAGTTCGATCTCGAACAGCCCCCAAAATCACTCGAGCCTAGAACTGGAGAACCTCGAACCTAGAACCGCGCTCAACTCTACACCTTATATTCATTTGTGACTCTGGAGCTGATAGTTTTATATGTATGTACACTTATAAGCACGTTAGCACTTTTTCTTTTTAGTCAAGCAACTTTGCTATATTCAGCTAAATAGCTGAACACTATACTGTGCTTTGCTATTTACCTTGTCTGAGACTTTGTAGCTGACAGCTTGTGTATATATATTTATATACTGGTAAGCACTTTGGCACCTTATTTAACAACTTTTTCTGCTTATTATTTTGTAATATACAGCTGAATATTTCTTCCTATTCTGCTCTTTTTTTCTTATTGAGATCGGTTTTTGCCATTTGGCTTGAATATTTTTAAAGGTATTTTGGCTGATTAGTTCCTTTCCTTCTTACAACTTTCATGCGATTTAAATTGCAGGTCTGTATATTACACTCTGTATTTTGAGACTTTTTGGTCATTATTGTGCTTATATTTAAAGATCTTTACTGAATTAGGCTTTAGTCTTACATTTTCATGTGACTTTTATCATAAATTAGCACTTTGCACATTGCATCTTGTTTTTTACTTTTATTTTTGATTTTTTCAGTGATTGTTTCACCCCTATTTTCATAATAATTTTTTGAGTAATATAGCCTTATGCACATTGTGTGTTCTTAATTTTTACATGATTCACACACTATTTTACCTTGAATATTATTGTTATTAATTTTTATAAAGTCACACGTAGATGTTTCTTACCATCGGCCTATACATTTTTTTTAAAAAAAGTAGTAATTATTTTTTCATAAGCGCATGAAGGTTTTAATAAGGATATTTAACCTGTATATATATAAAAATTTGGAATACATTGTTTTATGTTATTTAATCTAAATTTGATAAACAGTTCGGCTTTGTATATACTTTGGTGCACGTCTTATAGTTATTTTTATATTTTTGCTTATATATCGTCCCTCATGTTGAAGCATCATTATTATTATTATTATTGATTTTAACATTGATATGCATATTTTTATGAATTATTCAGAAATAAAACTTATTGAAATCACTGTTTTTTTGTGGACAATCCTTGCTCCTCAAATGTTGTTTTGAATTTTATTAGCAGTGAATATTATTTTCAGACCTTTGTTGTTAACTATATAAATCTAGTAACAAAATAATCGTACCGACATGCAGGATAAAGTTAACGGAGTTGTGTGAGACTTTAACACTTAACCCTAAGGTCGGAGTCACACTTGCGAGAAACTTGCGCTAGTCTCGCATCGCATTACCTGGCACGGCCTCACACTCTCCTGAGAGGAGCCTCTCAGCTGCACAGAAATACATGCAGCTGACCCGCTCCTGTCAGGAGAGTGTGTGGCTGAGCCGGGTAATGCGATGTGAGACTAGCGCGAGTCTCTTACAAGTGTGACTCTGGCCTAAGATAAGACATGTTCAGTGGGGGTGCCACACCCCGCATCCTCACCGATCGGATACTGCATATCCGCTCCTTATTCAAATCAATAGTGGTGGATATGCAGTAACCGGCCGTGGTCACTATTCCGTTGACGGAACTGTGCTGTGCAGATCCGCAACTGAGTAGTTCCGGGTGGCGGTGACAACAGGGACAGCTGATCATCAGACAATATCCTAAGGTTAAGTTATTAATGTTAAAGTCTTGGACAACCCCTTTAACATGCAATTTTTCACCGCACAGCACAGATTTTTCACCTACTGGGAGATGCCATAAATTTGATGAAGACCTTTTACTAATTACAATAGAAAGATCAATTATTTTTGCACCCCAGCACAATTTACCTTTCTTTTAACCCAGTAGTTACAGCCTTCGTTTCCCTTACGTAGGAGTCCACAGCCTCTGTCACAGCTTTATCCAGGAGAATATTCATATGGTTGCTCATGTCCTCCAAAAGTCCTGCCTTTACTCCCTGGAGAAAACAATAGGTCGCATTAGACGTGATGAATGTACAGTATTGGGAAAAACATGCGTTCCCCGCCAATGTACCATGTTTGCCAGATAAGTAGGCGTTTCCTGCTTAACCCCTTAATGATGGAACCAACTTTGACCTTAATGCCCAGGTCAAATTTAAGAATTCTGAGTAGTGTCACAGATCTCGGTGATTCTGAGATTGTCTTAATGTGACATATTGGACTTAATGTTAGTGGTCAATTCAGGATGATATTTTTTGCATTCACGTGTAAAAATAAAACTTCAAGTTTGATGTCCTTGACATATCAACGACCAGCTGCGCAGATTAATGACAGTCAATGCCGTTATGGCGCAAACTATCACTTTAAGGGTACGCTCACATGAGCATATAAATCAGACGAGTGCAATGCGAGAAAATACCTCATTGCACTCAGACCAATGTTAGTCAATGAGGCAGAGTAGTTGGTCAGCTTTTCTCGCATCCAAATTGTAGATGCAAGAAAAGTCGCAACATGCTGCGATTGTATCCAGAAAACGTCCATAACTTGCCAATACAAGTCAATGGGTGCGAGAAAAAAACAGACGGCACACGGACCATCCTAGTGACGTTTGTTTTTAAGGATACAATTCTATCATGTAGCACAGAACACTGTAAATGGTCCTGTACATGACTGTAAATGGTCCTGTACATGACTGTAAATGGTCCTGTACATGACTGTAAATGGTCCTGTACATGACTGTAAATGACTAATAGCTGCTGAGAAAAAAACGGATTGCACGCGGAGAGCACACTGAGAGCACACGGATGACAAGTGAGAAAAAAATCGTCCTACTCTCCTTCATGAGAATGGGACCGTTTTTTCATACATTTGTGTGAGTCCAGCCTAATCATGAATGTGCCTTATATGGTGGAAATCACGCACAATCAAAAATGTTTTTATAAAATCAACGGGCGTACTGGGAAAACTAACCAGAAAGGGATCGACAGCGGCAGGTGTCGAAGTGATTGTACCTTATCTAAGGGAGTATCCAGATAGGGCTGCGGTGGAGTTACTAGAGAATGGTTTTTCTTTCAGTTTTAGAATCCCCTATTTGCCGGATGCCAAGTTTTTTTGGCCGGACAACTCCATTATTGTGCCAGACTGGATCGCTATCCGGTTGTTAGGGTATTGCATGTTGGGGGAAATGACTTGGGCGTTCGGTCAGCCAAAGTCCCAGTCAGGGATATAAAAAATTGGAGTTATGTAGGTTTCAGGAACTATTTCCGATGGTAATTGTGGTATGGCCAGAAGTCATGGCGCTCCTTACTTGGTTGAATGCTCGCTTGGTGGATAGAATTAACAGAGCCAGGGGGAGAGTGAATAGCGCTGTTTAAAAAATTTGTGGGTAGAAATGGTGGAGTATTAGTGCGTGATAGACAGTTAGTGGTACCAGACCCAGATTTCCTATGAGAGGATCGGGTTCACTGGAATGATATGGGCTTGGATTTGTGGAATATGGATTTGACAGAAAAAAAAATAATATGATAAAGGTGTGGCGGGACTCTCAGGAGCAAGGTTTCGTGTCCGATCTCTGAGGAGGTCAAGGATGACTTTGTTTAATGGAGTAAAGGGTCACATCGGAGGTCTGCTGACCCCTCATGATTGGTTATTGTTAAGTTCTTGCTGGGATGGTTCCCGGGGAACAGGTTAAAATTTGGAAGGGACAGCACTGTTACATTTGTCAGCCCTGAGTCGGAGTGGTGTGACTGGGGATGGTATTCTGGTGTTGTTCAGTGGTTTAGGCCATCCAGGATCTCCTCAGAGGAAAGGTTATAGTTATTATATTGAGTATGTTATTAATGGTAATTAATAAAGGCTTCTGTGGCCGTATATTTCAAATGTCACTCAGCTTTATGTGATTTTGTGCTTGGACACTTTACACTACCCTAGTCATGTCACATGTCTATTTTACATCAAAGCAATTTTTGAAACATAAAAAAATATATAGTTAGAAGGGTTAAAAGTTTAATCAGCAATTTCTCATTTTCCAACAAAATGTACAAAACCATCCCAAGAAGTTTATTAACTATTTAGGTGCTTCACAGGAACTAATGTAAAGTGAAGTGGAATAAAAAAAAATATATATATTTTTTTTTTACATTTTACCTAAAAATGTTGCTTTAGCCCCAATGTATTCACTTTTACAAGGAATAGCACGACAAAATGGACACCAAAAATGTGTCACCCACTTTCTTCTGAGCACATTGACACCCCATGTAGTTAGAAACCCCTGTTTGGATAAATGGCCGGGCTCGGAAGGGAAGGAGCAATATTTGAATTTTGGAACATAAATTAGGCTGAAATAGATTGTGGCACCGTGTCACATTTTCAGAGCCCCCTAAAGGGCGCTTTACACGCTACAATATATCTTACGATGTGTCGGCGGGTTCACGTCGTAAGTGACGCACATCCGACATCGTAAGTTACATTGTAGCATGTAACAGCTACATGTGATTGAATGGTAAAACCTTCATCGCACGCACGTCGTTCATTTCCTAAAAAATGAACGTCAGGTTGTTCATGGTACCCGAGGTAGCACACAACGCAGTGTACCCCGGGAACGATGAACAGATCTTACCTACGTCCTACGGCTCCCGCCGGCAATGCAGAAGGAAGGAGGTGGGCGGGATGTTTATGTCCGGCTCATCTCCGCCCCTCCGCTTCTATTGGCTGGCTGCCGCGTGACGTCAATGTGACGCCGAACGTCCCTCCCACTCCAGGAAGTGGATGTTCACCGCCCACATTGAGGTCGTATGGAGGGGTAAGTACGTGTGACGGGGGGGTTATTCGTTTGTGCGACACATTCAACAAATTGAACGTGCCGCACATACGATGGGGGCAGGTACGATCGCATACGATATCGTATGCTGGATTGTATGGTGTAAAGCAGGCTTAAGGTACCAAAACATCAGAAACTCGCCACATTTTGGAAATGATACCAACCAAGGAATTTATGTAGGGGGGTGTTGAGCATTTTGATCCCATAGGTGCTTCAAATAACTTATTAATATGTGGTTAGTTTTTTTCTCTCTAAAATGTTAATTTAGCCCAAAATTTGTAATTTTGACAATGGATCATAGCAGAAAACAGACACCATAATTTGGTACGTAATTTGTTCTGAACACAGTGACATCTCATACAGGATCAAAAACTAACATTTTGGCACATGGCAGGGCTCGGAAAACAAATAGAGCCATTTGATTTTTGCAATGCAAACTTGGACAACATGCTGCATTTCCAAAGCCCTTGAGGTGCCAAAAAAAGCAGAAGCACCCACATGTGACCCCGTTTGGCAAACTAAACTCTATAATGAGGTTATCTATTAGTCTGATGAGTATTTTTAACCCACAAACTACACTGAATTTTCTTAGATTAAGTGGTGAAAACGAGAAATGTAGGGTTTTCCACTAAATTTTACTTTATACAACAAAATTATCCCAATAACAACTATGAAATAATTAAAAAGGTTTTATTGATGGCACATTAAAAAACATAATAGACACAGACATGATTTAAAATAGATAAAATAAATGAACCTGAAGGCAGGGAGAGCAGGTCATACACCATTAATGATAGAGTATATGCAATAGAAAATCCCTGCAAATTGAAATATTATAGTCAGTCACTGACTATATTATATTATTATTATTATATTATAGTCAGTCAGTCCCTGAGGAAGCGGTGTGAAACGCGCGTTGGAGTGTGTGGCGGGGGAGCTGTGTCACACTACCATTTTGACAGCAGGTCTGGTATATCTATGTCAGTAGATTAACGTCAGTGAGGTAATTTTGGGATGCGGTTATATTAGGTATTTTACCAATATGAGTTTATTATAACTTGCATTACCACTTTAATGTTTATATATAGTGACTGACTATAATATTTCAATCTGTAGTTATTTTCTATTGCATATACTCTATCATTAATGGTGAATGACCTGCTCTCCCTGCCTTCAGGTTCATTTATTTTATCTATTTTAAATCATGTCTGTGTCTATTATGTTTTTTAATGTGCCATCAATAAAAACCTTTTTAATTATTTCATAGTTGTTATTGGGATAATTTTGTTGTATTTGTATTCGTATAACCCAGTAGGTTACGGGTTGTGTAAAACAATTTTTGGTCAAATCTTCTAATTTTGGGCTTATAAATTTTACTTTAGCCTCAAAAGTTTAATTCACAAAAAGGGAAATAGGAGAAAATGGACAGGACAATTTGTTATGCAATTTTTACCGAACATGGCAGTACCCCATATGTGATTGTACACTACTATTTGGAGCACATAGCGAAGATCAAATGGGAAGGAGCACAACTAAAGGGTGCTTTACATGCTGCTACATCGCTAGCGATAGCTAGCGTTGTGGTGCGCGATAGCACCCGCCCCTGTCGTTCGTGCGACATTTAGTGCTTGCTGCCGTAGCGAACATTATCACTACGGCCGTGTCACACGCACATACCTTTTCAGCGACGTTGCTGTGACCGCCGAACAATCCCTCCTTCAAGGGGGAGGTGCGTTCGGCGTCATAGCGGCGTCACTGCGGTGTCCCTAAGCGGTCACCCAATAGCAGAGGAGGGGCGGAGATGAGCGGCCGGAACATGCCGCCCACCTCCTTCCTTCCTCATTGCCGGTGGACGCAGGTAAGGAGATGTACGTCATTCCTGCGGTGTCACACATAGCGATGTGTGACGCCGCAGGAACAACGAACAACCACCCGCATGCACCACCAGCGATATTATGAAAAGGAGCGACATGTCAACGATCAACGATTTTTGACGTTTTTGCGATCGTTGATCGTCGCTCCTAGGTGTCACACGCTGCGATGTCGCTAACGGCGCCGGATGTGCGTCACTAAGGACGTGACCCTGACGATATATCGTTAGCGATGTCGCAGCTTGTAAAGCACCCTTTAGCGTATTAAGACCGCAGAATCAATTTTAATAGATTGTGGCCTCTATTAGCCGAGCCCCTGAGGTGCCCGATCAGCAGAAACTCCACAAGTGACCCCATATTAAAAAGGTCATCTAGGGGTGTAGTGAGTATTTTGAACCCACAGGTGCCTCACAGAATTTTATAACATAGGGATGTGGACATATAACATTTTAGTGGTAAAAAATGTAATATTTTTATTAGCTACAAATTTGTCAGGTACACAAGGGTTAAAAGATGAAAATGGACCCCACAATTTATTGCACAAGTTCTCCAGAATGCAGTGATGCCCTATATGTCATCAGAAACTACTGTTTGGCCACACGGCAAGGCTAAGCAGGAAGGAGCTATTGCTAGAATACTTTGCAGGCAACATTTGCGGAGCCCTTAGGCTATGTTCACACTAGAAAAATGATTTTTCTTAAGAAATTTCTTAAGAAATTTCTTAAGAGTGAAGGATTAGTGCACCTGCGTTAAAAAACGCATCAAAAACGCACCTGCGTTTTTGCCGCGTTTTCGGTGCGTTTTTGGTGCGTTTTCGGTGCGTTTTTGGTGCGTTTTTACCGCTGGTTGCTCCCTGCGTTATTGTGTCAATTATCTATGGCAAAAAACGCAGTTAGCTGCAGAAAAGAAGTGACATGCTCATTCTTTTTCTTAAGAAAATCTACTGAAAGAATTTTCTTAAGAAAAAAACGCAGTGTGCGCACAGCTAATTTTTTTTGCCATAGGTTTTGCTGGGGAATGTCTGCAGAAAGGTTACAAGAATTTCTCAAGAAATTTCTGCAGCAAAAACGGACCCAAAACGGACCCAAAACGCAGGTAAAAAACGCAGTGTGTGAACATAGCCTTAAGATGCCAGAACAATAGAAAAAAACAAAAGTGACCCTATTGTGGAAATTTCACATCCCAATTCATTTATCTATGGCTGCAGTGATTATTTTGTAGCATCCACGGCACGCTCTTTTTCTGGAGAATAAAAAATGCCAGTTTAGTGCATATATATTGTGCCACCATACATTGTAGTACCCCCATACATTGGGCTCAGCTTGTGCTTCTGGAGACATGCACCCCGTAAATTAAGTGCGCTCTCCCCACTACAATAATGTCGCACATGTGGCCTTTTATGGTGGTTTAGGCACGGGGGGGGGGCTCAGAAGGAGGGGGGCATTTAGAATTGGGAGCGCAGATTGCATTGGATTTTACGTGAGGGGTGGGAGCCATATCACTTTAGTCTTTATTCTACCAGTAACGTGGGTCCCCCGATATTTCCAGTGACAGATGACAAACCTGAGTGGGGACTGGGTTTGTGAAGGATAAGTTATGGATTTTATTGGTAACATTTTGGGGTACAGAACATTTTTTGATCACTTTCAATTTTATGGCTGGAATCACATTCTTGTGTTCTGCGCTGAGCACTTACATCGGGGTTTCTATGTAAATCACCCAAAAATGTGATTCAGACGTAATACCGGACGGAACTGCTCACTACACCAAATGGAGACACTTTGGACACTGTTTGGCGTCTGTTTCGCTGGTGCCCTTCTTTTTTGGAGTGCACATGTGTGATGGTCAACATTTGTGCGCTAAAAAGATGCCTAAAATGATGGGACACCCCCGAAACAGAGACCAGATGGAGTTCAAAATGTTTCCATCTGCCTCATGAAAGTGAGTGGTTCCAACAGAGGCTTTGCCTGAATTGCAGTTTTTGGGATTTACACGGAAATCCCAAAGTAAGTACTCAGTGGAGAGCGCAAGATAAATATCAGCTGAGCCTTATTCTGATTTTTGGGAGTAGAATAGAGAAATAGCAGTACAAGAATAGTTCTTATTTTTATTTTACATGTTTCACCCTGCGCTATTAGTGATAGGTAAGATTTATTCTTTGGGTCTGTGCGATTACATTTATTATAATAAATAGTTTTTCCATCTCAATATTCTGAGAGCTGTGACTTTTATTTTTCGGCAAACAGGGCTGTCTAATGAGTTATTTTTTGCATAAGAAGTTGTAGATTTTTTTTGGTACCACTTTGGGGAATATATCACGTTTGATCGCTTTGTATTCAGATTTTTCAGATGAAGAATGAACAAAACGAGCAATTCACTTATTGTTTTGGTTTTTTTTTACGTAGTTAACCCTGGGGTAAAAGTCATAAGACCGATTTAAGGCCCAGTCACACACAACGACTTACCAGTGATCCCGAAAACGATGCGACCTGATAGGGATCACTGGTAAGTCTCTGGGAGGTCGCAGGTGAGAAGTCACACAGTCAGATCTTACCAGCGATGCAGGATCAATACAGGTCACAGTAGCGACCTGTATAACGATCTCAGCAGTCACTGTGATCCTGTCACACAGTGTCAAACACAGTGATGTGTTCTGCCCAGCAGGACATCGCCTTTGAAGAAAATGGCCTGGACAATTTTGCAACGACTAGAGATCTCACAGCAGGGGCCTGATCGCTGGTAGGTGTCACACATAACAAGATCGCTAACGGGATCGCTATTGCAGAAACCGTGACTCAGCTGTTATCTCGCTAGCGATCTCGTTATGTGTGACGGTACCTTAACTGTTCGAGTCCATATGGTTACGGTAATACCATAATATACGTAGCTTTTGTTTATGCTTTGCTACTTTTACATACTAAAAACAATATTTTACAAACAAATTGTTTTTGCATCGCCATTTTTTGAGGGGTGTAACTATTACTTTTTTTCCAACTGAGCCATATAAGGGCTTGTTTTTTGCGAGAAGGTTTTGCATTTTCATTTCTACATTGTTTCCCTGAAAATAAGCCCTAGCAGGATTTTTTGGCCTTTTTGGAATAGGCTTGAAATATAAGCCTCATGTCGGCGTCACATGGTACGATATATCGGGCGATATGTCGCCAGGGTCACGTCGTAAGTGATGCACATCCGGCATCGTTTGATATATCGTAGCGTGTGACAGCTACGAGCAACGGTGAACGAGCAAAAATACTCACCTTATCGTTGCTCGTTGACACGTCGCTCATTTTCAACAAGTCGTTCTTCTGTGCGCCGGTTGTTCATCCTTCCCGGGGCAGCACACATCGCTCCATGTGACACCCCGGGAATGATGAACACAGCTTACCTGCATCCCGCCGGCAATGCGGAAGGAAGAAGGTGGGCGGGATGTTTACATCCCGCTCATCTCCGCCCCTCCGCTTCTATTGGCCGGCCGCTGTGTGACGTCGCTGTGACGCCGAACGTCCCACCCGCTTCAGGAAGAGGATGTTCGCTGCCCACAGGGAGGTCGTCCGGGAGGTAAGTGCGTGTGACAGGGGGTTAATGACTTTGTGCGACACGGGCAACAAATTGCCTGTGACGCACAAACGACGGGGGCGGGTACGATCGCTCGTGCTGTCACTCTCAGATCAGGAGTGCCGCCTAAGATTGCAATAAGAACTAGTCAGCTAATTAAGTGAATGAATAATCAGCCTCATTCCCCATAATCCCACTCACCACTCCAGTCCTGGACCGGCACCCGCACTCTATGCCGGCTGTATTATCGGTGCTGCCAGCCGAGGATCGTGTCACAATCCTCGGCGACTCTCCTCAGCTGAGTGTAACAGCGTGTATATCTATACAACTGTTACACTCAGCTGAGCAGAGTCGCCGAGGATTGTGATAATATCCTCGGGCTGGAAGTATCGCTAATACAGCAGGCATAGCGTACGGGTGCCTGTGCAGGACTCAGGGGGTATCAGGCTGAATATTCATTCACTTAATTAGCCGCACTCCTGATCTGAGAGTGACAGCGTTTCTTTCTATGCAAAGCGTTTCTTTCTAACAAAGCGTTTCTTTCTATGCAAAGCGTTTCTTTCTATGCAAAGCGTTTCTTTCTAGCTGTCACTGTCAGATCAGGAGAGATACCCAGGATTGTGGTGTGATCCACAGTACAGCAGGCAGAGGGTGTGGGTGCAGGACTCGGAGCGGTAGGCAGGGTAATTAGCAGGCGCGTTCTCGCTGTAATCTTTGGCAGCACTCCTTATCTGAGCGTGACAGTGTTTCTTTCTATGCAACTGTCACTGTCAGCTCAGGAAAGATACTGAGGATTGTGGGTCAATCCTCAGGCACTAATTCAGGAGGCATTGGGGGATCAAATATAAGACACTCCCAGAAAATAAGCCCTAGCACAGTTTTAAAAGCAGAAATAATATAAGCCCCTGTCTTATTTTCGGGGAAACAAGGTGCCATTCTTTTTTTTACATATTACTTTTTATTGCTTTTTATTCACTTTTTTGTGTGTCAGTATATTGAGAAAAGGTGTTTTGTGGGTTTTTTTTACCATACGAATTAAGTTAGGAATGGACAGGTGACTTCTTCTAACCACTTGGTGTTTTTAGAAACCTGAAGCAGGAAAAAGGCATTTAAAAGCCATGTAAACATGTGACTAGCAAGTCATTCTTACATAGTAATGTACATGGTCATTCTTTAGGGAGCTTTTGTGATAGGATTTAAGGCGGTTTCCGGATGAAAGAAAGGTTGCGTTCACTTATCTTAAGGATAGTTCACACACAGTTTTTACATGCTGTTTTTGGCATAGAATCTGCGGGAAAACCCATGCTTCAAATCTGCTTGCTTTTGAGTGAAGATTTGCCTAAAGTGCCAGTGATTTGTTTTCTATGATTTTCTTTTTTTAACATTTGTTAGAAGTGTTGTATCAATAATTTAGCATGTTTTTCTTGTGTAAATCAGGGCAAAATTTAGGTTTTGCTGTGGTTTTTCTATGCTTTTTTGACAAGGCATTTGTACCAGAAATGCGACAAAAAACATGCCTTCCTGCTATTCACAATATAATTAAAAAAAATCCCATCAAAACAGCATAAAAAAGAAAACACGTCTTTACAAAACCATACCAAATACCACAAATATCTCTTAGAAGTGGATTTTCTACATGAAAACACTTAGTGTGAAAATTCCTTAGAGAGTCTGTCACCAATTATTTCTAACTCATCTGAGAGCAGCTTGATATAGGGGCAGAGATCCTGATTCCAGCACTGTGTCACTTAGTTTGCTGGGTGCAGCAGTTGTGATAAAACCACAGGTTTCCTCTGCTACCAGTTCTCTGAATGATGATCTGTGTATAATCCCACCCACACCACTGATTGGCAGCATTCACTGTGCATTTATAGAAAGCTGCTAATCAGTGGGGAGTTTGAGGTTACACAGAGCAGGAGTAGGAGGCATGAGGCAGCTTGTCCTACACTGATAATCTCCTGCTGATAAAACACTGATTGTATTGAAACATTAGCACACAGACTAGTAAGGGACACATTGCTGGAATCTGCGCCTCAGCCCCTGCTCTCAAATTATAGTGGGTACGGAAAGTATTTAGACCCCTTTAAATTTTTCACTCTTTGTTTCATTGCAGCCATTTGGTAAATTCAAAAAAGTTATTTTTTTTTCTCATTAATGTACACTCTGCACCCCATCTTGTCAGAAAAAAGCAGAAATTTTTGCAAATGTTTTAAACATGAAAAACTGAAATTTCACATGGTCATAAGTATTCAGACCATTTGCTCAGTATTGAGTAGAAGTACCCTTTTTAGCTAGTACAGCCATGAGTCTTCTTGGGAATGATGCAATTATCTCACTGTGACGACCTGGATTATCTTGTCCACTAATTTAGTAGAATCACAGGCTAATGTGAACAAAAATTATTAAAATTTAACTTTTATTGTTTAAATTTAAAATATGCACGAACTATTCACATTTTTATCTGAAGCCTATCTGAGTCCAAATATTTGTAAGACAATGGGGCTCAGATACTAATATTTTGTCTCATATATGGACCCTATTGCAATTATCAGCTTCATATTATTGCAGGATCTTTTTGATAATTGAATAAAGTGACTAGTGCCTATAATCCTTAGCTCTAGTGTACCTTTTATAAAGTGATTAGTGCCTATAACCAATAATTCCTATTGCACCTTGGCACTAGTATTAAGGTAACTCATGCATAATTGCTACACATGTCCCTTATACCACAGCATCGTGTATAGCATGTGGCACCCCTGCGGCTCCAGTCACCACAAAGTATTACACCTTATTTAAGGTGCAGTAATCGCCTTGGGTAAGGAGGGGGTTAATCACCGGTGTTCCACATTCACATCTTACATACAGTCAGGTGCCTTTCCACTGGGGGGGATGGCCCAGGGTAGATAGGGGGGTGGCCATCACGATGTATGGGACTTTCCTGGCCACTGAAGCCAGCCACCTGGGGGGCGGGTTCCACTTTGGGTAGAAGTAGGAGCAACTCACACAATCTTCAGTCAGTCTACCCAGGACTTCTGTTCTGGCGACATGTCACCACCACCTTCTTCCTTTTTATCCTTTCACGGGGCCTGTGGCTTGGAGCGGACCACTCAGCCCAGGATCCTCACTACTGGAGGGGCAACTCTTAGAAAGTACATTTTCCAAACACCGTAGCTTCTTCCAACTTATCCGAGGTCGACGGGGCCCATCACATCGGGTGACCGGCACTACCCGGGCGCACGGCATAACAGTGAGTAAAACAACCTGGAACCGCAGCAGCCTACTCGGACTCTTATTACCGGCGATGCCGTCCCGTGCCAACGGCCCATGCCACCACTACTACAGCCCTCATCATCCTTCCCGGGGCCCGCTCCACCTGTGGGGAGCGAAACTATCTTTGCTGCTACTACTACCCGCCCCGGAGGACAGCGACAGCAGTGGCGGCTAATTCCCTGGCGCATACCGCAGGTGGTGTCACGACAACAACCTCCACCATCACCTTTATCCACCCATCTCTCTCCATGTACACCTTGGGGTCACGAAACCGGGCAGGGCCACCCGTGACATCCCCTGACCCTCAATGGCCTGGTGACGAGTATCTTTCCCCGACACCCTGGGATGTTACACATACAAAGTGAGGAGCTACTCCGGCACAAAACGTCCATGCAGACAGAAATTGTTGAAGATTAAAAAAACATCTTTAATTCCTAATAGATAAAATACATGGTGAGGATAAAATTTCCTATGATTGACGCGTTTCAAACGCTGGGTCTTTAGTCATAAATTATGACTAAAGACCCAGCGTTTGAAACGCGTCAATCATAGGAAATTTTATGTGCCTATTATTAAGGTAACTCATGCCTAATTGGAAATAGGCACAAGTCACTTTAGAAATAAAAGGACTGGCACCATGGAGTGATAATTTAGGGGGATAGGTGACTAAAATAATAGTGCCAAGGTGCAATAGGAATTATTGGTTATAGGCACTAATCATTTTATTAAGAGGTACACTAGAGCTAAGGATTATAGGCACTAGTCACTTTATAAATTTGTGTGGAATATTCAATTATCAAAAAGATCCTGCAATAATATGAAGCTGATAATTGTAATAGGGTCCATATATGAGAAAAAAAATTAGTATCTGAGCCCGGTTGCCTTAAAAATATTTGGACTCAGATAGGTGTCAGATAAAAATGTGAATAGGTCGTGCATATTTTAAATTTAAACAATAAAAGTTAAATTTTAATAGTTTTTGTTCATATTAGCCAGTGATTCTGGGAATGATGCAACACACGTTTTTCACACCTGGATTTGGGGATCCTCTGTCATTCTTCATTTCAGATCCTCTCCAGTTCTGTCAGGTTGGATGGTGAAAGTTGGTGGACAGCCATTTTCAGGTCTCTCCAGAGATGCTCAATTGGGTTTAGGTCAGGGCTCTGGCTGGGCCAGTCAAGAATGGTCACAGAGTTGTTCTGAAGCCACTCCTTTGTTATTTTAGCTGTGTACTTAGGGTCATTATCTTGTTTGAAGGTGGACCTTTGGCCAAGTCTCAGGTCCAGAGCACTCTGGAAGAGGTTTTCTTCCAGGATATCTCTGTACTTGGCCGCATTCATCTTTCCTTCAATTGCAACCAGTCTTTCTGCCCTGCAGCTGAAAAACACCCCCATAGCATGAGGTTGCCACCACCACGTTTCACTGTTGTGATTGTATTGGGCAGGTGATGAGCAGTGCCTGGTTTTATCCACACATACCGCTTAGAATTATCATCAAAAAGGTCTATCTTCATCTTATCAGACCAGAGAATTATATTTCCCATAGTCTGGGGGTCCTTCGTGTGTTTTTTTGCATACTCTATGCGGGCTTTCTTACGCTGAAGAGAGACTTCCGTCAGGCCTTTCTGCTATAAAGGTCCAACTGGTGGAGGGCTGCAGTTGACTTTTTGGAACTTTCTCCCATCTCCCTACTGCATCTCTGGAGCTCAGCCACAGTGATCTTGGGGTTCTTCTTTACCTCTCCCACCAAGGCTCTTCTCCCACGATTGCTTAGTTTAGCTGGACGGTCAGGTCTAGGAAGAGTTCTGGTGGTCCCAAACCTCTTCCATTTAAGGATTATGGAGGTCACTGTGCTCTTAGGAACTTTGAGTACTGAAGAAATTATTTTGTAACCTTGGCCAGATCTGTGCCTTGCCACAATTCTGTCTCTGAGCTCCTTGGGCAGTTCCTTTGACTTCATTATTCTCATTTGGTCTGACATGTACTGTGATAGATTATATAGACAGGTGTGTGCCTTTCCGAATCAAGTCCTATCAGTTTAATTAAAAACAGCTGGACTCCAATGAAGGAGTAGAACCATCTCAAGGAGGATCACAAGGGGCTGAATATTTATGACCAATCAATTTTTCTTGCTTAATAAATTTGCAAAAACTTCTACATTTCTGTTTTATTCTGACAAGATGGGGTGCAGAGTGTACATTAATGAGAAGAAAAGAACTTTTTTGAATTTACCAAATGACTGCAATGAACCAAAAAGTGAAAAATTTAAAGGGGTCTGAATACTGTCCATACCCATTGTACATAGTAAAAACCTAATGACAGATTCCCTTCAAGTGATTTCACAGTTCCTGCCTGGAGAACAATAGACTTTCACAGAGCAGTAGCTTTTCTTCTTTCTTTCCTGTCACTTGTAAAGCACTAACATATTCTGCAGTGTTGTACAGAGCTAAACTTTCACATCCTTGTACTCAGGGGGACTAAAAGAAAAACTCTTCACCTCACACACATACACAATATGGCCAACTTACCAGTATGGTATTCACTTGATGGAGGAAAGAGGAGTTTGCTGGGGCAATGTGTTCGGCCATTGTGATCACACACTGCGTCACAGTCTTTCATCAGATCCCTTACCCATTCCCCCATCTCCACAATGTGATCACATAATATAATGAACAGGTATGAATATTCAGTATACAAGACCACAGATCACCTACCTCCATGTGTCTCTTCCATTCTATAAGGCCATTGATTTGATCAGAGACGTCACCTGTGTTGACGATACGAGAAGGGTCAGTATATGACAGTTTTCAGGCAGTTTTTTCCCCCGTTTATATCAAAGTTTCAAAATTATATTTTATCGACTACTAGCTGTAGTACCCGGCATTGCCCGGGATAGCAATTGTTTCTCTGTCTCTCTCCCAGTCTCTGTCTGTCTGTCTGTCTCTCTTGGCCTGTCACTTTCTCTGTCTGTCTCTCTCTTGGCCTGTCACTTTCTCTGTCTGTTTGTTTGTCTCTTAGCCTGTCTGCCTCTTCCTGTCTCTTTCCCTGTCTCTCTGCATCTCTTTCCCTGCCTCTTTCCCTGTACCTCTGCGTCTCTTTCCCTGTCTCTCTGCGTCTCTTTCTCTGCCTCTTTCTCTGTCTTTCTGTCTCTTTCCCTGTCTCTCTGTCTCTTTCCCTGTGTCACTGCCTCTTTCCTTGTCTCCCTGCGTCTCTTTCCCTGTCTCTCTGCGTCTATTTCTCTGCCTCTTTCCCTGTCTCTCTGCCTCTTTCTCTGTCTCTCTGCCTCTTTTCTGTCTTTCTGCCTCTTTCCCTGTCTCTTTGACTCTTTCCCTGTCTCTCTGCCTCTTTCCCTGTCTCTCTGCCTCTTTCCCTGTCTCTCTGTCTCTTTCCCTGTCTCTCTGTCTCTTTCCCTCTCACTGCCTCTTTCCCTGTCTCTCTGCATCTCTTTCTCTGCCTCTTTCCCTGTCTCTCTGCCTCTTTCCCTTTCTCTCTGCCTCTTTCCCTGTCTCTCTGCCTCTTTCCTTGTTTCTCTGCCTCTTTCCCTGTCTCTCTGCCTCTTTCCCTGTCTCTCTGCCTCTTTCCCTGTCTCTCTGCCTCTTTCCCTGTCTCTCTGCCTCTTTGCCTGTCTCTCTGCATCTCTTTCCCTGTCTCTCTGCGTCTCTTTCCCTGTCTCTCTGTGTCTCTTTCCCTGTCTCTCTGCGTCTTTTTCCCCTGTCTCTCTGCGTCTCTTTCCCTGCTTCTTTCCCTGTCTCTCTGCCTCTTTCCCTGTCTCTCTGCCTCTTTCCCTGTCTCTCTGCCTCTTTCCCTGTCTCTTTCCCTGTGTGTTTTTCCCAGTCTGCCTGTCTGTCTGTCTCTTTCCCTGTCTACCTCTTTCTCTGTCTGTCTGTCTCTGTCTGTGTACGTCTCTCCACAGAAATCATATTAACTGACACATAAGTTTCTTATACTAAGAATTTCCTTCATTTCTATAGCAACCAATCACAGCTCCTATTAATGACCTGCAGCTCCCAGCTCCATTGACTTTAATGGAGGCAGGTTTTTTGGAGAGTAACTAAAGTGCGGCGTTAAATTTTCCCATCAAAACATAAGGGTGCTTTACACGCTGCGACATCGCTAACGATATATCGTCGGGGTCACGTTGTTTGTGACGCACATCCGGCCTCGTTAGCGACATCGCAATGTGTGACAGCTATGAGCGACGATCAACGATTGCAAAAACGTCAAAAATCGTTAATCGTTGACACGTTGCTCCTTTTCATAATATCGTTGGTGGTGCATGCCGCTGGTTGTTCGTCGTTCCTGCGGCATCACACATCGCTATGTGTGACACCACAGGAACGACGAACATCTCCTTACCTGCGTCCACCGGCTATGCGGAAGGAAGGAGGTGGGCGGCATGTTGTGGCCGCTCATCTCCACCCTTCCTCTGCTATTGGGTGGCCACTTAGTGACATCGCAGTGACGCCGCACGAACCTCCCCCTTAAAGGAGAGATTGTTCGGTTGTCTCCAGTGACGTTGCTAAGCAGGTATGTGCGTGTGAAGCTGCCGTAGCGATATTGTTCGCTACGGCAGCGATCACCCCCATGACAAAACAGCGACGTGGGCGGGTGCTATCGCGCACAACATCGCTACGTGTAAAGAACCCTATAGTCTATGATGTTCACTGAGTCAAATGAGGTGTCTGTGCAAAATTTCGTGATTGTAAAATACGACGGTGCGGATTCCTTTAGCTCCTTTATACACACATACACATACATACACTCAGCTTTATATATTAGATTATTAATAGTTTAAAAAAAAAAAAAAAAACCTGTAAAACTCTTCTTATTTACTACTATGAGAAATCTACTTTGCTGCTCTTATGAAGAAATTTTTTTGCTGTTTTTCTGTCCTGAAAAGCTTTTGAAAAGTGCCTAGTGAAAACAAAAGGGCAAGTGACTTCCTTGAAGCAGATCCTAAAGGAAACCTATCTAATCAAGGGAAGATATCATCAAATCAAAAGGATACAAAAACTGCTTAAGGCAAACAAACTTCCAGAAAAGAAAAAAATAAGTCTTCTGGAAATGCTACAGGAAAAGAAGAACTCCTGCAAAACACTGAAAGAGCTTCAGGAAAGCACTGGTTTGTGATTTTCTCTTTGATGTCTTTTTGGTCACTATTTCAGTGGCTTTGCCGCTGGCATCCATATACGCATATACAGTTGTGGCCAAAAGTATTGGCACTCGGGAAATTTTTCCAGAAAATGAAGTATTTCTTTCAAAAAATGATTGCAATTACACATGTTTATTTCCCTATGTGTGCATTGAAACCACAAAAGAAGGGAATTTTGTTTACTTACCGTAAACTCCTTTTCTTCTAGCTCCAATTGGGAGACCCAGACAATTGGGTGTATAGCTTCTGCCTCCGGAGGCCACACAAAGTATTACACTTAAAAGCGTAAAGCCCCTCCCCTTCTGCCTATACACCCCCCCGTGCATCACGGGCTCCTCAGTTTTGGTGCAAAAGCAGTAAGGAGGAAACTTATAAATTGGTTTAAAGTAAATTCAATCCGAAGAAAGTTCGGAAAAAACTGAAAACCATTCAACATGAACAACATGTGTACACAAAAAAACAACAGCCCGAAGGGAACAGGGGCGGGTGCTGGGTCTCCCAATTGGAGCTAGAAGAAAAGGAATTTACGGTAAGTAAACAAAATTCTCTTCTTCTTTGTTGCTCCATTGGGAGACCCAGACAATTGGGACGTCCAAAAGCAGTCCCTGGGTGGGTAAAATAATACCTCGTAATAGAGCCGTAAAACGGCCCCTTCCTACAGGTGGGCAACCGCCGCCTGAAGGACTCGCCTACCTAGGCTGGCATCTGCCGAAGCATAGGTATGCACCTGATAGTGTTTCGTGAAAGTGTGCAGGCTCGACCAGGTAGCCGCCTGACAAACCTGCTGAGCCGTAGCCTGGTGCCGCAAAGCCCAGGACGCACCCACGGCTCTGGTAGAATGGGCCTTCAGCCCTGAGGGAACCGGAAGCCCAGAAGAACGGTAGGCTTCGAGAATTGGTTCCTTGATCCACCGAGCCAGGGTTGATTTGGAAGCCTGTGGCCCTTTACGCTGACCAGCGACAAGGACAAAGAGTGCATCCGAGCTGCGCAGAGGCGCCGTACGAGAAATGTAGAGTCTGAGTGCTCTCACCAGATCTAACAAATGCAAATCCTTTTCACATTGGTGAACTGGATGAGGACAAAAAGAAGGTAAGGAGATATCCTGATTGAGATGAAAGGGGGATACCACCTTAGGGAGAAATTCCGGAACCGGACGCAGAACCACCTTGTCCTGGTGAAACACCAGGAAAGGAGCTTTGCATGACAGCGCTGCTAGCTCAGACACTCTCCGAAGTGATGTGACTGCTACTAGGAAGACCACTTTCTGCGAAAGGTGTGAAAGAGAAATATCCTTCATTGGCTCGAAGGTGGTTTCTGAAGAGTCAACAGCACCCTGTTCAGATCCCAGGGTTCTAACGGACGCTTGTAAGGAGGGACTATGTGACAAACCGCCTGCAGGAACGTGCGTACCTGTGGAAGTCTGGCTAGGCGCTTCTGAAAAAACACAGAGAGCGCTGAGACTTGTCCCTTAAGGGAGCCGAGCGACAAACCCTTTTCTAATCCAGATTGAAGGAAGGAAAGAAAGGTGGGCAAGGCAAATGGCCAGGGAGTAAAACCCTGATCAGAGCACCAGGATAAGAATATCCTCCACGTCCTGTGGTAGATCTTGGCGGACGCTGGTTTCCTGGCCTGTCTCATAGTGGCAATGACCTGTTGAGATAACCCTGAAGACGCTAGGATCCAGGACTCAATAGCCACACAGTCAGGTTGAGGGCCGCAGAATTCAGATGGAAAAACGGCCCTTGAGAAAGCAAGTCTGGTCGGTCTGGTAGTGCCCACGGTTGACCCACCGTGAGATGCCACAGATCCGGGTACCACGACCTCCTCGGCCAGTCTGGAGCGACGAGAATGGCGCGGCGGCAGTCGGACCTGATCTTGCGTAACACTCTGGGCAACAGTGCCAGAGGAGGAAACACATAAGGCAGTTGAAACTGTGACCAATCCTGAACTAAGGCGTCTGCCGCCAGAGCTCTGTGATCTTGAGACCGTGCCATGAATGCCGGGACCTTGTTGTTGTGCCGGGACGCCATTAGGTCGACGTCCGGCATCCCCCAGCGGCAACAGATCTCTTGAAACACGTCCGGGTGAAGGGACCATTCCCCTGCGTCCATGCCCTGGCGACTGAGAAAGTCTGCTTCCCAGTTTTCTACGCCCGGGATGTGAACTGCGGATATGGTGGAGGCTGTGGCTTCCGCCCACAGCAGAATCCGCCGGACTTCCTGGAAGGCTTGCCGACTGCGTGTTCCGCCTTGGTGGTTGATGTATGCCACCGCGGTAGAGTTTTCCGACTGAATTCGGATCTGCTTGCCTTCCAGCCACGGCTGGAACGCTTTTAGGGCAAGATACACTGCCCTTATCTCCAGAACATTGATCTGAAGGGAGGACTCTGGCTGAGTCCAGGTACCCTGAGCCCTGTGGTGGAGAAAAAACGCTCCCCACCCTGACAGACTCGCGTCCGTCGTGACCACAGCCCAGGATGGGGGAAGGAAGGATTTCCCCTTCGACAATGAAGTGGGAAGAAGCCACCACCGAAGGGAGGCTTTGGCTGACTGAGAAAGGGAGACGTTCCTGTCGAGGGACGTCGACTTCCTGTCCCATTTGCGGAGAATGTCCCATTGAAGTGGACGCAGATGAAACTGCGCAAAAGGAACTGCCTCCATTGCTGCCACCATCTTCTCTAGTAAGTGCATGAGGCGCCTCAAGGGGTGTGACTGACCTTGAAGGAGAGATTGCACCCCTGTCTGTAGTGAACGCTGTTTGTCCAGCGGAAGCTTCACTATCGCTGAGAGAGTATGAAACTCCATGCCGAGATATGTCAATGATTGGGCCGGTGTCAGATTTGACTTCGGGAAATTGATTATCCACCCGAATCTCTGGAGAGTCTCCAGAGCAATGTCCAGGCTGTGTTGGCATGCCACTCGAGAGGGTGCCTTGACAAGCAGATCGTCTAAGTAAGGGATCACCGAGTGTCCCTGAGAGTGTAGGACTGCGACCACTGTTGCCATGACCTTGGTGAAGACCCGTGGGGCTGTCGCCAGGCCGAAAGGCAGTGCCACAAACTGAAGGTGTTCGTCCCCTATGGCGAAACGCAGGAAGCGCTGATGCTCTGGTGCAATCGGTACGTGGAGATAAGCATCTTTGATGTCGATTGATGCTAGGAAATCTCCTTGGGACATTGAGGCGATGACGGAGCGGAGCGATTCCATCCGGAACCGCCTGGTTTTTACGTGTTTGTTGAGCAGTTTTAGGTCCAGAACAGGACGGAAAGATCCGTCCTTTTTTGGCACCACAAACAAGTTGGAGTAAAAACCGTGACCCTGTTGCTGAAGAGGAACAGGGATCACCACTCCTTCTGCCTTCAGAGTGCACACCGCCTGCAGAAGAGCATCGGCTCGCTCGGGGGGCGGAGATGTTCTGAAGAATCGAGTCAGAGGACGAGAGCTGAACTCTATCCTGTAACCGTGAGACAGAACGTCTCTCACCCAACGGTCTTGTACCTGTGGCAGCCAGGCGTCGCAAAAGCGGGAGAGCCTGCCACCGACCGAGGATGCGGTGTGAAGAGGCCGAAAGTCATGAGGAGGCCGCTTTGGGAGCGGTTCCTCCGGCGGTCTTTTTAGGACGTGACTTAGACCGCCATGAATCGGAGTTCCTCTGATCCTTCTGTGGCCTGTTGGACGAGGAGAACTGAGACCTGCCCGCGGGCCGAAAGGACCGAAACCTCGATTGTACCTTCCGTTGTTGAGGTCTGTTTGGTTTGGACTGGGGTAAGGATGAGTCCTTTCCCTTGGATTGTTTAATGATTTCATCCAATCGCTCACCAAACAGGCGGTCGCCAGAAAATGGCAAACCGGTTAGGAACTTTTTGGAAGCAGAGTCTGCCTTCCATTCACGTAGCCACATGGCCCTGCGGACTGCCACCGAATTGGCGGATGCTACCGCCGTACGGCTCGCAGAGTCCAGGACAGCATTAATGGCGTAGGACGCAATCGCCGACGCCTGAGAGGTTAAGGACACCACCTGCGGAGCAGAGGCACGTGTGACTGCATTAATCTGTGCGTGACAAGCTGAGATAGCTTGGAGTGCCCATACGGCTGCGAATGCTGGAGCAAAAGACGCGCCGATAGCTTCATAGATGGATTTCAACCAGAGCTCCATCTGTCTGTCAGTGGCATCTTTGAGTGAAGCCCCATCTTCCACTGCAATTATGGATCTAGCCGCCAGTCTGGAGACTGGAGGATCCACCTTGGGACACTGAGCCCAGCCCTTGACAACGTCAGGGGGAAAGGGATAACGTGTGTCCTTAAGGCGCTTAGAAAAGCGCTTATCTGGACAAGCTCGGTGTTTCTGGACTGCCTCTCTGAAGTCGGAGTGATCCAGAAACGTACTCATTGTACGCTTGGGAAACCTAAAACGGAATTTCTCCTGCTGTGAAGCTGACTCCTCAATTGGAGGAGCTGGGGGAGAAAGATCCAACACCTGATTGATGGACGCTATAAGGTCATTCACTATGGCGTCCCCTTCAGGTGTACCTAGGTTGAGAGCGGCCTCAGGATCAGAATCCTGATCTGCCACCTCCGCTTCATCCTCTAGGGAGTCCTCCTGCTGAGACCCTGAGCAGTGTGATGAGGTCGAGGGGGGCTCCCAGCGAGCCCGCTTAGGCGGTCTGGGACTGCGGTCCGTGTCAGAGACCTCACCTTGGGACCTATGAGTCACCCCAGGAGCACTTTGCTGCTCCAACTGAGGGGGGCCTGGGGTCAATGATTCAACAGTGCCCGGGGCCTGTGTTACCGGTCTGGACTGCAAGGCCTCTAGTATCTTAGCAGACCATTTATCCATACTCTCAGAAAGTTTGTCAGCGAATACTGCAAACTCCGTCCCTGTCACCTGGACAGTGGTAGCAGGTGGTTCCACTTGGGCCACCAGTGGCAGAGGCTCCGGCTGAGTAAGTGCCACAGGGGCCGAGCATTGCACACAATGAGGGTAGGTGGAACCTGCCGGTAGCATAGCCGCACATGAGGTACAGGTTGCAAAGTAAGCCTGTGCTTTGGCACCCTTGCTTTTTGCGGACGACATGCTGTTGTCTCCTCTGAGCACAATCCGGGAGGGTATATAGCCAAAAACCAACAGTGCGACCGTACAGAGTAAATGTATAGCATATAAGCATATATATATATATACACTTCAGCGCCCAGGGGGGCCAGCACCTAGAACAGGTGCGGCTTACCGACCGCTCAAAGCGGTTGTGTGACCACCAGATCCCTGCCTGGGCCTCCCAGAGCCGTGTTGTCTCTCCTCTCCAGCGTCAGAGTGCTGACAGGAATGGCTGCCGGCATTCTGTGAGAAGGAGGGGGCCGTGGGCGTGCCCTAGAAAGTGCGGGAATCTGGTGCCCCACTGTGCTGAGTGAGGGGGGAGGAGGATACAAAGTATGATCCAGCCCTCAGCGCTGACGTCCAGTGCAGCGTCCCGCCCTTCCCCTGAGTGGCAGGCCCGGGGGCGGGAGTATGCGGTACTAGGCCGCAGAAGCCGGGGACTAAAGTTACAAGCGCGGCCGGCAAACAAGCGCGGTCAGCGCGGTAGTCCCGGCGCACTAACACACCCAGCAGTGCTGCAGCGTGTATGACACAAGCGCTCCATGCGCCGTCCCCACGGGGACACAGAGTACCTCACAGTAGCAGGGCCTTGTCCCTGACGATACCCGGCTCCTGTCCAGCAGATTCCCCAGGGGCTGCGGAGGGAGCACGGTCCCAGTGTCTGGAGACCGATTAGGATCCCACTTCACCCAGAGCCCTTAAGGGATGGGGACGGAAAACAGCATGTGGCTCCTGCCTATGTACCCGCAATGGGTACCTCAACCTTAACAACACCGCCGACCAGAGTGGGGTGAGAAGGGAGCATGCCGGGGGCCCTGTTATGGGCCTTCTTTTCTTCCATCCGACATAGTCAGCAGCTGCTGCTGACTAAATTGTGGAGCTATGCGTGCATGTGTGCCTCCTTCGCACAAAGCATAAAAACTGAGGAGCCCGTGATGCACGGGGGGTGTATAGGCAGAAGGGGAGGGGCTTTACACTTTTAAGTGTAATACTTTGTGTGGCCTCCGGAGGCAGAAGCTATACACCCAATTGTCTGGGTCTCCCAATGGAGCGACAAAGAAAAGGCAAATTGGACGAAGTTGTTGTGAATGACTATAAAAATATCCATTGTTTATGCAAAAATATTGCAGCATCAGAGGACAAACACTAAGAAGCACTGCATTAAAAAGGAGTTGTCAAGGCAAAAAAAAAAGCAAAAAAAATTCCCCATGGTGGCAAAAACATGACCAGATACTCAGCTTGATTTACACTGATGAAAAGTAACTGTTCCAACATTAGCCGGAACCTTGCGACCTGTGATTGGCTGCAGCGGTCAGGTGCCTTGAACAGTAAGCCATACAGATGCTATACTGATTCTAATGGGCTGGTGCCACTCTTACATTTTGATCCCTGGCCTGAAGGATGCAGGCGATTAGCAGCTGCTGATTGGCTGCAGCAGTGATGTGACATTTTTCTAAGCTCAGAGCTTAAAAGCGGCGCCAGTCTAGCAGGGAAGTTAGATTTCTTTAATTTATGATGCACTCTAAGGCTAGTACTAAAAGGTTATC
Organism: Anomaloglossus baeobatrachus; assembly: GCF_048569485.1. Taxonomy (NCBI): domain Eukaryota; kingdom Metazoa; phylum Chordata; class Amphibia; order Anura; family Aromobatidae; genus Anomaloglossus; species Anomaloglossus baeobatrachus. The sequence goes on from NC_134354.1 coordinate 692,221,007, forward strand.
CAGCAGTATCTCTTTTAAAGGTATGTTTCCACAGATCCGCTGAGCATTTCACAAAATCTCATCCATGCACTAGAGTTGAGCAAGTACCTAACTATTTGTACTCGCTATACTCATAACGAGTACTGTCTAATACTCGCGTATTCATTCCGAGTAGCATGTGCAATGCAAGTCAATGGGGAATACTCGCATAAATAGTACGGCATTCGGGTTACTCATTACATTGTACGTTTTTCCCCATTGACTTGCATTGCACACGGTATTCGGAATGAATACGCAAGTATTAGACAGTACTCATTATGAGTATAGTGAGTACGAATAGTTAGGTAGTCGCTCAACTCTACCACGCACTCATCGACAGAATAAACTGACTAGCGTTCTGGATCTTCAAACTTAGGCTGAAGTTACACAGTAATTTTGGCCACTTCAACAGGTCATGCGGACAAAAGTCACTGTGCCGCTGCTGCATAGCAGCATAATGCGAAAGAATGGGGTCACATTCTTACCCCTATAATACCTCGACCGCAACAAGCAAGTAACACACAAAAAAAAATTTCAACTGGGTCTGACTTTTTCCAACTTGCTTGTGGTGGTTTTGGAGTGGTCGCAGTTTGACTCCATTCACCCACATTACCCTGCGATGCAGCAGCCCCACAGAGTGATCTTTGGCCACAGGACCTGTGTTGCGGCCAAAGTCGCCGTATAGCTCTTACGTTATACAAGCGCTGTGTAGATGACCACAAAACATTTTTCTGAAGCCCTAGCTCTGCATTTTTCAGCATATATGAATGGGTCAAAAAGAAGAGTTGGAATATAACTTCAGATTTGCACTGTGGTTGACTCATTTTCTAATTAATAAATCAATGATCTATCAGAAAATGAAGTCTGTCCTCACATTGCATTCAATGATCTAACTCATTTTAGGATTGGGTGGATTGATCTTTGTAAACTGACCGGCATCATACCCATTGACTTGAGTTGGGGGTTTGAAGAAAAAAAAAAATATTGAGCAATTTCCCAAAACATCTAACTGTGTTACTCAAGGCATCATATAGGACAATTGTAGCTTGGGTCTTGGACCATAGTACCAAATTCATACTATGCTAAATATACTATAAGAACAATGATTAACCCTATGTAAGAGTCCTGGAGGTTACACTGGCCACATCTTATCTGCATCCTCACTAGGCCCCCGGTAGTTACCATTGTAGTGTTTCTCGGCTCCATCCTCAGTCGGGTTGGGTTTTCTCCGACGCACATTGGGCTCTGCGGTCTCTTCTGTAGGTGCCATGGTGTCTCACTGCAGAGATGGTGCCCACAGTCAAACTTTCATACTTGGAACCAGAACAAAGTCCCTTTGCTCCCTTTTAGTGAGAGTAAATAACCTAATAACCCTTGTCCTGTGTGCATAAACCGGGATCGCCTTTCCCCTGCTCCCAAACAGTTAAGACTTCTAATAGACTAAAACCTATGCTTAAGTCTCCCATGTAACCTTTGGAGTCAAGAAGAACTTTGCTCCACGTGTCCAAATTATTTGACTGAAAGGGAAATATGTCCTGGTGGATCACGGTGACCTATAAGTCCATATCTTATCTGATCCTTGTGGTACTTTTCGTATTCCACTTTCGAAACTTCTACCTGTAAAGATTAATTGTTTGGCACGAGCTGCAAGGACAAGATGGGAGTTGTGGTTTCAGAGTTTTCTGAGCACTAAGCATTTAATTTACAGGTTATATTATGAAGTAACTTCTGGAGGAATTGTCTGGATGCCCATTTCTTTACGAAATATGCAACGAGCCGATGATTACAAAATTAGGAAGGTCCTGTGAACTTTTGGATAGTGACCAGTAAATTGGTGAGTTATTTACCTGTAAGAAAAAACCAGGAGAGAAACAATCACAGGGAAAGTATAATAGAAACACGGGCACCACTTCGGCGTTTTTTACTCATTGCTGGTTTTAGCTAACAAATACTGAGGTAAAAACTCAACAAAAACCCAACGTGTGCACATGGGCATGCTACTTCCAGTATCGGGGACTGGAGATAGTGGACATGGCCTAGCGTTTGCACCTGCTATTATGTACCAGCTACTTATTGGTTGTTGTATCGGGGACCAGGCTGCTTTACCTAGTCAGTGGGCATGACTGGCTTAGTGGGTATGGCGTGGCGTTTCTACGCACTGTTAAGGTTTGGCTGCTTATTGGTTGTCCTATCAGAGACCAGCTGCTTTACCTAGTTAGTGGACGTGACCGGCCTAGTGAACATGACCTGGCGTTTCCACCCGCTTTTACGAGTCCACGATGGATATATCCATAGTCAATGAGATTTGTAAAGATAATCTCAGTGTGATTACATAACTGCAACATAAAAGATTAATTTACTTGGATATCTATTGCTTTCCATACAATAAATATACAAATGATTTTGTGTCTATCAATAATGGTACAGCAAGTAGGAAACTCCGGCATGCAGGGAACGCTAGGCCATGCCCGGTTTCTGATACAGCAACCAATAATCAGCTGGTCCGCGATAGCGCATGGAAACGCCAAGTGATGCCCAGAATCTGATACAACAGCCAATAAGCTGCCGGTATGTGACAGCGTGTTGAAATGCCTGGCCATGCCCAGTCCCTGATACGACAATATAATAGCGGCTGGTCCGTGATAGTGCATGGAAACGCCAGGCCACGCCCGATGTCTGATATGACAACCTATAAGTGGCTGGTCCGCGATAGTGCGTGGAAACGCCAGGCCACGTCTAATGTCTGATATGACAACCTATAAGCAGCCAGTCCGTGATAGCATGTGTAAACACCAGATGATGCCCATTAAGCTGGTCGCGCCCACTAATAACTCCGGGCCCCGATACTGCAAGTATGCCTGCACATGGCCTAAGGCTTCATTCAGCCATCCTCTTTTTTCATGCATATGAAAATAAAGACTTTTTATTCCAGTGCAATAGATCTAATTTTTGTCCATTTGTCTGTTTCTACCATCAAGGTGGCGTCTGTTTTTCTTACATGCAAAAACAATTATAAGCTTCTCCTACACATTAGACCATGATGCAATGTGCAGAAACACTTTTTTTCCCATTTTTTCTACAGGTGTCCACAATGAAATTCACGATCACATTTTTTGCTCTTTTGCTTGGTTCTTCTAATGCAATTTCCCTTTCTTTTTATGGGTTGTGAGTGACAGATGGTCAGGGGTCTAGGGTTGGCTTCAGTAGGCCATATTTCTTTTCAGGCGGGCCCAAACCTTGCCTGAGAAAATGCTAACTGAACTCACACTGAATGAAGTTCATATGTTCAGTTTTGATGTCTTTTAACCGCTTGCCCCTTTTTTTCATATGTAAAACGAGCTCTGATGTCCGAATAATGCCTAAATACATCTCTTAGATTCTCTGAAGACTCCAAGCTAAAAAAAAAATGCTAAAAAATGCTGACTTTAAAATTAGGTGGAAAATATTTGAAAAAGCGTTATATAGCCATTCTAAAATTGATCTTCAAAGTAAGTACTCCAGCTTCATCATGTCTAATAGATCTAATTAACCCCAAGGGTTTCCTTCATATCATTTTGGTAATACTAACTTCAGAAAGTGTTTTATTGCATTTTTTGAGTTATGAAGAGTTTGAACAGGGAATCCCCATTTATTCAATGGGGTTGACAAACAGATATTTTACTTGGAGGCTTCCTGCTTACATATAGCATTTTTTAGGCTTATAAATTCATTACATTCAAGTGTTTGGGTTTTTTACAATTTGTCACATTTTTTAAGTTTATGGGAAATTGCATAAAAAAAATTACTGCATTCTAAAAAGGAAAAAAGCAAAATCCCAAAATATGCCCAAAAGTGTGGAAAAACGGGTGCAACCCCCCCTCCCCCGACTGTAGTGGGTTTCATATTTCTATATATTATCTTACAGTCAATATCTGGCAGCATCAGGTTTTTTTGTCTTTCTACTTCTCATCCCATCCGTTTGGTTTTCCATATGTCATGCAAGTGTGCGATTCATTTCTCACCTTGGCATCTGTATGACATTGTTCTATGCTATAGAATGGTAATGCATTGTAAAAAATGGACGGAAATACAAATTATGCTTGTGACGTCCGATTTTTTTTCTCGCTCCCATTGATTTGCATTGGCGAGTCTTGAGTGTATTATGCGACTATACGCAGAATGCTGGGGATTTTTTCTTCACCCAAAAAACAGCTGAGAAAAAAAAATCTCAGATCAGCACTGCTTCATTGTTTAAAGGGAAACGTCACCAGAACCACGAGCAGTTCCGGGTGCATATTGCTAATCCCTGCCTAACTGTCCCTGTATCTAGTAGCATAGATAAAGGGATCTTTAGAAAAAGTATTTCTAAAGATCTTTTATATTATGCCAATAAGTGCAGGGAGTAGTCCCAAGGGCGTTATATCCCTCGTCTAGTCCTCTTAGAATGTTAGCATGCTCACAGGGGTGTACTAACAAGCTATTCAATTCAGCATCACCAGTTGTGATGCACGTACCTGTGTTTGCTGTGACCACTGATCTGAATGCCGGGCACTTCTGGTCAGGCACAGTATGAATCCGAGTGTATGCGTCCCGACTTCAGAGAGGTCTAGTGCACATGAACGGAAGTTCCCGGCATTCCGAAGACCGAACACAGGTACGCGTGGCACCGCTGGTGATGCTGCATTAAATAGCAGGTTAGTACACCCCTCTGGGCGTACTAACATGCTAAGAGGGTGGACTAGTCGGGGGATATAATGCTCTTGGGACTAGTCCCCTTGCTCATTAGCATAAGATAAAAGATCTTTAAAAATACTTTTTCGAAAGATCCCTTTATCTATGCTAGTGTGTCGCCCAGGGAAGGGGGTACTCGGTCCCGGACGGTTGCAAATGGAAATGTCACTCTGGTGGCCATTGCCCAGTCCCGTGTCCTGGGGCTTCTCTTGTAAAAGGGAAATTATTTAAAGTAGGGGTGAAAGTTAGTGTATGTGACGCCACCTGTTAAGGGTGTAGAACTGCCGCTGCTGAATGTGGGTACTCTCAGGGCTGGTGGTGGTGGTTGCAGCAATGATTTTGGGCCCTACGCAGCTAGAGCCATGCCTGGGAGTTGTGACGGGCAATAACGGAGACCACACTAGGTTGTAATGAACAGTCTCTACTTACGCCGACCCGTGGATGACTGATTCAGGTCCCATGGAGTATCAGTGCCAATGTAGTGACTCAGGTTGCTCTGTCCCCAGCACTCTCTGTTGGTTGGGTCCCCATATCATAGAGCGTTTGGGGCCCAACTGTCCCTTTTGGGGTACCAGTCTCCTTCTCCATATGGCGGGCAGTGCGGACTCTGCGGGGAGGTAAGTGTCCGAACCCCGATCCTAGTTCACTGCTGATGCCCCCAGATTATTTGATTCGGTGAAGTCCATGAAGGTGTCCTCAACGTGCTGGTGATTATCAAGCCGTGTAGAACTGGCACCTGATCTAGGGCCCTGTGCCCCGTACATGCTGCAGTCCAAGCGGTACTTGTCGGTACCCACCCTGGCAACCTCTCTCCTGTGCCCCCGGGTCAAGCTGGCTAATCCCAGGACTCGTTCCTAACTCTAGGCGACTATCCCCTTACTGATTAACCCTTTAGTCCCGGTGTGGAGTGGAGAACTAGGATTTTGGTTGTGCTTTGGTGGTATCAGTACTGGTACTCCAGGTCCCAGGGGGTAGGTCCTACATCCCCAAGAGGATGCAGTTCCTTGTAGTGCCCTGAGTGGCTCAGGGGTACTACATTCCCCCTTGGTTAAACACAGCACGTCCTCGGGCTGTAAGCAAAATAGAGTTTTATTAAACTGGAAGAAAAAGGGTAAATTGGTTAAATACATAACATTCTTCCCACACAGGGGAGGCTAAATTCTTGAACGTTGCAGCAACCCCCCATCAACCCACCACCCAAAGGTCCCCAGAACCCTCTAAGAAGGCAGGTCACCGGTCCTTGTGGTGACCAGGTCTGGGCCATCCCTGTACCAGACCTTTCCTCCAACCTTCCTCTCCATGGTGGCGGTACAAGTGTCCTGATGGCAAAGTGGGATTACTCTGGGAGGCACACTTGGTGCAACTATTTACAAGACACAAGTTTGTGTTGGCTGCTGCTAGACCTGCAGCCTGGGTCCATTTTTACCAAACATATCAATTTGCAGAAAATCAGGTGACTTTTCCAGGGATTATACATTAGTAACCTATTCAATCAACATTTTCAATTATGCAGACTTTTCAAGAAAAATAACAAAAACAAACATAAAACAACAACAACTGCTGGGGTAGCCTGGTTCCGCTACCACAGCGTGGAGGACTTTGGAAATGGTGGGGAGGTAGGAGGAGCTGGTAGGGACAGATCACGGATGTTCTGCACATCCAAAGCGTACCATCCCCTCTCTCCGTGGTGCCTGGTATACAGTCATATGATAAAGTTTGGGCACCCCTATTAATGTTAACTTTTTTTCTTTATAACACTTTGGGTTTTTGCAACAGCTATTTCAGCTTCATATATCTAATAACTGATGGACTCAGTAATATTTCTGGATTGAAATGAGGTTTATTGTACTAACAGAAAATGTGCAATCCACATTTAAACAAAATTTGATCGGTGCAAAAGTATGGGCATCCTTATCAATTTCTTGATTTGAACACTCCTAACTACATTTTACTGACTTACTAAAGCACTAAATTGGTTTTGTAACCTCATTGAGCTTTGAACTTCATAGATAGGTGTATCCAATCATGAGAAAAGGTATTTAGGGTGGCCACTTGCAAGTTGTTCTCCTATTTGAATCTCCTATGAAGAGTGGCATCATGGGCTCCTCAAAACAACTCTCAAATGATCTGAAAACAAAGATTATTCAACATAGTTGTTCAGGGGAAGGATACAAAAAGTTGTCTCAGAGATTTAAACTGTCAGTTTCCACTGTGAGGAACATAGTAAGGAAATGGAAGAACACAGGTACAGTTCTTGTTAAGCCCAGAAGTGGCAGGCCAAGAAAAATATCAGAAAGGCAGAGAAGAAGAATGGTGAGAACAGTCAAGGACAATCCACAGACCACCTCCAAAGACCTGCAGCATCATGTTGCTGCAGATGATGTCAATGTGCATCGGTCAACAATACAGCGCACGTTGCACAAGGAGAAGCTGTATGGGAGAGTGATGTGAAAGAAGCCGTTTCTGCAAGCACGCCACAAACAGAGTCGCCTGAGGTATGCAAAAGTACATTTGGACAAGCCAGTTACATTTTGGAAGAAGATCCTGTGGACTGATGAAACAAAGATTGAGTTGTTTGGTCATACAAAAAGGCGTTATGCATGGAGGCAAAAATACACGACATTCCAAGAAAAGCACTTGCTACCCACAATAAAATTTGTTGGAGGTTCCATCATGCTTTGGGGCTGTGTGGCCAATGCCGGCACCGGGAATCTTGTTAAAGTTGAGGGTCGCATGGATTCAACTCAGTATCAGCAGATTCTTGACAATAATGTGTAAGAATCAGTGATGAAGTTGAAGTTACGCAGGGGACGGATATTTCAGCAAGACAATGATCCAAAACACCGCTCCAAATCTACTCAGGCATTCATGCAGAAGAACAATTACAATGTTCTGGAATGGCTATCCCAGTCCCCAGACCTGAATATCATTGAACATCTGTGGGATGATTTGAAGCGTGCTGTCCATGCTCGGCGACCATCAAACTTAACTGAACTGAAATTGTTTTGTAAACAGGAATGGTCAAATATACCTTCATCCAGGATCCAGGAACTCATTAAAAGCTACAGGAAGCGACTAGAGGCTGTTATTTTTGCAAAAGGAGGATCTACAAAATATTAATGTCACTTTTATATTGAGGTGCCCATACTTTTGCACCGGTCAAATTTTGTTTAAATGCGGATTGCACATTTTCTGTTAGTACAATAAACCTCATTTCAATCCAGAAATAATACTACAGTTATTAAATATATGAAACTGAAATAGCTGTTGCAAAAACCCAAATTGTTATAAAGAAAAAAGGTTAACATTAATAGGGGTGCCCAAACTTTTTCATATGACTGTATGTGACCACGTCACCCAGATGCAGGTAACGGTCGGGATGTCCCTGTTTCAGGTGGTCCAGCACATACCTGCAGGACACAAATATGCCAGCATGCATACCGGGCTCCTTTATGAACCCCCAACCTTTCTGCTAGTCAAACTTGTCAACGGTGCCCTGGTACCAGACCCCACGGGCTGCCCAGGTGGCTTGGCACAGGCTCTGCTTTTCTTGTAAATCTCGGGCCGTCACTTGCCTTTTCTTGGCAGCCCGAGCCCGCTGCTTCTTGTTCAGCTGCCGGATGGTGGGTGGACAGGCCTCCTCATCCATGACAGCCCTCTGTGCCCCAGTAGCCATTCCGGACTCCCTCTCGAACTTCACGCTCCACGAACCCGGATAACCCGCATCTGGATCACTGTTAGCGGATTTCAGGTCAGGCTGGTCACCGGCGCCTTCTTTAGTGGTCGTCGGGTCTTTCAGGGCTGCGTACCGCAGCCTAGCCGGGTCCAGAGTGGTCGTGGATGGAGGCGTTGCGACCTGGTCTGGCCATGGAAGGAGGCGGCGTGGCCTGGTCTGGTCTGGCCACGGACGGAGGGTCTGGTGCTACCGGCTGGTCAGTGGGCACAGGTGTTACTGGTTCTGCGACCATGGGGACGTGCTGGGCAGAGAAGGTTGCCACGCTTACCGGCTACTGGTGCTGCTCCTCGTGCAGAGCCCGTTTAGCTTGGGTTTGCACCACCACCACCATCCCCATCATCTTCGAGCGCCAGTCCTCGATCTGATGAATCATCTGCAGCTGCATCCGTATGATGGTGAGCCAATTTTTCAGAATTAAAGATGGCAACAGTCTTTGCACAAACAGTCCATTAAATACCGTTCCTTAAGGCACACGTCACCCGAGTTAACGGGCCTTGTCAGTATCCTGTTCGTGACACCAGAAATAGAAGCTGTGTCACCCAGGGAAGGGGGTACTCATTCCCGGGCGGTTGCAAATGGAATGTCACTCTGGTGGCCGTTGCCCGGTCCCGTGCCCTGGGGCTTCTCTTGTAAAAGGGGAATTTTTTCAAGTAGGGGTGAAAGTTGGGCCCTACGCAGGTAGAGCCGTGCCTGGGAGTTGTGAAGGGTAAGAACGGAGACCACATAAGGTTGTAATGAACAGTCTCTACTTACTCCGACCCGTGGATGACTGGTTCAGATCCCATGCAGTAACAGTGCCAATGTAGTGACCCAGGTTGCTCTGTCCCCGGCACTCTCTGTTGGTTGGGTCCCCATAGCATAGAGCGTTTGGGGCCCAACTGTCTCATTTGGGGTACCAGTCTCCTCCGTACGGCAGGCAGTGCGGATCCTTTGGGGAGGTAAGTGTCTGAACCCCGATCCTAGTTTACTGCTGATGCCCCCGGATTATTTGGTTTGGTGAAGTCGATGAAGGTGTCCTCACTGTGCAGGTGATTATCAAGCCATGTAGAACTGGCGCCTGATCTAGGGCCCTGTACCCTGTGCGTGCTCCAGTCCCAGCGGTACTTGTCCGTACCCGCCCTGGCGACCTCTCTCCTGTGCCCCCGGGACGCCGTCACATGGACCCAGCTCGAGCACGTCCGCTCACCTCTCTGTGTGCCACTGTTCTCTTCCCCTCCCACCAAGCTGGCTAATCCCAAGACTCGTTCCTAACTCTAGGCGACCATCCACTTACGGATTAACCTTTTAGTCCCGGTGTGGAGTGGAGAACTAGGATTTTGGTAGTGCTTTGGTGGTATCGGCACTGGTTCTCCAGGTCCCAGGGGGTAGGTCCTGCATCCCCAAGAGGATGCAGTTCCTTGTAGTGCCCTGAGTGGCTCAGGGGTGCTACACCGTGTATACAGGGGATGGTTAGTGAGGGATTAGCAATATGCACCCAGAACTGCTCGTGGTTCTGGGTGCATATTGCACCTGAAAGGTTCCCTTTAACCTTGGTGCGAGTGCAATCTGATTTATTTTTTTTTAGCAGATTGCACTCGGTGTACTTTAATGCAGATGTGAGCGAACCCTATAAATGTATATCACCAAATACCTATGACACAAATTGCCAAAATCAGTAAAAAATGGATCCCGTATGAATCATACATATCACATCCGTGTTTTTGGTTGTTTTTATGGGCACCCAGAGACTTGGATTCGTCTCATTTGAAACACAGAAGCATTTAGGACACGCTGTAACTTTTCCCACGCACCTACTGTCATCTGAACAGCCTATCTGAATAACATCGGTGCCATGTGCTGTCAGTGTGATATTTGATTTTATCACGAATAGCACATGTAGGTATATTGCACGTGTCTGAACAAGCCAAAAAGTTCTGTATTCTTATGGTGCAATAAAATTGCATTTTTGGCTACGACATTTGCAGAATGTAAAAAACCTGATTTGATTTCACCATGTAAATGAATCCTTGGATTTGGCACACAGGCACAAGAGACTTGGACATGATATACCGTCATTCCTCAGTGAAGGCAATTAAAGTGACACCACCGCCTCACCGTGATTCAGTCGTTACCCAATAAAGCTGGATAAAGTCCAAGGATGTGAATACATTTTATTGACATATTTGTTTTCGCCTAGGATATAAATTCCAGGCATGGTGTCACGCTCCCCGGGTCCTCCGCTCCGCTCCCCGGGTCCTCAGCCCCGCTCCCCGGCTCACCTGCCACGCTCCCCGGGTCCTTGGCTCCGGTGCCCGTCCTTCCCAGGCCCCCTGGTCTCCGATCGCGGCGCCCGACGGCCTCCCAGGCCCTGGCCGGCTCCCCTGCGTCCTCTTCTCAGCCTCCTTCCCTGGCTTCTGGCACCCGGGCTGCGCGCATGCGCATTAGGGCGCGCGCGCGGTCACTGACCCTTCTTAAAGGGCCAGCGTCCATTAACAGGAAATGAGGCTGAACAGGTACAGGGTATATAGGGGTGTATTGTCCAAGAGGGCGGGGCCTGATCTTCGTGTTTTCTGAGCTAGGAGTCAGGTCTCCTTGTGTTTTCCTGCCATACTTACGTATCTCTCTTCTAGAGCTGATCCCGCCTCGCCATCCAGCCCTGCTGAATCCCGAGCCCCGCACGCTGTCCGTCTGCCATCTGACAGTCCGTACCATCTCGGATCCCTGCGGTGACCCGTCATCTCGCTCCAAAGGTTCCGGACCCCGCCTGACATCATCTTGGCTTCCGAACCTGAGCTACGTCACCCGGACTGCCATCTGTGACTCCGTGGTCCCAGGGACTCCTCCGCTACCTTCACTTGCACGGACTGTTCTGCTGCCCATCAGTGCTTCAGCTACCGGACTCCCTACCACCATCTTAGAGTTCGGCCCAGTGGATCCACCTCCTGGGTCTGCCCGACCGCCCGGCCCTGACAGTAAGATCAGGCCATGGATCCCGCTGCAGCACTATTGGCCCTGCAAGAGGAACTCCAACGCCAGCGTGAAGTCCAGACCCGCATGCTGCAATTTATGACCTCCGTGGACACCCGCCTGTACACGTTACAAGCATCAATGACGCCTGCGGCAACCAGGTCCCCCACTAGGCAATCCACGGCTCCCGCACCAGTGGCAGCCGCGTCGGATGCCTCCCGACTCCGTTTGGCGTCACCACCTCGTTATGCTGGAGATCCCAAGACCTGCAGGGGCTTCATAAACCAATGTTCCCTTCATTTCACGCAGCTGCCACATCTGTTCGCCTCCGACCAAGCCAAGGTCGCCTTTATCATGTCTCACCTGGAGGGCGAGGCACTGGCGTGGATGAACCCCTTGTGGGAGAAGGAGGACCCCATGACCAAGGATCTTCAAGAGTTCCTGCAGGCCTTTCGTAGTACTTTTGACGAGCCGGGACGCGCCTCTGCGTCTGCTTCATCACTTCTCCGCCTACGTCAAGGAACACTGACGGTGGGCCAATACGCCATCCGTTTCCGCACTTTGGCTTCTGAGCTCGGGTGGAATAATGAGGCCCTGACAGCCGCCTTCTGGGAAGGACTTTCGAGTCGCATCAAAGATGAGTTGGCGGGTCGTGACGTGCCCTCCACCCTAGATGCCCTGATTGCCCTAGCCACTCGAGTGGACATTCGTTTTCAGGAGCGCTCCAAAGAGCTGGTTCGTGAGCGACGTGCGGTACGGCACTCCTCCCCGCCACAGAAATCCTCTGTGCCACAGTCATCAACAGCTGGGATTCCTGTCCACGAACCCATGCAGGTTGACCGAGTACGACAGTCTGACCAACGTCGAGCAGAGCGGCTCGCCAAGGGCCTCTGCTTTTACTGCGGAGAGGGCACACACCTGCTACGCTCCTGTCCAGAAAGGCCGGGAAACTCCAAAGCCTAGGGTTGGTAGGAGAGGCCACCCTAGGTGCTGGGTCTCTCTCCGATCCGGTTATGTGGACTGTGCAAGTGTCTACGGGAGAGACGCGCTTCACGGCTGAGGCATACCTCGATTCTGGAGCAGCAGGCAATTTCATCCAGCAGGCCACGGTGGACAAGTACCAGCTGCCTGTTACTCTACTCGAGAAGCCCCTAGTGATTGCCTCTGTGGATGGGAGACCCCTCTCTGATACCATCTCCTGGGTCACCAGACCGGTCGAACTGCGTATCGGTGCCCTGCACACCGAGAACATCGCTCTCTACGTCCTACCACACATGTCCCATCAAATCCTGCTGGGACTTCCCTGGTTGCGGACACACGAACCATCAGTCAGCTGGGGTACTGGCGAAATCACCCGATGGGGCCCTGCTTGTCATGAGAAGTGTCTGAAGTCCATACAACCCATCCGACGACCTCCGGTTCCAGAGAACCTACCGGAACTGCCCTCGGCCTATTGGTCCTTCGCAGACGTTTTTGACAAGAAGGAGTCTGAGGTACTTCCGCCACACCGTCCCTACGATTGTGCCATCGACCTGCTTCCAGGAACAACACCACCTCGAGGACGGATATATCCGTTGTCTCCCGCCGAAACCAGGGCCATGTCTACCTACATCACAGAGAGCCTGGCAAAGGGATTCATCCGGAGATCCTCCTCTCCTGCGGGAGCAGGCTTCTTCTTCGTTAAGAAGAAAGAGGGTGACCTACGCCCATGCATCGACTACCGGGGTCTGAATCAGATCACCGTCAAAAACAAGTACCCTCTGCCGCTCATCCCCGAATTGTTCGACCGGCTCAGAGGAGCCCGTGTGTTCACCAAGCTGGATCTGCGGGGTGCATACAACCTAGTTCGTATCCGCTCCGGGGACGAATGGAAGACCGCGTTTAATACTCGCGATGGGCACTATGAATACTGCGTGATGCCCTTCGGCTTGTGTAACGCACCAGCAGTCTTCCAAGAGTTGGTGAACGACATATTCCGGGACCTTCTCTACATCTGTGTAGTAGTTTATCTGGATGACATCCTTATCTACTCTCCGGACCTCCAGACCCACAGAGAGAACGTACAGCTGGTTCTACAAAGACTGAGAGAGAATCGTCTCTACGCCAAATATGAGAAGTGTGTCTTTGAGCAGTCTTCTCTCCCTTTCCTGGGTTACATCATCTCGGGCACTGGACTGCAGATGGATCCAAAGAAGGTCTCCTCCATACTCAACTGGCCTCCCCCTTCTGGACTGAAGGCAATCCAACGGTTCCTGGGATTCGCCAACTACTACCGCCAGTTTATCCCTCACTTCTCTGCCCTGACTGCTCCTCTCTCCGCTTTGACCAAAAAGGAGGCTAATCCAAAGGACTGGTCACCTGCGGCCGACGCCGCGTTTTGCTCACTGAAGCGAGCATTTGCCTCCGCGCCTGTACTCCACCGTCCGGAGTTAAACCGCCAGTTCACCTTGGAGGTAGATGCCTCCTCCTCGGGAGCCGGAGCAGTGCTCATGCAGAAGTCCTCCTCCGGCAAGATGGTGACGTGCGGTTTCTTCTCCAAGAGCTTCTCAGCACCTGAACGCAATTACACCATCGGTGACCGAGAACTATTGGCGGTCAAACTGGCTCTGGAGGAGTGGCGCTACCTCCTGGAAGGAGCAGTGTACCCCGTGATTATCTACACGGACCACAAGAACCTGGAATACCTGCGGTCCGCTCAGCGACTGAACCCACGGCAAGCCAGGTGGTCCCTATTCTTTGCCAGGTTTGACTTCCAGCTCCATTTCCGACCCGCGGACAAGAATGTACGCGCTGATGCCTTGTCTAGGTCTTTCATGCCCATGGAACAGGAGGAAGAGACTACCCAACCCATCATCTCTCCTAGCAAGATCATTTCGGTGGCCCCTGTCACCCTGGCCCAGATACCGCCCGGAAAAACCTATGTCTCTGAGACTGACAGGCAAAAAGTGTTACACTGGGGTCATGCCTCAAAAACAGCCGGTCATGCAGGCCAGAAGAGAACATGGGGTGCGATTGTACGCCATTACTGGTGGCCATCCCTTCGCAAGGACGTCGCTGCTTTTGTCTCTGCCTGCTCCTCTTGTGCCAGAAACAAGACGCCCAAACACCTGCCCTATGGCCGTCTTCTGCCTCTGCCTATACCCTCAGTTCCCTGGCAACACATTGCGATGGACTTTATTACGGACTTGCCATTATCCTCTGGACACACAGTCATATGGGTCGTGGTGGACCGGTTCTCCAAAATGGCCCACTTCATCCCCATGGCTGGACTCCCCTCTGCTCAGGAACTCGCGGAAGCCTATATCCATCACATCTTCCGCTTGCATGGCTTTCCATCCCACATCGTGTCCGACAGAGGAACTCAGTTCACCTCCCGCTTCTGGAGGGCGCTCTGCAAACACCTAGGAGTAACTCTGGACCTTTCTTCCGCATACCATCCTCAGTCTAATGGCCAAGTGGAGAGGGTCAATCAAATCTTGACATCCTTCTTACGTCACTATGTCAACACCCATCACGACGACTGGTCCACGCTTCTGCCTTGGGCTGAATTCTCACATAACCACCACATCAGTGAGTCGTCCTCCAAATCTCCCTTCCATGTCGTTTACGGACTTCAGCCCTCCGTTCCATTGCCTGTATCCCCATCTTCGGATGTCCCTGCGGCTGATACTGTAGCCCGTGACTTCGCTACCATTTGGGACTCTGTCAAGGCGTCCCTTGGACGCGCTTCCCAGCGGATGAAGAAACACGCTGACAAGAGGCGTCTGGACCCTCCGTGTTTCTCTCCTGGTGACCTGGTCTGGCTTGCTTCCCAGTACATCCGATTGAAGATACCTTCCTACAAGCTGGGTCCTCGCTACATCGGGCCGTTTAAGGTCCTCGCCAAGATCAATGAGGTCTCCTACAAGCTACAGCTCCCGGCCACGATGAGGATACCCAACTCATTCCACGTCTCCCTGCTCAAGCCGGTTGTCCTTGGTCCCTTCTCCGCTGCTGCCAGTCCGGCTCCTCCACCTATTGCCGATGACGACATCTATGCGGTAAGGGATATCGTGGCCATGAAGACCGTACGAGGTCGACAGTTCTTCCTGGTGGACTGGGAGGGGTATGGTCCTGAGGATAGGTCCTGGGAGCCCAGGGAGAACGTGGGCACTCCTCTGATCCGTGCCTTCATGTCCCGGTTGCGGGGAGGGGGGCGTGGGGGGGGGGGGTACTGTCACGCTCCCCGGGTCCTCCGCTCCGCTCCCCGGGTCCTCAGCCCCGCTCCCCGGCTCACCTGCCACGCTCCCCGGGTCCTTGGCTCCGGTGCCCGTCCTTCCCAGGCCCCCTGGTCTCCGATCGCGGCGCCCGACGGCCTCCCAGGCCCTGGCCGGCTCCCCTGCGTCCTCTTCTCAGCCTCCTTCCCTGGCTTCTGGCACCCGGGCTGCGCGCATGCGCATTAGGGCGCGCGCGCGGTCACTGACCCTTCTTAAAGGGCCAGCGTCCATTAACAGGAAATGAGGCTGAACAGGTACAGGGTATATAGGGGTGTATTGTCCAAGAGGGCGGGGCCTGATCTTCGTGTTTTCTGAGCTAGGAGTCAGGTCTCCTTGTGTTTTCCTGCCATACTTACGTATCTCTCTTCTAGAGCTGATCCCGCCTCGCCATCCAGCCCTGCTGAATCCCGAGCCCCGCACGCTGTCCGTCTGCCATCTGACAGTCCGTACCATCTCGGATCCCTGCGGTGACCCGTCATCTCGCTCCAAAGGTTCCGGACCCCGCCTGACATCATCTTGGCTTCCGAACCTGAGCTACGTCACCCGGACTGCCATCTGTGACTCCGTGGTCCCAGGGACTCCTCCGCTACCTTCACTTGCACGGACTGTTCTGCTGCCCATCAGTGCTTCAGCTACCGGACTCCCTACCACCATCTTAGAGTTCGGCCCAGTGGATCCACCTCCTGGGTCTGCCCGACCGCCCGGCCCTGACACATGGCTGCGGAGAATACAGCTCCATGGAGAAAACAGCAGATAAGTTGGGGGTTTCCCCTCCCACAAAATGAGTACTTTTAGGAATACATACACAGCCGTATTCAGATGTATGAAATTAATTTTCACCATGCAGAAAATATAGTGAAGTACCAAAAATAATGTAATTTAAAGTTTATTTCCCCCAAAGTTAAAAGTTACCACTCTATGCATAGGATAGGGGAAACTTACAGATTGCTGAATTCTGACTGCTAGGACCCCCAGCGATCCCAAGGAAGAGGCTCTTGCACAGCCCTGTAGTGAATGGAGCAGATGTAACACCCTGGGGTCGAGGGATTTTCACCCGACTCGTCGCCGGGCCGGGGGTGCAAATCCTCTGTATTGTCATGGGCTGGCCTTGCCCATTTTCATGACCCTGAGGTGTACAGAAGGTAGAGAAGACGGTGGACGGGAGGAAGGATGGAGGATGGGGGTGGTAGTGACGGGGTTGACGGTGAGGAAAGTCTCTTTAGATCGTGACGCCACCTGTGGTCCGCGGCCAGGGATGGGCTGCCGCTGCGGGTGCTACTCTCCGATGCTGATGGTGAAGGTCGCAGCCGGGATGGTGTCGCTTCCCACAGGCGGAGCAGGGTTACCCCGGGGAGGATGATGGAGGATGGATGGGGGTGGTGGTAGTCCCCATTGGCACCGCAGCACTGGGCAATGGCGACGGCAAATGAGAGGCAGAGGCAGGGGCTGCAGTTCCAGGTCTTTTACTCACTGGTAGCTCAGACCCAGAGTACTGATCTCTGCCACGATGGGCTCCAGCCGATCCCGGATAGTCAGTGGTTACCACCAGTGCCTGTGAAATTCTTTCAAGTGAAGTGTCCCTCGGTTGCTATCCGGAACCCGGGCCGAGCCTCCAGCTCCAAGCCATGGGCCCATGGAGAAAGAGAAACACTCTACTCCTGTTGTCTGTGTGAGATGTTATCTGAAGCTGTGCCAGAAAAGTCTGCTCTAGTGAGATGGTTGCGCCTACTTCTTACCCCAAGTGGTGCCTGCCCCCAGTGGTTGTCCTAGCGACTGGGGAAGTCCCATGCTTCATGATGGCTAACCTCCCTGTCTGCCCTAGTCCACCCCCCTGTGGGAAAGCACCTTACTGTTGTATTTGTGTGCTTTTGTGAAGGCATCGGCAGTTAACCCCCTACTATTCCCGGATGGATATTACCCATGAAATGAGGTGTAATACCCTGTGGCGCCTGAAGTCCAGGGGCGCCACACAGAGATACGTATGTGCAGCCTCCACTCAATTTATGGGTCTGTGTGTAATAAGTGGTGTACTCAGCTTCAGCAGAAATCCCAGAGACAATTTTGGAATCACTTAGGGGTTCCAGCACCTGCACCCCACCGGTCAGCAAGATATACCTCATCCCTTGGATAGGGGATAACTTGCAATTTTGGGAAAACCTCTTTAATGTTTGGGTATATTACACATATTTGTGAATTATATTTATGGATTAAAATTAAAGAGCTTACCCTGAGCACTGATGGCTGTGATTCGCTGCAACAGTCAATTGACTAGAAGGGCTCATCATCGGCCGCTTCTCTAGAGAAGTCCCATTCTAATTTTCTGACCGAAGAACGGTAACATTATTACTTCAGGTCCCGTTGTAGACCCCCAACGCAGCCTTCTCTGAATCCATAGGGTAACAGCAGATAAGGGATAGGGATAGGTTAGGGATACAACATAGACATACAGGTGCATCTTAATAAACTAGAATATTATCAAAAACTTAATTTAGTAATTCAATACAAAAAGGGAAACACATTATATAGAGTCATTACACACAGAGGGATCTATTTCAAGTGTTTATTTCTGTTAATGTTGATGATTATGGCTTACAGCCAATGAAAACCCAAAACTCATTATCTCAGAAAATTAGAATATTACAGTCATATGAAAAAGTTTGGGTACCCCTATTAATGTTAACCTTTTTTTTTATAATAATTTGGGTTTTTGCAACAGCTATTTCAGTTTCATATATCTAATCTCTGATGGACTGAGTAATATTTCTGGATTGAAATGAGGTTTATTGTACTAACAGAAAATGTGCAATCCGCATTTAAACAAAATTTGACCGGTGCAAAAGTATGGGCACCTCAATATAAAAGTGACATTAATATTTTGTAGATCCTCCTTTTGCAAAAATAACAGCCTCTAGTCACTTCCTATTTGACCATTCCTGTTTACAAAACAATTCCAGTTCAGTTAAGTTTGATGGTTGCCGAGCATGGACAGCATGCTTCAAATCATCCCACAGATTTTCAAGGATATTCAGGTCTGGGGACTGGGATGGCCATTCCAGAACATTGTAATTGTTCCTCTGCATGAATGCCTGAGTAGATTTGGAGCGATGTTTTGGATCATTGTCCTGCTGAAATATCCATCCCCTGCGTAACTTCAACTTCGTCACTGATTCTTGCACATTATTGTCAAGAATCTACTGATACTGAGTTGAATCCATGCGACCCTCAACTTTAACATGATTCCCGGTGCCGGCATAACACTTTGGGTTTTTGCAACAGCTATTTCAGTTACATATCTCTAATAACTGATGGACTCAGTAATATTTCTGGATTGAAATGAGGTTTATTGTACTAACAGAAAATGTGCAATCCGCATTTAAACAAAATTTGATCGGTGCAAAAGTATGGGCATCCTTATCAATTTCTTGATTTGAACACTCCTAACTACATTTTACTGACTTACTAAAGCACTAAATTGGTTTTGTAACCTCATTGAGCTTTGAACTTCATAGATAGGTGTATCCAATCATGAGAAAAGGTATTTAGGGTGGCCACTTGCAAGTTGTTCTCCTATTTGAATCTCCTATGAAGATTGGCATCATGGGCTCCTCAAAACAACTCTCAAATGATCTGAAAACAAAGATTATTCAACATAGTTGTTCAGGGGAAGGATACAAAAAGTTGTCTCAGAGATTTAAACTGTCAGTTTCCACTGTGAGGAACATAGTAAGGAAATGGAAGAACACAGGTACAGTTCTTGTTAAGCCCAGAAGTGGCAGGCCAAGAAAAATATCAGAAAGGCAGAGAAGAAGAATGGTGAGAACAGTCAAGGACAATCCACAGACCACCTCCAAAGACCTGCAGCTTCATCTTGCTGCAGATGGTGTCAATGTGCATCGGTCAACAATACAGCGCACGTTGCATAAGGAGAAGCTGTATAGGAGAGTGATGCGAAAGAAGCCGTTTCTGCAAGCACGCCACAAACAGAGTCGCCTGAGGTATGCAAAAGTACATTTGGACAAGCCAGTTACATTTTGGAAGAAGATCCTGTGGACTAATGAAACAAAAACTGAGTTGTTTGGTCATAAAAAAAGGCGTTATGCATGGAGGCAAAAAACCACGGCATTCCAAGAAAAGCACTTGCTACCCACAGTAAAATTTGGTGGAGGTTCTATCATGCTTTGGGGTTGTGTGGCCAATGCCGGCACCGGGAATCTTGTTAAAGTTGAGGGTCGCATGGATTCAACTCAGTATCATTAGATTCTTGACAATAATGTGCAAGAATCAGTGATGAAGTTGAAGTTACGCAGGGGACGTATATTTCAGCAAGACAATGATCTAAAACACCGCTCCAAATCTACTCAGGCATTCAAGCAGAGGAACAATTACAATGTTCTTGAATGGCCATCCCAGTCCCCAGACCTGAATATCATTGAAAATCTGCGGGATGATTTGAAGCATGCTGTCCATGCTCGGCAACCATCAAACTTAACTGAACTGGAATTGTTTTGTAAACAGGAATGGTCAAATATATCTTCATCCAGGATCCAGGAACTCATTTAAAGCTACAGGAAGCGACTAGAGGCTGTTAATTTTGCAAAAGGAGGATCTACAAAATATTAATGTCACTTTTATGTTGAGGTGCCCATACATTTGCACTGGTCAAATATTTTGTTTAAATGCGGATTGCACATTTTCTGTTAGTACAATAAACCTCATTTCAATCCAGAAATATTACTCAGTCCATCAGTTATTAGATATATGAAACTGAAATAGCTGTTGCAAAAACCCAAATTGTTATAAAGAAAAAAAGTTAACATTAATAGGGGTGCCCAAACTTTTTCATATGACTGTATATAAGACCAACTGAAAAAAATGATTTTAAACTCAGACATGTAGGCTACTGAAAAGTCTGTACAATAAATGCCTCAATACTTGGTCGGGGCTCCTTTTGCATGAAATACTGCATCAATGCGGTGTGGCATGGATGCAATCAGCCTGTGGCACTGCTGAGGTGTTATGGAAGCCCAGGTTGCTTTGATAGCAGCCTTCAGCTCATCTGCATTGTTGGGTCTGGTGCCTCATCTTCCTCTTTACAATACCCCATAGATTCTCTATGGGGTTTAGGTCAGGCGAGTTTGCTGGCCAATCAAGCACAGTGATACTGTGGTTATTAAACCAGGGATTAGTCCTTTTGGCAGTGTAGCCAGGAGCCAAGTCCTGCTGGAAAATGAAATTTCCATCTCCAAAAAGCTTGTAGGCAGAGGGAAGCATGAAGTGTTCTAAAATTTCCTGGTAGATGGCTGTGCTTACTTTGGTCTTGATAAAACACAGTGGACCTACACCAGCAGATGACATGGCTCCCCAAACCATCACTCATTGTGGAAACTTCACACTAGACCTCAAGCATCTTGGATTGTGGCCTCTCCACTCTTCCTCTGGGACCTTGATTTCCAAATGAAATGCAAAATTTACTTTCATCTGAAAACAACACCTTGGACCACTGAGCAACAGTCCAGTTCTTTTTCTCCCTGGCTCAAGTAAGACACTTCTGGCATTGTCTACTGGTCATGAGTAGCTTGACACAAGAATGTGACACTTGTAGCCTATGTCCTGGATACGTCTGTGTGTGGTGGCTCTTGAAGCACTGACTCCAGCAGCCGTCCACTCCTGGTGAATCTACTCCAAATTTCAGAATTGCCTTTTCTTAACAATCCTATCAAGGCTGTGGTTATCCCGGCTGCTTGTGAACCTTTTTCTACCACATTTTTTCCTTCCACTCAACTTTTCATTAATATGCTTCGATACAGCACTCTGTGAACAGGCAGCTTTTTTAGCAATGTTCTTTGGTGGCTTACCCTCCTTGTGAAGTGTGTCAATGACTGCCTTCTGGACATCTGTTAAGTCAGCAGTCTTCCCCATGATTGTGTAGCCTACTGAACCAGACTATCGGACCATTTTAAACACTTAGGAAATCTTTGCAGGTGTTTGTGGTAATTATTCTAATTTTCTAAGATAATGACCTTTGGTTTTCATTGGCTGTAAGCCATAATCATCAACATTAACAGAAATAGACACTTGAAATAGATCACTCTGTTTGTAATGACTCTATATAATATATATAAATCA
Source organism: Anomaloglossus baeobatrachus (assembly GCF_048569485.1). Lineage (NCBI taxonomy): Eukaryota > Metazoa > Chordata > Amphibia > Anura > Aromobatidae > Anomaloglossus > Anomaloglossus baeobatrachus. The sequence goes on from NC_134354.1 coordinate 692,242,799, forward strand.
ACAAAAGCCTTGATGTACTGGTCCTGAGGAAGAGGTTTCGACCTCAAAACGCGTAGACCGATGAAATAAAAGAAAGATATTATTCATCAACATCTCTACAGTTTCATTTGGCTGATGCGCGGCGTTAACCCCTTCTCTACTCCATTTTGAACGTATTAAATTAGTGAAATAAATTATCATTTTGATGATATTCTAATTTATTGAGAAGCACTTGTATATTATCAAAAGTTATAACACAAGGGCTATTCAGGGAATTTCCATAATTGTCAATATAAAATGGCAAAGAGATATGAAAAACAGCAAGAGAGTCTAATTAAGATACCACAGACTAAATTTGCATATATATACACTACAGTTCAAAAGTTTAGGGTCACTTAGATATTTCCTTATTTTTTAAAGAAAAGCACATTTTTTTTCAATGAAACTAACATCAAATTAATCGAAAATACCTCTATACATTGTTAATGTGGTAAATGACTATTCTAGCTGCAAACGTCTGGTTTTGAATGCAATATCTACATAGGTGTATAGAGGCTATTTCCAACAACCACCACTACAGTGTTTTAATGGTACATTGTGTATGCTAACTGTGTTAGAAGGCTAATGGATGTTTAGCAATCCATTGAAAACCCTTGTGCAAGTATGTCAGCACAGCTGAAAACAGTTTTGCTGATTAGAGCAGCTATAAAACTGACCTTCCTTTGAGCTAGTTGAAAATCTGGTACATAACATTTGTTGGTTCCATTAAACTCTCAAAATGGACTGAAAAAGAGAACTTTCATGTGATACTCAACAGTCTATTCTTGTTCTTAGAAATGAAAAATGTTCCAAGCGAGAAATTGCCAAGAAACTGAAGATTTCTTACATTAATGTGTACTACTGCCTTCAGAGGAGAGCACAAACAGGCTCTAACCAGAGTAGAAAGAGAAGTGGGAGGCCCCGCTGCACAACTGAGCAACAAGACAAGTACATTAGAGTCTCTAGTTTGAGATATCGACACCTCACCTGACCTCAACTGGCAGCTTCATTAAATAGTACCCGCAAAACACCAGTGTCAACGTCTACAGTGAAGAGGCGACTCTGGGATGTTGGCCTTCAGGTCAGAGTGGCTAAGAAAAAGACATATCTGAGACTGGCTAATAAAAGAAAAAGATTAATATGGGCAAAAGAACACAGACATTAGACAGAGGAAGATTGGAAAAAAGTGTTATGGACAGAAAAATTGAAGTTTGAGGTGTTTGGATTACACAGAAGAACATTTGTGAGATGCAGAACAACCGAAAAGATGTTGGAAGAGTGCTTGACGCCATCTGTCAAGCATGGTGGAGGTAATGTGATGGTCTGGGGTTGCTTTGGTGCTGGTAAAGTGGGAGATTTGTACAAGGTAAAAGGGATTTTGAATAAGGAAGGCTATCACTCCATTTTGCAACGCCATGCCATACCCTGTGGACAGTGCTTGATTGGAGCCAATTTCATCCTACAACAGGACAATGACCCAAAGCAGATAGCTGGTATTCTATCTGTAATGGAGTGGCCATCTCAGTCGCCAGATCTCAACCCTATTGAGCTATTGTGGGAGCAGCTTAACCGTATGGTACGGAAAAAGTGCCCATCAAGTCAATTCAACTTGTGGGAGGGGCTTCTGGAAGCATGGGGTGAGATATCTCCAGACTATATCAGCAAATAACAGCTAGAATGTCAAAGGTGTACAAAGCTGGAATTGCTGTAAAGGAGCATTCTGTGACGAAAGCATAGTTTGAAGGAGAAAATTATTATTTCAAGTAAAAATCATTATCTCTAACCTCATCAATGTCTTGACTATATTTTCTATTCATTATGCAACTCATTTGATACAGAAAAATATGATATTTCATGGAAAAGACAAAATTTTCTGGGTGACCCCAAACTTGTAGTGTGTGTGTGTGTGTGTGTGTGTGTGTGTGTGTGTGTGTATATATATCTATATATTTACATATATATATATATATATATATATATATATATATATATATATATATATATATATACAATGAGGAAAATAAGTATTTGATACACTGCTGATTTCGAAGGTTTTCCTACCTACGAAGAATGGAGAGGTCTTCAATTTTTATTGTTGGTAACTTCAACTGTGAGAAACAACAACAAAAAAACCAACAGAAAATCAGTGTAGGATTTTTAAATAATGAATTATTTTATTGCATAAAATAAGTGTTTGCCACAATAGAAAAACAAAAAACAGACCTTAATAATTGGTACAAAACCTTTGTTTGCAATTAGAGTTCAGATGTTTCCTGTAGTTCTTGACCAAGTTGCACACACTGCAGCAGGGATTTTGACTCACTCCGCCATACAGATCTTCTCCAGTTCTTTCAGGTTTTGGGGATGTCACTGGGCAACATTGAGGTTCAGCTCCCTTTAAAGATTTTCTACTGGGTTCAGGTCTGGAGACTGAAATGTTTTTCACGGAGACACTCCTTAGTTGTCCTGGCTGTGGGGTTTTGAGTCATTGTCATGCTGGAAGACCCAGCAATAAATCATCTTTAATACTCTTAATGAGGGAAGGAGGTTGTTGGCCAAAATCTTGCGATACTTGACCCCATCCATCCTCCCTTCAATACAGTGCAGTAGTCCTGTCCAAAAAAAGCCCCAAAGTATAATGTTTCCACCCCCATGCTTCACAGTTGGGACAGTGTTTTTGGGGTTGTACTCATCCTTCCTCCTCCAAACACGGTAAGTGGAGCTGATACCAAAAAGTTCTATTTTAGTCTCATCTAAACACATGCTTTCTCTGGATCATCCAGATGGTCTTTGGAGAACTTCAAATGGGTCTGGACATCTGCTGACGAGAGCAGTGGGACCTTGCGTGCCCTGCAGGATTTTAATCCTTGACGACATTATGTTACTAATGGTATTCTTTGAGACTGTAGTCCCAGCTCTCTTCAGGTCATTGACCAAGTCCTCCCATGTAATTCCTGGCTGCTTCCTGACCTTTCTCAGAATCATCCTTACCTCATGAGCGAGATCTTGCCCTAGTAAGATTGACAGACATCTTGTGTTTTTTCCATTTTCTAATACTTGCGTCATCAGTTGTTGCCTTCTCACCAAGCTGCTTGCCTATTGTCCTGTAGTCCATCCCAGCTTGTGCAGGTCTACAATTTTGTCACTGGTGCCCTTAGACAGCTGTTTGGTCTTGGCCATGGTGGAGAGGTTGGAGTGTGATTAATTGAGTGTGTAAACAGGTGTGTTTTATACAGCTAACGGATTCAAACAGGTGCAGAGTAGGAGTGCTTCTTAAATAAAAAAAAAACAGGTCTGTGAGAGCCAGAATTCTTGTTGTTTGGTAGGTGATCAAATACTTATTTCATGCAATAAAATGCAAATCAATTTGTAGAATTCATACAATATGATCTTCTGGATTTTTTGGGAGAGACAGTTGAAGTGTGCCAATAATAAAACTTACACACCTCTCCATGCTTTGTAAGTGGGAAAACTTGCAAAATCGGCAGTGTATCAAATACTCATTTCCCCATTGTGTGTAGAGCAAGTAGTGTCCAGCAAGTGTCAGAATATGAAAATGAAAAAAATGGTGACAATAGAGGTGACCAAAAACTGAAAAGGCAATACAGAATAATACAACAGCACAATGAAAATGAAATACCTGAATCCAGATAAGATATATGTAATGTATGAGGAATGCATCAAAGTGCTATGGCCAAAACTAGTAAGAAAGGAAAGGGTCAAGTAACAGGTGAGCATAGGGAGGTAAGTAATAGCCAGATTATGATTATTCCCTTCACCTTTCCTTTCATAGGGCTGAACAGGGTGATTCCATGTAAAATCAGGTGAGATGACATGTCACCTATCAAAATGTGGTCCTTGATGTTTAGATCTTTTTTCCAATACATCAACTTCAAGAACTGACTCTTCACCTGCTGTAACATATCCCACCATTAACAGGTGCCATTGTCACGAAATAGTCAATTTCACCTATGAGTGGTTTTAATCTTGCTAACTGGTGTGTTACGGGGGGCTGTCTGATAATAACTGAAAGGAGTATCAGACAGTCAGGGTCCACCGTGCAAAGACTTTGCTGCAGACTATGGCAGAGTGCAATACCTCTGTTAACTCACAGAAGGATATAATAAGTAAGTAAAGCAATTCCTCTCTTACTTGGAGGGTGTGTGGAATGATCTCTGTTAATAATCACAGAGACAAAGGCAATGTGTGCGAAATGGCACCTACCTAGGTCCGCTCTTCTAGTGGTGCAAAAGAGACGAACAGCAGCGTAAGCCGCACAAAGCTCCTACCTGCGTTCGCTCCACTAGTGTGCGAGGACACGAACCACTAGATATGGCACCTGCCTAGGTCCGCTCTTCTAGTGGTGCAAAAGAGACGAACAGCAGCGTAAGCCGCACAAAGCTCCTACCTCTGTTCGCTCCCCTAGTGTGCGAGGATACGAACAACTGCCAGACGCAGTATAAGGAACGTTACCCTAGCGGCAACGTCCACCTACGAGTAGAATCACAAGGCCCAGCCAGACCATGTGCCTCAGGCACCTGCCTATGTCCGCTCCCCTAAGAGGTAAGGATACGGACAGCAGCCGAAGCTGTAAGGTATAAGAACGCTACCCTGCCGGTAGCGCTCACCTAGCATAGACAGAGGAATGCCTAGAGGAACGCGCACAGAGCGTCTACTCATATGCATGAACCAAGAGGACTGAGCACCATGCGGCGTGTGTCAGGGTCTTATATAGACTCTGTGCCTCATCCAAGATGGAGGACACCAGAGCCAATCCGCTGCCAGAACGACAGGAGTGACGTCATGCTGGCCTATCACCGAGCAAGACGTCACAAGCACATGACCAGCGACCACTCGGCATAGAAGGTGTCAGAGACATGTGACCTCGTGTCAGCGATGATGTCACCCGCACATGTGCAATGGCTCCAAGATTGGACTTAGTCTCCGGCGCTCGCACATGCGCAGTAGCAAGAAATCTGGACTTAATCTCCAGCGCTCGCACATGTGCAGTAGCAAGAAATCTGGACTTAGTCTCCAGCGCTCGCACATGTGCAGTAGCAAGAAATCTGGACTTAGTCTCCAGCGCTCGCACATGTGCAGTAGCAAGAAATTTGGACATAGTCTCCAGTGCTCGCAGCAACCGTAACAGTACCTCCTCCTCAAGGGCCCCCCTCCCGGCGATGCAGGTAATCGGCAACTAAGTCGGGAGCATGGACAGCCTCCTCAGGCTCCCAAGAGCGATGTTCCGGGCCATAGCCCTCCCAATCTATCAAGAAGAACCTGCGCCCTCTAACCATCTTAGAACCAACTATGGCTCGTACCTCATAGCTAGAGCGAGAGGAATCAGAGGCAGGAGAGTGCACTTCACGAGCGTGAGGTAAAATAGCCGGCTTTAGCAGTGAGACATGGAATTTGTCATGAATCCTAAGATGGACAGGTAACTTCAATTGATAGACTACAGGATTTACCTGTCGAAGAACCTCATAAGGACCCAGGAAGCGAGGAGCAAATTTGACAGAGCTCACTCTAAGTCTCACGTGTTTTGCAGAGAGCCACACAAAGTCCCCTGGAGAAAAGACAGGAGCCGGGCGACGAAACCGATCGGACACCGTCTTCATACGGTCCTTAGCTGCTTGGATCGACTCTTGAGTCCGATCCCAAACCTCTCTGGCATTAGTTGCCCAGTCGGCCACAAGAGGAGGAGGTGCAGCAGCGGGAAACGGTACCGGTACCCTAGGGTGTTGCCCATTATTGAGTACGAACGGTGTCTGCCCAGTGGCCTCAGCCAGCGAATTGTTAAGGGCAAATTCTGCCCAGGGTAGGAGGGAGGACCAGTTATCGTGGTTCTCAGCAACAAAGTGTCGAAGGTATATAATCATAGATTGATTGGTACGTTCAACCAAACCATTAGTCTCCGGATGGTATGCCGAAGAGAGATTCAACTCAATTTGCAGAAGGCTACAAAGATCTCGCCAGAAACGGGAAGTAAATTGCGGGCCTCTATCACAAATGATACGATCTGGCATCCCGTGAAGCCTAAAGACATGCTTGAGGAATAGTTTGGCTAGTACCCTGGAAGATGGGATTCTCGATAACGGTACGAGATGAACCATCCGGGAGAAATGGTCCGTAATGACCCACACAAATCTATGTCCCTGTGAACATGGAAGATCACCCACAAAGTCCATGCCTACCACCTCCCATGGTCTATCTGGCACTGGTAAAGGATGCAAGAGCCCAGCCGGTCTCTGCCGTAATGGACGGTTGCGAGCACACGAGTAGCAGGAACCGACATATCTCTTGACGTGGCTGGCTAAGTGTGGCCACCAATACCACCTCTCCAGTAACTCTCGTGTCCGCCTAATACCAAAATGCCCACCCACCTTTGAGGTGTGGGCCCATGACAGTATATCATTCTGTCGATCAGGCGGAACAAAGGTCTTGCCCGGTGGGATTTGGTCTAACGTCACAGGGGAGAGCGTATGAAAAACCCTGGAGGGAAGGATAAGACGAGGTTCGTCAATCTCTTCCTGGGTAGAAAGCATAGAGCGAGACAGGGCGTCTGCCTTGTTATTCTTATTCCCAGACAGATAGTTGATGGAGAAGTGAAAGCGGGAGAAAAACAAGGACCAGCGGGCTTGGCGAGGATTCAGACGCTGAGCGGTTTGTAAGTACGTCAGATTCTTATGGTCTGTATAGACCTGGAAAGGATGTTTCGCTCCTTCCAGCAAGTGACGCCACTCCTCCAAGGCTAATCTCAAGGCGAGCAGTTCCCTATCCCCAATGGTATAGTTTCTCTCTGCCGGTGAAAAGGTTTTAGCAAAGAAGAAACACGGCCTTTTTCTACCTGCACCGTTCTTTTGATACAAGACTGCACCAGCACCCACTGAAGAGGCATCAACCTCTAAGAGGAAGGGCTTATTCTCATCGGGTCTTTGAAGAACGGGAGCAGTTGAAAAGTGTCTTTTTACTGCCTCAAAAGCCTGAGATGTCTCAGTAGACCAGGCTTTGGGATTAGCACCTTTCTTAGTCAAGGCCACCAAAGGGGCCACCAAAGTAGAAAAATGGGGTATGAACTGCCTGTAATAATTTATGAATCCTAAGAAGCGTTGCACCGCCTTCAAGGAATGAGGTTCGGACCATTGCAGGACAGCAGAGAGCTTCGCAGGATCCATAGCCAGACCCTCTTGTGAGATAATGTAACCCAAAAAAGGCAATGAGGACTGCTCGAATACACATTTCTCAAGTTTAGCAAACAATGAGTGCTCCCTTAAACGGGAAAGGACACGAACGACATCCTGACGATGAGTCTCCAGATCAGGAGAAAAAATCAGGATGTCGTCCAGATACACCACTACTGAGGATAACAGTAAATCCCTGAACACATCGTTTACGAAGTCCTGAAATACTGCGGGTGCATTACATAACCCAAAAGGCATGACGAGGTATTCATAGTGACCGTCTCGGGTGTTAAAAGCGGTCTTCCATTCGTCAACCTTTCGAATTCGTACCAAGTTATACGCACCCCGCAGATCCAACTTCGTAAAAACTTGAGCTCCTCTCAGTCTGTCAAAGAGCTCCGAAATGAAAGGTAATGGGTATTTGTTCTTTATTGTGATTGCGTTGAGACCCCTGTAATCTATGCAGGGACGCAAATCACCCTCTTTCTTCCGAACAAAGAAAAACCCAGCTCCCGCGGGAGAGACAGACTTACGAATGAACCCCTTCTCTAAACTCTCTCTTATATAGGTCGACATGGCCTCCGACTCAGGTATCGACAGGGGGTAAACCCTGCCTTTAGGTGGAACCGAACCTGGGATAAGGTCTATAGCACAGTCATACGGCCTATGGGGTGGAAGAACCTCAGCACCCTGTTTGGAGAACACGTCAGCGAAATCCAAATAGGGTGTAGGTATGGGAGAGAGATCAGTTGATGCAACCGCAACGACCTTAGGTAGTAAGGGAAGACATCGGGACTGACATTTCGAACCCCAACTAATAATGCTGTCAGACTCCCAGTCAATGTGAGGAGCATGAGTCCGAAGCCATGGAAGACCCAGAAGGACGTCGTCTATACCCTCAGGCAAAACAAGAAAAGAAATCTCCTCTATGTGACCCTGAGACAGGGAAAGGCGCAAGGGAACTGTCCTCAATGTAATGGAGTCAGACAACATAGTTCCATTAACAACACGGACAGGAATAGGCGCCTCTAACATGATAGAGGGAATATTGTGTCCCTTTACAAATCCTGAGGACACAAAAATCCCGTCAGCTCCGGAATCCACAAAAGCCATAATAGGCCATGTATTCTCAGATAACGAGAGCTGACCTGGGATACAACACTTAGAGGGTGCAGAAGACGTCTCTAGTAACCCCCCTCTAATGGTTACTAGGCCAGGGAGTTTCCCTGACGACTAGGACACTTGTTGGCATAGTGCCCAGCCTGACGACATACGTAACATATAGGAGGACCAGACTTGCGTAGTCTGGAGAACGTATGACCTAACTCCATAGGAGTGGGAGATGTTTCAGATGCTGAGGAAGATGGTAGTGGACCCTCAACAACTGGAATAGCCCGATGCTTAGGGCGTGAGGAAGAGAACTCGAGTCTACGTTCCTTATGGCGTACATCGATCCTCGTTGCTACTGTGATCAAGTCCTCCAGAGAAGCAGGGACCTCACGAGTAGCAAGGGCATCCTTGACATAGCCTGCCAACCCTCTCCAGAAGATAGGAATCAACACCTTCTCTGGCCAATCTAGTTCTGCCACCAGAGTTCTAAAAGCAATGGCATAAGAACTAGTGGATAACGAACCCTGAGATAGATCTAACAGTCTCAGGGCCGCATCATGGGTAACCTGCGGACCCATGAATACCGCCTTAAGAGCATCAAGAAAGTCTTGATGTCTCAGAGTAACCACATCAGAGCGCTCCCATAGGGGAGTCGCCCATTCTAAGGCTTTGTCCTGAAGTAAGGAGATGATAAAGCCTACTCTGGACCTCTCCGTAGAGAAGCGAGAAGAGTTGACCTCTAGGTGTATCTGACACTGACTAATGAAACCACGACATGATCTGGCATCGCCAGAATATCTGTTTGGCAGAGCAAGTCGAGGATCATGTGCAGATGTCACCATGGTCTGAGGTTTATCCTCTATACTCTTGAGCCGTGACTCAAGTACTTGTATGTAACGGTGTAACTGCTGATATTCTGCCATAACTGCCAGACCCTTGGCTCAGTCCTAATGTTACGGGGGGCTGTCTGATAATAACTGAAAGGAGTATCAGACAGTCAGGGTCCACCGTGCAAAGACTTTGCTGCAGACTATGGCAGAGTGCAATACCTCTGTTAACTCACAGAAGGATATAATAAGTAAGTAAAGCAATTCCTCTCTTACTTGGAGGGTGTGTGGAATGATCTCTGTTAATAATCACAGAGACAAAGGCAATGTGTGCGAAATGGCACCTACCTAGGTCCGCTCTTCTAGTGGTGCAAAAGAGACGAACAGCAGCGTAAGCCGCACAAAGCTCCTACCTGCGTTCGCTCCACTAGTGTGCGAGGACACGAACCACTAGATATGGCACCTGCCTAGGTCCGCTCTTCTAGTGGTGCAAAAGAGACGAACAGCAGCGTAAGCCGCACAAAGCTCCTACCTCTGTTCGCTCCCCTAGTGTGCGAGGATACGAACAACTGCCAGACGCAGTATAAGGAACGTTACCCTAGCGGCAACGTCCACCTACGAGTAGAATCACAAGGCCCAGCCAGACCATGTGCCTCAGGCACCTGCCTATGTCCGCTCCCCTAAGAGGTAAGGATACGGACAGCAGCCGAAGCTGTAAGGTATAAGAACGCTACCCTGCCGGTAGCGCTCACCTAGCATAGACAGAGGAATGCCTAGAGGAACGCGCACAGAGCGTCTACTCATATGCATGAACCAAGAGGACTGAGCACCATGCGGCGTGTGTCAGGGTCTTATATAGACTCTGTGCCTCATCCAAGATGGAGGACACCAGAGCCAATCCGCTGCCAGAACGACAGGAGTGACGTCATGCTGGCCTATCACCGAGCAAGACGTCACAAGCACATGACCAGCGACCACTCGGCATAGAAGGTGTCAGAGACATGTGACCTCGTGTCAGCGATGATGTCACCCGCACATGTGCAATGGCTCCAAGATTGGACTTAGTCTCCGGCGCTCGCACATGTGCAGTAGCAAGAAATCTGGACTTAATCTCCAGCGCTCGCACATGTGCAGTAGCAAGAAATCTGGACTTAGTCTCCAGCGCTCGCACATGTGCAGTAGCAAGAAATCTGGACTTAGTCTCCAGCGCTCGCACATGTGCAGTAGCAAGAAATTTGGACATAGTCTCCAGTGCTCGCAGCAACCGTAACATGGTGCATGAAAACAAAAATGATAGTGGATGACTGACAACTCTTCATAAGTGTAGCCACTGGGGGTCGCACCGCTTCACATGTCCATCAATCATCCATAGTATGCATGTGGGTGAATCTGATCAATGCCACGAACCTAACCTGAACAATCATCATACAGAAATCCCTACAAGTATATAATGATCATATATTAATGATCATACAAAACATGTTCATGAGGGGTCTGATTGCAGCTGCTCCTGCTCCGAAAAAACTTGGCAAAAAAACACATTTTGTTAGGCTTTAACTGGAGTGTAAGCCACATACTGAACATACTCAAAATTCCCAAAATTCAATAAAAAAAAATACTTGGCATCACAGTTCTGTCCTAGAAGACGCGTTATGTCTCCTAGAGCAATCAATCCAAGAAAAACAAGAAATGTCCATATGAAAATATTGAAGGAAGCAGGTAGAAAAAGGTTTGTATCAACAGTAAAACGTGTCTTACATCCAAAACACCAGAAAAGGCTGCTCACAAAAGAAGACTGCTCCAAGATACCAAAAAAAGCCAGGTTACAGTCTACAACTGGGAACAAAGATCTTACTTTTTGGAGAAATGTCCTCAGGTCTATTTGACCATAATGACCAGCGTTGTATATGGCGGAAAAATTGGTATGGGCTTACTGGCCAGAAAAAGACCATCACAACTATGAAGGAAGGGCACAGCAACATTTTATAAGAGTGCTTTGCTGCTGGAGAGTCTGGTGAACCTCACAGAATATACTCCATTATGAGGAAGGAAAATGATGTGGAAACATTGAAGCTACGTCTCAAGTCTTTAGTCAGAAAGACCAAATGGACATGACCCCAAGCATTTCCAAAGATGTGGAAAAACAGATTAGGGACAACCATATTAAGTTAATGGAGGATCCATCACAAAGTCCTGCAATCAATCCCCCCAAAAATGTATAGACGGAGCTGAAAATGTGAGCAAGGAGGCCTCCTTATTGTTACGCCAAGTCTGTCAGGAGGAATGGGCCAAAATGACAGCACCTTGTTGTGAGAGGTTTATGGTTGGCTACCTGAAATCTGTTTCCCAATGAACCATGTATGTAAACTTCTGATCCACCGGAAATGTGATGAAAATAAAGGCTAAAATAAATCACTATCTCTAGTATTATTCTCACTTTTCACATTCTGGAACATCATTAATGATCCACACTGACCTAAGAGGGTGAACGTGTATGAGGACTGAATGCCAGGCACGATCCGCACTGACCTAAGAGCGAATGTCTATGAGGACTGAATGCCAGGCATGATCCGCACTGACCTAAGAGGGCGAACATGTATGAGGACTGAATGCCAGGAACGATACGCACTGATCTAAGAGAGTGAACGTGTATGAGGACAGAATGCCAGGAACGATCCGCACTGACCTAAGAGCGAATGTGTATGAGGACTGAATGCCAGGAACGATCCGCACTGACCTAAGAGAGTGAACGTGTATGAGGACTGAATGCCAGGAATGATCCGCACTGACCTAAGAGAGAGAACATATATGATGACTGAATGCCAGGTACGATCCCCACTGACCTAAAAGAGCAAACATGTAAGAGGACTGAATGCCAGGAACAATCCGCACTGACCTAAGAGAGCGAATGTGTATGAGGACTGAATGACAGGAACGATCTGCACTGACCTAAGAGAGCAACTGTGTGTGAGGACTGAATGCCAGGAAAGATCCGCACTGACCTAAGAGAGTGAACATCTATGAGGACTGAATGCCAGGCACTAACAAAAAGACTAGTACATTAAAGGCACCAAGCTTTTTATGTATAAGGTAAATAAATAATGCCCGTCATGGACCTATATAGCGCAAATACATGTAGAAATTGCATTTGAATAAAGAGTGGAGGCAAATAACACATACGTACATGTAAAATCATTTAAAATAGAGGAAATACAAAACAGCTGTCATCCTGAATAGAAGAGTATATAAAACACAGATAGTTCCTTACATAGAGTCCCAGTACATGCGAATATAGGTTACATACCAATGTTATGCAACTGTATTTGTTGGACATACAACATATAATAAATATACATGTGTATCCATTAGTGACTATAATGTAACACCCAACGTCTGTGAACGCAACTGAATGGCTACAGAATAGGCACCCATATATGTGGTCAGCAGGTGTGGTATTATTGCTGCTATATGGTTGTACTACCCAAACCTCCGTATCAAACTCAGGGAGAATGTACTGAACAATATAATACAGCGGTACTGCTATTACGAGCCTGATTATCGGGCTGTGGATGGAAAAAAAAACACTTAAAAATAAATTACTGGCTATATAGCCAAGATCAAAAATAGAGCCCGAGGCCTGAGGTACATCACAGGTATAGTTACCAAGGACCAGGTAAAAGGGTCAGGATGGAAGTGGAAGAACCCGACGCGTTGCACCAGTCAAGCTGGCTTCATCAGGAGAATGCCACCAGAGATCACTTAGGGGATATAAATATATGTACCCCAGGACATGTAATTGTCCAACCAGAGAGGGAACTCAAATAGAACAGACCTCCCCCGTCAGATGTCATACCTATGTTAAACACATGCTGATAAGCAGAGACTGTTGGAGCTTATGATATGGAGTTGCCACCATGTGCGATCCCGGAAGTACCTGAATGACCACTGTTTGTATCAGTGGAACGCACTATGCATACCTCCATCCGGAACTAACATGGCTACCAATATCATGTGATTGATATGGAACGCAATATGCGTTCCAGCAGCCGGAACAAGTATGGCCGCCGATAATGCATAGATTGTATAGAACGCAAATTGCGTTCCAAACCTGGAACCGGAGTATTTTCCATGTGTCCCCAGAATGTCCTGCATTAATAGTGCATCCAGGAAACATTGGAGACTTGACTTCAGTTTCGCCTATCGACGGGAACATGATATAGTATGACAATTAATAGTGCTAATAACAGATTATATATTCAACTATATTCAGAATTGTTATCAATCTGCAATATACATATAGATGTCCTACAGCTTCACATCAACCTTAAACATCAACAAAACACTAAAATGCCATTTTGGTTATACATAGATGGAGTAAGGAACCCCCTGCCTAACACATACTAATAGTACCTTTTAAACAAGGTGACCAAGAGAAAATAACCAGGATTTAACACCATAGACAACATGTTGAAACACATATTCTAATAAAATGCTTTTGTGTCTCAAAAGAGCACTCCAGCTTTGTATATCAGTGCTGACAATAATCAATTGTTACCGTTTTGTAGAACCCTGTAAAGAGAAGATCCTCGTTAATGTCCTGGGGTATACGCTATCTAATATCTGGATTCACTGCGTAAAAGAGCCGGAGTGGCATCCCACCACCCCACCCCCCCCGATGGACATCTGAATTTGTTCCAAACCAACTGCATACGTATCCCTGATTGTACAATTATGAATTTTATAAAAATGCACAGCTACTGTCGAGATTTGCTTACCCTGCTTTAGAAGTTTGTCAGCCAGAGATATTTTTGATTTTGGGCTGTTGAAATCTCTTGTGCAGCTCCTGTGTGGTTTGACCCACATACAGTATATCAGTGGGCAGGCACAGATCAGGGCGTAGACAACATTTTTGGATAAACAGTTGACATAGTTACCAAATTGAAATATTTGCTGCATATTAGGGTGTGCAAACAAGTAAGTAGTTGGCATGAAAGAACATAATGAACAATTGCCGCAGGCAAAGAATCCGGATCCGCGCAGCTGCGGGCTGCGAATACCAGCCCCCAACTGGTTTTATCTTGGCTGGGGATGGAAATTGGGGGGAGGCCGCACATGTTTTGTTTTTTTTTTAATTTTTTTTTACGTACCAAAAAAAATGCAAATTTGGTGCTGAAATCTGGTGGAGATAATTTCAGCACCAAATGTACACCTCCTGGCACAAAACATGCCAGTAGGTGCACAGATATCAGCACTAAAAATTTTTTTTTTTGCATTTTTGGGCTAAGGGATGCAAATTTGGTGCACCACCTGGCAAAAAACATGCTTTTTTACGCATTTTTTTGCCGCGGTTTTTGACCTGGCTTTTTGTTCAGGCTTTTTGCCACGATTTTTGCCACGGTTTTGTGCCAGGAGGTGAACATTTGGTGCTGAAATCATTTGCACCAGATTTCAGCACCAAATTTCCACCTCCTGGCAGAAAAAAAAATAATTTTTGGGCCAAGGAATGAAGATTTAGTGCTGAAATTTTTACACTATATTCCTGCACCCAATGTACACCTCCTGGCAATAAAACACGATTTTTGTTTACACATTTTTTTCCGCGGTTTTTGATGTTTTTTTTGTTCAGGCTTTTTTAAGCAGTTTTGTGCCGCGGTGTTGTTCAGGCAAAAATCCTACACAAAAAAACGTGTCAGGAGGTGTACATTGGGTGTAGGAATATGGTGTAAAAATTTCAGCACCAAATTTGCATCCTTTGGCCCAAAAATGCAAAAAAAAAAAATGTTTCTGCCAGGAGGTTCAAATTTGGTGCTGACATCTGGTGCAGACAATTTCAGCACCAAATGTGCACCTCCTGACACAAAACCACAGCAAAAATCGCAAAAAAAAAATGCGTAAAAAAATTGCGTTGGTTTTTTTTGCCATGAGGTGTAGATTGGGTAAAGGAATATGGTGTAAAAATTTCAGCACCAAATCTGCATTTCTTCGCCAAAAAAACTGTGATTTTCTGCTAGGAGATGTAGGTCTGTGAACTCAGGTGGAGGTCACTGAGTTCACAGACCTGCATCTCCTAGCAGAAAATCACAGTTTGTTTGGCCAAGAGATGCAGATTTGGTACTGAAATGTTTACACCATATTCCTGCACCCAATCTACACCTCCAGGCAAAAAACCCCGCAATTTTTTATGCATTTTCTTTGCTGCGATTTTCAGGTTACCTGCAATCACAGGTGAAGGACCGTGGGAACCTCCAGTTGTGACTGCAAATGACCTGAGTGACATCACCGCTTATTGCACAGCTCATTCATTCTCTGGAGCTCACAGCAAGTGGTCGTGTTCTATGGCCGCTCTCTGTGATATTCAGATGTAGCATTGCTGAATATCCGTGGGAACTCATGTGGATTATGCCGGGTCAGTAGGGTGTTTGGAGTTAATAAGGTGGTGAAGGGTGAAGGAGGGTGTGTTTTTGTAATTTTTTCCAAATAAAGGATTTTTCTCTGTGTTCTTATTTACTGTCATTTACACTCTCCTAACAGGAGCGGGCTGCATGTGTTTCTGTCTACATGCACACTCATGTTCAGAGAGCGGCAGGCCGTGCCGGGTCATGTCATGCCAGACTCGCACAAGTCTGACATCGCATCACCGGCACAGCCGCACAATCTTCTGACAGGAGCGGGCTGCATTTCTTTCTGTAGCACCCCATGGGGCCTAAGGGGTTACTCGTCACCGGGCCAGTGGTTTTGTGGGGTTGCTGTGACTGGCCTGACCCGGCTCCGTGGCCCTATCGGCTACATATAAATGACAAATAAACAGATGCAAGATGTAGAGGGGGATGGAAGGAGGGTAAAATGTCCCTGGGAAGCATGTCACTGGTTGCAGCGGTGACTGGGTTCTCGGCCTCCTTCGCCGCCGACCCTTCCTGCGACTTTTCCTCTTTCAGGGGCGGTGTTGGATGGGAATGGGGGATGCTTTGCAACGGCACCCGTGGAGTGCGTCTAGGAATTAGCCGCCATTGTGAGATGTTGCTCTCCTCCAGGGCTGATGTTAACAGAGCACAGATAGTCAAGGCTCCCCACAGGTGGAGCGAGCCCCAGGTAGAGTGAGGACGATGGGGACAGCTGATGGCGCCGAAGCGCGGGGCAGCGCCAGGAATGACAAGGACAACACAGAGGGCTGTGGTTCAAAGTTCCATTTACTCACAGTTCTTAATATTGTCCCGGGAGTGTCACTCTCCAGCGCCATGGATGGACTCCAGCCAGTCCCGGGTGAATCAGAGGCAATCACCGGTTTCTGTGGAAATGTGTGAGACCTTCATCCTTGAACAAGGTTCCCCATAGCCTGAAGTAATTTGGGAACCCAGCTGTCGGTGTTAAGTGTCCCGTCCCGTATGCAGGTGACATGGGTCCATGCCATGGGGTCCGACCGTAGCCCTGACCTCGGATCCTATATGTCACTATGCCCTGGGGAAGTGGGTAGTGGACGATGGGACATGAAATCCCCATCCCTGCAGATTTCTTGGAGTCTGTGAAGGTGTCCCCAACCGAGGGTCCTGCACCCCGACTGCACTGGCACTGTGGGAACGGTTAGGCTCGACCTCAGCTACCATCTCCTCTTGTCCCAACATCTACACTGGCTGCCTCTGTCTCTCACCCTCTTTCAGTCTCATTCCTGCAGACCCAGTGCGGTGTTGTGACCTCTGGCCCTCGGACTATCTCCACCCATCTCCTGTCCCAGGCCAGCCTGTTAAATGCTGCTCTCTCAAGGCTGTCTGCTCTGTTCTCTGTCCTGGTGTGTTCAGCCTCAGAAAATTAAACTCTTTGTCTTTCTACTCACTGAGACCAGCCCCCACCTCAGGAATAACTCAGCAGTGCTTGGGAATTTCCCAGCCTGGTTTCCTGTGAATGGTGACTGGCACACTATCTGGGTGAATATATATGTTATGAGTTCAGGATTTGTGTAAGTGAAACAAACCAGTGATTAACCTCTTCTCACCTGGGAGAGAATTACAACTGCAATACTCTGTGGTGACTCATAGGGCGCCACATTTCTGTCTACATGCACGCTCATATTCAAAGAGCAGCAGGCCATGCCGGGTGATGTCATGCCAGACTTGCACGAGTCTGCCATTGCATCACCGCCACAGCCGCACACTCTCCTGACAGGAGCGGGCTGCATGTGTTTCTGCCTACTTACACGCTCACCATACTCACTTCCACGCCTATGATTGGTTGCAGTCAGCTGACACTCAGGGTGGGGGCGCATCTAACTGCAACCAATTATACGCGTCGGTGGACAAAACAGTAATATTGAATTGTCGGCTCCGGAAGGGAATAGTGTGACCCGGAAGGCGATTGCCGCCATGACACAGCCTAGGTGAGTATACCGCGTGTGCCCCTACCCCCCTATCCCTTCCACCAATGTTTTTAATCTCAGGATTCTGGTCCCCATTAACTTATATGGGTACCGGATTCCGTAGCTGATTGATTTTTTTTTTAATTGAGCAGTGATCCGCCGGTCCCGTTTCTCTGCGAGTCTGAGCAGCTCTACAAAGGATCCCTTTAAGGGACTACCTCCTTGTAAATGAACTATTGGATGAGTGAAAAAACTATGACTTAGACAGTCTTTAAAATATCGGGCTCTCTTGGCTGTGAGCCTTGGAGTAGGCGGGACAATGTTCTTCAACTTGGCCTCCATCAGAAGAATATTTCAGTTTTTGCTCAGGATTTAATGATGATCTTGCCATTTATTATTATAAGTCATCACCAGGCAGACTGCATTGTCTGGTCTTCTCGTCTTAAGACACAACAGGTCCACTCTTTCTACTTCAGCAGTCCGTTTGAGCGCCTGTCCAATGATCTGTTTAGGGTAGCCTCTTTTGCTGAATCTGCCTGCCAACATTTCCCCCTGTAAATGAAAATCAGATTCATTACTACAGTTTCTTTTGACTCGAATAAATTGGCCATATGGGATGCCTCTTTTGAGATGCTGCTAATGGGTGGGGAGACAGAAGGCGCAAATAGGGTCTTACCCGGTAAAACCAGAAATGACGGAAAAGTTATGATAACACTCACCTGATCAGGTTGTGCCAGTCACAACTCCTGAAATCGCATATGAGTGTCAGCTTGGTTAAAAAGCAGCGGCCCCGTGAAACAGCAAAAGTCATGTATAAATATAGGAAAACGGGTTTTAGCCGCGCTGAAAAACCACTGGTGCAGGATTAATGAAGAAGTTTCTTTTTTATTACAGCATTTCCAACGCGTTTCAGAGACTGGAACCGTCTCCTTCCTCAGGGAAAAAAGAAATCAACTCTTTTTTCCCTGAGGAAGGAGACGGTTCCAGTCTCTGAAACGCGTTGGAAATGCTGTAATAAAAAAGAAACTTCTTCATTAATCCTGCACCAGTGGTTTTTCAGCGCGGCTAAAACCCGTTTTCCTATATTTATACATGAGATGCTGCTAATGGAAACTTGAAAAGTGCAAAAGACTGTTGGTGAAAGTTGGCTTACGAAATAATGTTGATTTGATTTTATTATTCTCAATTGACAGTTGTATGTCAAAATATTCGACCGTGGTGCATATGGAAAGATTATACATATTGGCATTGAGTTCATCAATAAATTCCAGGCAAGTCTGGACCGATATTGACCATATCAAGAGGACATCGTCGATGTATCTAAACCAATGCACAACATATTGTTGAAACTTCTTCTGGGGGTACACATTAAGCTCCTCCAACCACCCTAAAAATAGGTTGGCACAAGACGGGGCACAGCATGCCCCCATCGCTGTACCTGACCTTTTTTGTATTGTACCCGATCGAAAACAAAAAAATTATGGTACACTACAAAAGATAACAAGTCAAGAAGAAAAAGATTGTGTAGCGCTGTCGATTTTGTTGAATCTTCCAAGAAGAATTTGACTGCATTACATCCAAAAATATGTGAAATGCTGGTGTATAATGTTTCCACATCTAGAGTGATCAGAATGGTATTGGATGGAACAGTCAGATCTTCAAGGCTTTGTAAAAGGTGCATCGTATCATGTATATATGATTTGAGTTTATGTACCTGTGGTTGCAAAAATAATCTATGTATTTGTATTTCTTCTGTTCAATAGAGATGTTTTCCATCTGATATCACTTTAAGGGTTAGATTATGAACATCATGTTCCATCACCCTGAAAAAGGTCTGAACAGCAGGGGATAAGCTTAAGGAAGGTGTAGCTTGGGATGGAAGACGTAGTTGGAACGGTCTCCTACCTGTAGGATTTTCTTTTTCTCTTAGCAGATCCAAAAGATCTCTGAAGACTTGTTGGTCATTCCCAGGTAGCTGGTGATACAACATTTTGAATATTAGGTTTCTGCAGAAAAGATGTACAGTACAACCTTGATAAAAACAAATTTATCAAGTTTCTGTATTGGAGAAAAGGTTAAACCTTTCTCAAGTACTGACCATTCTATTGGTGACAATACATAGTCTGTGAGGTTAATAATTTGGAGGTCAACAGCAGAAGTAGTAGTCTGATCTATGGAACTCGATTGCGCCTGGCACTGCTCCGGAATTGCAATGGTGTTGTTCAGAAAGTTCTGTTTCTGAGAGCTCTGACATTTCTTCCACTGGTGCCTGTCACGTCTTGACCGTTGTCCTGGTCGCTGGCGTCTGTAGATAAAAAAAATCGCTAGACATAGATGTATTTTTCTCTTTATTATCACTTTTTTGTGAATGGCCAGATTTGTTCCTCTTATTTCCAGAGTGGGACCATTTAAAAGCGCGCCTGGTCTCGAAATCTTGCTTGTCCCTGTGAAATTTATTTTTCTTTTCAGCAATGATGATTTTTTTTCAAAAGTCTCTATAGTAGTTTTGAGTTTAGTTAAAAAGGGTTTCACCAGACTATCTTCATCTAAGGAATTGATCTCACTGGTACACGCCTGAATCTCTTCTTTAGTTTGTTTCAAAATAAGTCTGTCATGTTCTATTAACATTTTTATCATTATTTGAGAGCATTGTAAGCCCTGTATCCATGTGTCCTTAAATTTCTTATCTGCTTCCCATGCCGGAAAAATCTGTACTCTCACTCCACGAGGGATAATAGATAAATGTAAGTATTCCTCCAGACTATTACCATTCCACCAATCCCTGGTGTATTTTTTATTTAAATTAGTCAATCTGGTGGCAATAGTTTGGAAGTCACTGTTCTGTGTACTAACACCTGCAGTCTCATCAACCTGAAATATGGACGAGAATGTATCCATCCAATATGCCTCCAAGGCTTCAAGGTCCAACATCATTGTATCAATATTAAAATAGTCCGTATAGATATGTACTCATATATAATAAATGTATATATAAGGTGTGCCCTCAGCTATACGCAAGAGCCAATGTGTCCAACAAAAGAGGCTAGGCACTCCTACTATCAAGAAAAAGCTATGTACCATGTACCACAATGAACACGCACTAACAAAAAGACTAGTACATTAAATGCACCAAGCTTTTTATGTATAAGGTAAATAAATAATACCCATAATGCAAATACATGAAAAAATGTTATTTGTATAAAGGCTGAGTGGTGGCAAAAACATATACATTTAAAATCATTTAAAATAGAGCAAATACAAAACAGCTATCATCCTGAATAATCGAGTATATAAAACACAGATAGTTCCATACATAGAGTCCCTGTAATTCTGGGTTTGGAACGCAATTTGCGTTCCATACAATTTATGCATTATGTTGTGAATGTCATCCCAGTGGGTTCTGGCTTGGAGCTGCCTCTGGTGGCCAGGAATGGTAATGAAGCTGAGTCTGAATCTGTGACTCAAACAGGTGTTGGTATTAACTGGGAATCCAGGAAGTCCTATTGCTGACCAGCCTGGTGTATATAGGAGAGCAGTTTCTGCTTAGCTGCTGCCGGTGATAAATATTTTCTGCGCTAGAATTCACTCCAGATAAGTCTGCAGGTTTTCTTTGCTTAATTTCTGATTTTGCACCTACGGGTGTTTGTGTTTTTTTATTTCTCCATTTTGTTCTGTTTGTTTTCTTGTATGTGAGGATCTGGATCTCTGCTATTTTGGGAGGGTAGTTCCTTCAGTAAGAAAGGGAGTTTCTCCCTGTTCTGATTTGGATTATTTGCACTTTAGAATTTATTTGTTCTGTGATTTTGTTTCTTCCCATTATATCTGCAGTTCTGTTCAAAGTGTTTGGCACAAGAGTATCTGATATAGTGGGGGAAGACCGTGTAGTCTTAGGGCCTTTTTCCTATCCGGAGTTTGGTATTTTTTGCAGGGTTTTTTGCTGGCTGCAATCAGTTATCTTTCCTGTCCTGTTGTATCTAGTAAATGGGACCTCACCTTTGCTAATCTATATTTTCTGTGTATTGTGTTTTCTTACATCACCGTCGTTACATGTTGGGGGCTTGCTATTCCTTTGAGGACTGCTCAGAGGCAAGTTAGGATTCCTCATTTCTATCTTTGAGGTGTAGCAAGTTTCTTAGGCAGTGACGAGGTGTCTAGGTGTGTTAGGAAAATCCCACTGCTACTTCTAGTGTTGTCCGATAGATAGGGGATTGCGGTCAGCTTAGTTTCCAACTACTCTTGTGGTTTTTGTTTTTTCCTGATTAATGGGATTTTTTGTGATCATCCATGGTTACCAGTTCATAACAGTATCACCGGCCACACACAAAAGAAGGTACTCAAAAGAAGGATTTTTTTATTTATTCTGTATATTTTTCCTCTTATTCTTTGGGTTCCGGGGAAGATCTTTTGCTGGCATGGATATTATCCAGTTGTCTGATCGTGTTGAGCATCTTACTTCTGAGGTACAGGGTATATCGGCATATCTTAGACAGACTCCTGCTGTAAAACCTAAAATTCCCGTTCCTGAATTGTTCTAGGAGGATAGGTCTAAATTCTTGAACTTTAAAAATAATTGTAAATTATTTTTTGCCTTAAGACCTAAGCCCTCAGGGAGTCCCGTGCAGCAGGTTAGGATTGTCATATCCTTGTTGCATGGTGACCCTCAGGACTGAGCCTTTTCCTTGGTACCTGGTGATCCGATTCTTGCTGATGTGGATTCCTTTTTCCAGGCCCTGGGATTGTTATATGATGAACCTAATGTTGTGGATCAAGCTGAGAAGGCCTTGATTGCATTGATCCAGGGTCAGGATTCCGCTGACATTTTTTGCCAGAGATTCAGAAAATGGGCGGTCTTTACCTAATGAAATGACGATGCACTTGCGGCACTTTTTTGGAAGGGTCTTGCGGATACTGGGAAAGATGTTATGGTGGGATTTCCTATCCCTTCTGGTCTCGTTGCCTCTATGACTTTAGCCATTCAGATTGATAGACGTTTGCGCGAACGATACGTGCAGATGTATTGCTTGCGGAACAGGGTTCTCTCCAATGCTGAGCGGCGGGGTTTTAGACGGAGAAAAAAGTTGTGTTTCTATTGTGGAGATGCGTCTCACACTATTTCTGTCTGCCCTAAACGAAAAAAAGAGATTCGCTCGTTCATTTACTGTGGGTACTGTGCAAAATAAATTTCTTTTGTCAGTCTCTTTAATTTGCCCGCTATCCTCATTTTCTGCTATGGCTTTTCTTGATTCAGGGGCCGCCCTGAACTTAATGTATTTTGAGTATGTTAAAAGTTTTGGCTTTTCCATAGTACCTCCTATTCCTTTAACCAGAGGTGTATCTAGGCTTTCTGGCACCCGGGGCAAGAATCCTGTTTGGCGCCCACCCCCCCCGCTCCGCGGTTTGGGTAGTCGTCATGTGGCCGCTCATTCATATATGATTTGCACATTTAGTCATGTGCAGACGAGCTGCTCTTCCTAAGGCCTAGCACACACGGGGAGAAAAAAGAACGGAGCGAGTGGAATGTGATAAAATCGCATTCTACTTGGACCAATATTACTCTATGTGTCCGCTCCCATAAGCAATTGTTTTCTCAGCCCTAATCGGACAGAGAAAACAGTTGCAGCATGCTGTGAGTGTAATGTGAGCCTGTTTCACTCGCACCCATACAAGTCTATGGAGTGAGAGAAACATCGCACAGCAGTCGCGTTACACCGGTGTAACGCGATTGCTGTGCGATTCTCTCATCAGCCGGCAATAGAGGAGTAAGGGAGAAAAATTCCGGCCCTCTCCTCTGCGGCGCCGACCCTCCCCACTGCAGCTGTGGTCTGATCGCATGATCGGACCACAGTCGCATGACCCTCGGCTCCCGCTGTGCTGCGAGCGTAAGCCAAGTGTCATGCGAGGACTCGCAGTAATCCCCTGGTGGCTTCAGCCTAACTCTCTCAATCTTCACTGAAAAACAGAAATAGAAAGAGACGCAAATTGTCACATGACTAAATATGAGACTTGCATATGAGTGGTGCAGCAATGTGATGACTGCTGGAAACAGCGAGCGGAGGTGAATCCTGACAGTGAGTATATTATACGTTGTTAGCATTGGGCTATAAAGCTTAATTTTAATTTTTTATGATGAAAGTCTGCAGTCACTCTAGTTCACTGCATGCTTTTGAATTCTCACAAAGCATGCTCTGCACACTTTTAGGATTCTCCCATGCAAGTGGCAAGAATGGAGGGTCATGTGAGCACAATTATGCCAAGTACTGCACATCCGCATCATTGATTAGCATGGGAACAGATGTACAGTACCTGGCCGCGGCCACTATCAGAAGACAGAGCAGATCTGGAATTGAGCCCTCTAGCCGTCTGCTGCTGTCGTCGATATTTAAAGGGAACCTGTCAGGTGCAATATGGGTGCTTATTGCTAATCCCTACCTAACTGTCCCTGTATACACTCGCATAAAGAGATCTTTAGAAAAAGTATTTCTAAAAATGTTTTATCGTATGCGATGCTGCCATCGCCACCTGACGCTGGATTTCGTCTCAGTGCGCATAATCCCGGACATGTGCACTATGAAGCTGGGTGTACGCTTCCTGGCTTCAAACTGAAGTAGTGCGCATGACTGAAACTCTGGGGTCATGCGCACTGAGTCGAAATCCAGCGTCAGGCGGCAACAGCAGCAGAAAGGTGAGTGAGATCATCCTCTAATGCTGCGTATTCATTAGCATGTTAACACACCCACAGGGGCCCACAGGGGCCCACAGGGGCCCACAGGGGCGTATTAGCATGCTAATGGAGCTGACTAGCAAGGGAAGTAACGCCCTTGGGACTAGTCCCCTCACTCATTAGCATACGATATAAGAATTTTAGAAATACTTTTTCTAAAGATCTCTTTATCTATACTAGTGTATACAGGAATGGTTAGGCAGGGATTAGCAATATGCACCCAGAACTGCACATGGTCCTGGGTGCATATTACACCTGACAGGGTCCCTTAAAAACAGCCAATTGGCTAGAGTGCCAGGTGCCGGATCCTGGCCAATCAGACACACTGGCCATATACTGCACACAGCCATGATACACTGACTGTATACCGCACACAGCCATGATACACTGGCCATATAATGCACACAGCCATGATACACTGACTGTATACCACACACAGCCATGATGCACTAACTGTATACTACACACAGCCATGACACACTGACCGTATACTACACACAGCCATGACACACTGACCGTATACTACACAGCCATGACACACTGACCATAAAACGCACACAGCCATGACACACTGACCATATACTGCACACAGCCATGACACACTGACCGTATACTACACACAGCCATGACACACTGACTGTATACTACACACAGCCATGACACACTGACCATATAACACACACAGCCTTGACACAATGACTGTATACTACACACAGCCATGATACACTGACTGTATACCACACACAGCCATGATACACTGATCGTATACCGCACACAGCCATGACACACTGGCCATATACTGCACACAGCCATGACACACTGACCATATACTGCACACAGCCATGACACACTGACCATATAACGCACACAGCCATGACACACTGACCATATAACGCACACAGCCATGACACACTGATCATATAATGCACACAGCCATGACACACTCGCCGTATACTGTACACAGCCATGACACACTGACCATATTATGCACACAGCCATGATACACTGGCCATATACCACACACAGCCATGACACACTCGCCGTATACTGCACACAGCCATGACACACTGGCCGTATACTGTACAGAGCCATGACACACTCGCCGTATACTGCACACAGCCATGGCACACTGGCCGTATATTGTACACAGCCATGACACACTGGCTATACAGTATACTGCACACAACTCTGACACACTGGTAGTATACAGCACATTGTACTCACACAATGAGCGTATACTGCACACAGTCTTGACACACTTGTCATATTGTATACTGCACACAACACACACTGGTCATATACAGTACACATGCATTGGACATACTGTGTGCCGTACACAGCACTCACACCCTGTACACAGCACTCACACATGCAACACGCTGTATACAGCACTCACATACGGTATACAGCACTCATGCTGTACACAGCACTCACATGCGACATGCTGTATACAGCACTCACATATCGTATACAGCACTCACATATCGTATACAGCACTCACATATGTGAAGCCCCGCAGGTGTTGTGTCGGTGTCGGCGCGTTACCTTCAGGGACTCCACGTTGCTGGATCTCCGTCACTGGTAGGAAATCTTCTTGTTTTGATCGTGACGCCACTCTCAGTATTGCGGCCAGTAGGGACCGCCACTGCAGGTTGAGGGTCGCCTGGGGCTGATGGTATGTGCAGTTAGATGTAGTAGCCTCCTGAGAGTGAGGCAAGCCCCAGGGCCCTGTGTAGGTTTGTAGTACCACAAGTCGCAGAATGACCACACAGGCAGGATGTCTTTCAGGGTTTTTTACTCACATTAGATGGCAGGGTGAGTAGCCCGGGCGTAGCTGAGATGAACCAGATGGGAACCAGGTGTCCTTCAGGCTGACTTTATGAGGGTGACTACTGACTCGCCTTCCTTAGCCCTTGGTGGTTTGGGGTGACCCCGACTTTGAGTCCCTATGGGGGTCACCCAGGGAAGATGCTCCAAGCCTCTCTCCCCTTCTTGTGTGCCGTGTGCTTGTTCCCCGGACCAGGCCACTCCAGCCTCTTGCCTCCTATGACCTATGGGCCCTCACTGCGGTTACGTGGCTGCGGCTTTTGTAGTGTTGTGGTGTGGGCTGTAAGAGCCCCACACCGGCAGGTTTAGCAGGGAAAGGTGAATCTATCCTCGCTTCGGGATCTGCCGCCCGGTTGGGCCTGGTGCTCTCTAGAAGTCTCCGTACTTCCCACTCCGTGCACTCTCTAGCTGAAGCTGGCTTTCAGGCAGCACTTCTAGTTGACCGTTCTCCCCCGTCAGTAGCCACTGCGCGGGCGCTGTTAGACAGCAACAGCCCCACAGGTCTGCTCCTCACTGAGCCCTCTGGAGTTCTCTGCTCTAACTGACTCACTGCTGGGTTTTTCCATCTCTGCTCTTTCTGCTGACATCTCCTCAGTCCGAGCTCCAAGCTCTAACTCACTCCTCCTATCTCTCTTTCCTTCCCCAACTTGTGTCTGCCTACGCCACCTAGCAACCAGACTCTCTTACCACACCCCTTGAGAGGAGATGGAAGCTCTCACCCCCTCCACTATTCCAGTGAAGGCGTAGGCTCTGCCCCCTCCTGGGTTCCCCAGGGGTCCTCTCTTAGGTACATGTGTGAGGCCTGATCACTATGCGCCTGTGTTCCACACCCCAGTCAGCCATCTGGATTACCTGTATTGTACTGTCCCAGCATGGGTGCAGCACTCAGTGGTGCCTGACCAGGTCAGGGGCGCCACATTCCCCCTTAGTTATCACCAGCACGTCCTCGGGCTGCAAGACAACATTTTAAAATGCATAAAACATTAAAACATGTAAAACATTTAAAAGCACCAGGTATCAGACATCACCTCCCTCCACCCACAAGTCCGTTAACCCACCCAAAACCCTCTCACGTTGGCCGCGGCTTCAGCCACTTCTGGCAGGATGTATAGGCGGCTTTCATGGGCTGGTGGTTTCAGGGTATACCTGGCCTGGTGGATCCGCGCCGTCAACCTCTTCTGGCAGGATTCAGAGGCGGCCTCCACAGTTGGTGCTGACCAGGTACCCTCTTTGTGGTGGTGAGCCAAGGCCCCATAAACAGGCGTGCTCTCTGGTCGCAGGTGAGCCAAGGCCCTTTTCTACGGACGGGCCCCCCCTGGTTGCAGACGAGCCAAGCCCCTAAACAGGCTGGCCCTGGTGGTGGTGCCACTGGTGTAACTATTTACACTGCGAGAGTTTGTGGCTATAGCAAGTTCATAGCCTTAAGTTTGTTTCTCACAATAGTTTTTGTGGGCGCATTTCTTAAACGTTGCAAAACAAAACTTTCAAACTTTAACTGATCAAAACTTCTTTTCTGTACTTTACTTTACTCCTTTTTAGCAGGGCATGGGCACGTTGGGCACTGGCACCTGTGGCTTTCCTGCTCTTTGTCTCTTTCTTCATCTGTGGTTGCCTCATCTATAGGTTCTGTGTCTTTCCTTTCTTGGTCTGCATCTGATTCCTTTTCTGTATCTGTTTCTTTATCTCTGTCTTGTCTTTCTTGTCTTTCTTGTCTTTCTTGTCTTTCTTGTCTTTCTTGTCTTTCTTGTCTTTCTTGTCTTGGACATGGTGCTACATCGAGCGCATACAATCCCCTTTCACCTTCATGCAGAGTGAACTGTACTGCTTCTCCAATTTTCAAATTTCTGCCTGAATGTCCTCTGGGCAGGTGGGCTTGAACATCTCTCCTGTTAACAAATATGCCCTCTTTTATTCCTTTCACTACAATGAAGCCGTATCCACTTTTCAGGTTGAAGTCCTCTACTATTCCTCTGTAAAGGGGTCCTCTAGCCTGGGCTTTGGACCTTCTTAGGCACCTTTTCTCCTCCAGATCTCTGGCTGTAACCTCTTTCTGTTCTGGGGACTGTGGTGTCGGAGGACGCTTTGATCTGCTGCGCCGTGTCTTGCGGGCTGGGTTCATGCCTGCAGGCTCCCAGGTGAGGTCTTTGGGCTGATCTTCGTCTGCTGACGGTGTCAAGTCTTCCTCCTCCCAGCGGGAATAGGGCAGCATCTCCGGCTCTGGGTAGGGGTCTGCTGCGGCTGGCGTCGGAGTTAGCCCTTCTGCTTCCTGGCCTCCTCTCCCCCTTAGTTCTTCCTGGCACTCCTCTGGTGGCAGGACTGGGGATGGACTTTCTTCTGCTGGCCCGGGCGGGGGACTCTCCGGCGCGGCTGCAGGGGTTGCCTGAATCTCCTCAGGGGTGCATGGGGGGCGCAGGTACAGATCCACCAACCACTGGGGAAACTTGGCTTCCATGTCAGCCCTCATCTGCCAGTATTCTTCCTCCAGCGTGGGCTTCCTATCAGAGACCTCCGTGGATTGGGGAGCGGTATCAGCTCTGGCCTTGCAGGCCGGGGTAAATGGTATGTCTCCTTTATCTTGGCGGGCCGCGCCCTGTATGGCGGCGGCCTGGTCTTGGCGGGCCGGGCAGGGCATCGCTGCGGCGGCCTGGTCTGTGCGGGCCGGGCAGGGCATCGCTGCGGCGGCCTGGTCTGTGCGGGCCGGGCAGGGCATCGCTGCGGTGGTCGGAGCTTGGCGGGCCGCACCCGGCGGGGCTGCGGCCTGGTTCAGCATATCACCTGCGGCGCGGACGAGCGTCGCTGCTGCGTTGGAGTCTTGGCGGGCTGGGTTCAGCAGGGTGGCAGCCTGGGTCAGCGTCACACCTGCAGCACGGATGAGCACTGCCGTGGTGGTCGGAGCCCTGCGGGACAGGCGGGGCATCGCTGCAGCGGCCTGGGCTTGGCGGGCTGCTTCTAGCGTGGCTGCGGCGTGGTCCAGCATCGCCGCGCCGGGCGCCTCTTCGGGGACCGCGGGCGTGGCTGCAGGGGTCGGGGCACTCGCGCTGGCCGGGGCATCACTTGACTCACCCACCGGTGGCAGCATCGGGGTCTGCGTCGTCGCCGCTCGGTCTGACATGCGTCGCGCGGCTCCCTCCTCGTAGGTCCGCACCGCCGCAGCCATCCCCAGGAACTCCGCGTACTCTTCTCTGACCTGCTCTATGACCCGGGTCTCCAGTCGATCACAGAACTGGGCCAGCTCCCGATACCACCAGGCAGCGGAGCCTGGTTCTGGGTTCCTGCTGTCAGACGCCATTCCTTCTGCGCCGTCTTCCGCACGATCTCCCAGCGGTGGCCTCGTCGCTGCCTCCTGTAGCAAGCTGTCCAGCTTCTGTTCTGCCTCTTTCAGCAGCTTCTCTCCCAGCAGCAGGCTTGTGGCTCCCCTTCTGCTCCGCCGTTTCTCGACGCTTCCACTCTCATAGCTGGCAAGGTCAGAACTCTCCAGAGGATCTCTGGGTAGCCACACCTCTTCGTGGGCGGTAACTTCTTCCAGCGCGGGCTGCTGTTGTTTTTCAGCGCGCTTTTCATGGTGGCAATATGGCGGCGCTTCCAATTTTTCAAGCGGACCGCCCAGGCACATGGTCACCTGTCTGAACAGGTCTAGTCCTTATCCTGTTCGTGACGCCAGATGTGAAGCCCCGCAGGTGTTGTGTCGGTGTCGGCGCGTTACCTTCAGGGACTCCACGTTGCTGGATCTCCGTCACTGGTAGGAAATCTTCTTGTTTTGATCGTGACGCCACTCTCAGTATTGCGGCCAGTAGGGACCGCCACTGCAGGTTGAGGGTCGCCTGGGGCTGATGGTATGTGCAGTTAGATGTAGTAGCCTCCTGAGAGTGAGGCAAGCCCCAGGGCCCTGTGTAGGTTTGTAGTACCACAAGTCGCAGAATGACCACACAGGCAGGATGTCTTTCAGGGTTTTTTACTCACATTAGATGGCAGGGTGAGTAGCCCGGGCGTAGCTGAGATGAACCAGATGGGAACCAGGTGTCCTTCAGGCTGACTTTATGAGGGTGACTACTGACTCGCCTTCCTTAGCCCTTGGTGGTTTGGGGTGACCCCGACTTTGAGTCCCTATGGGGGTCACCCAGGGAAGATGCTCCAAGCCTCTCTCCCCTTCTTGTGTGCCGTGTGCTTGTTCCCCGGACCAGGCCACTCCAGCCTCTTGCCTCCTATGACCTATGGGCCCTCACTGCGGTTACGTGGCTGCGGCTTTTGTAGTGTTGTGGTGTGGGCTGTAAGAGCCCCACACCGGCAGGTTTAGCAGGGAAAGGTGAATCTATCCTCGCTTCGGGATCTGCCGCCCGGTTGGGCCTGGTGCTCTCTAGAAGTCTCCGTACTTCCCACTCCGTGCACTCTCTAGCTGAAGCTGGCTTTCAGGCAGCACTTCTAGTTGACCGTTCTCCCCCGTCAGTAGCCACTGCGCGGGCGCTGTTAGACAGCAACAGCCCCACAGGTCTGCTCCTCACTGAGCCCTCTGGAGTTCTCTGCTCTAACTGACTCACTGCTGGGTTTTTCCATCTCTGCTCTTTCTGCTGACATCTCCTCAGTCCGAGCTCCAAGCTCTAACTCACTCCTCCTATCTCTCTTTCCTTCCCCAACTTGTGTCTGCCTACGCCACCTAGCAACCAGACTCTCTTACCACACCCCTTGAGAGGAGATGGAAGCTCTCACCCCCTCCACTATTCCAGTGAAGGCGTAGGCTCTGCCCCTCCTGGGTTCCCCAGGGGTCCTCTCTTAGGTACATGTGTGAGGCCTGATCACTATGCGCCTGTGTTCCACACCCCAGTCAGCCATCTGGATTACCTGTATTGTACTGTCCCAGCATGGGTGCAGCACTCAGTGGTGCCTGACCAGGTCAGGGGCGCCACACATATCGTATGCAGCACTCACATATTGTATGCAGCACTCACATATCGTATGCAGCACTCACACACGTGACATGCTGTATACAGCACTCACAGTCTAGAGACTGAATAAGAACTAGACGTTCGAAACGCGTCCTCTGTCTATATATCTACTCCATGTGACCCTTTGGACTTTTTATCTTTATACTTCAATAAAAATAATATTTTAAGAAAAATTTCTTGGATCAAGCTGCTGGATAATTATTCCATGAGCACTCACATACTGTATACAGCACTCACATGCTGTACCCAGCACTCACACCCTGTACACAGCACTCACATGCGATGCAATGTAAACAGCACTCACATACTGTATACAGCACTCACACACCTTACACAGCACTCACACACGTGACATGCTGTATACAGCACTCACCCTGTATGCAGGACTCATAACCGGTATACAGCATTCACACACAAGCCGTACACAGCACTCACACCTTGTATACAGCATTCACATATGCCATATACAGCACTCACACAAGCCATACACAGCACTCACATTCTGTATACAGCATTTTTGTGACGTCCCTAAATGAAACAAATAAATATAATATGTATTTTACCAGCGTGTTTGGGGGTTCCAACTTAGAATTCCTGGATATTAAAATCTCGGTTCAAAATAACAACCTAGAGACAGAGCTATACAGAAAATCAATAGCAGTGAACACTCTCTTGCGGCATGATAGTGCCCACCCCGATCACATAAAAAGATCAATACCATATTCCCAATTTTTAAGAGTCAAAAGGCTGAACAGTAGCAAAGAACGTTTTTTGGAACAAGCAAATGAGCTAAGCACTAGACTAAGAGAAAGGGGATACCCGCAAAAAAACATTTCTAAAGCCCTAGAAAAATCTTTACAAAAACACAATAAAAATATTCATACTCCTAAAAAAACGGACATAGAAAAAAATGAACGGTTTAGATTCAATTTCAAATTTGGTTCCATGAACCAGAGAATAAAATCAGTGATTAATAAACACTGGCACATTATTGAAAATGATAAAGATTTACAGGAGATAGCAGCTAGAAAACCGCAAATTACTTATCGTAGGTCCAAAAATATAGGAGATTTACTCATAAAGAGACGATTTATCCAACAAAAAACCTGGCTAGAAAGGGCAGCCCCCATAGGGAATTTCAAATGCGGGAATTGCTCCTTTTGTGACCAACATCTCACAGGGAAAAACATCAAAGTAGGTGATAAATGGTATAAAATAGAAGGATTAGTTACTTGTCGCACTAAGTGGGTAGTGTACGTCATCTTTTGCCCATGTGAGTTTTTCTACATAGGCAAGACAATTAGGCCCCTTTTTATCAGATTCCGGGAACATTCACACTCGATCAGTACTGGCATTGGAGCCACTCGCCTCATCACTCATATGCGTAACACACATAATGGTAATCATAGACTTTTACAATTTGCAGGTTTGGAAAAAATTACACCCTCCCCAGCAGGGGGGGATATGCACAAATATTTGCTGAGAAGAGAGGCCCGATGGGACCCATTGGGTTCAACGATAAGAATGATTTAGCCATTTTTTTATAGAATTTTTTTTTTTTTTCCTTCCCCTATATTATACATCTGTCCTCTCTTTTCAGATTTTTCTGTCTTGATCAAGTATATAAGATATATACAGTAGTCATATGATATAATAGTTCTACATACTTTTTTGGTCACTAAAAATCAAGATTAATATATTTATAAAACTAGTGTTTGAAATGAGATTTCTGACACGACAATGATTATATATCATGTTTTTGAAATGACTACTGAATTATTAGTCCTAATACGATGTCTTTACTGAATAATATCTATTTGAGTCATACTGTGATTATGTCCTAACATCAGCTTAAAGAGTGTTTGTTATTCAGTGAATGTTTTTAATTTGTTTTTAACAAGTAACACGTTGAGTTAAAAAATTACCCTATTTAAGTGGTTAACACTCACGTTGCTCTGTGTGGACCCGTGAAAGCACCCCTAGAGGTGCGAAACGGTACCGTCGTCCTTGTGCTCCGCTCCCCGTGCTCCCTGATGTTTGTATCACCTGTCTGCAAAAAAGAAAAATAAAATAGATTTCTTGACACCGCAGAGAGCTGCCAAAACTTTTTTATCATACGGTATACAGCACTCATGCTGTACACAGCACTCACATGCGACATGCTGTATACAGCACTCACATATCATATACAGCACTCACATATCGTATGCAGCACTCACATATTGTATGCAGCACTCACATATCGTATGCAGCACTCACACACGTGACATGCTGTATACAGCACTCACAGTCTAGAGACTGAATAAGAACTAGACGTTCGAAACGCGTCCTCTGTCTATATATCTACTCCATGTGACCCTTTGGACTTTTTATCTTTATACTTCAAAAAAATAATAATTTAAGAAAAATTTCTTGGATCAAGCTGCTGGATAATTATTCCATGAGCACTCACATACTGTATACAGCACTCACATGCTGTACCCAGCACTCACACCCTGTGCACAGCACTCACATGCGATGCAATGTAAACAGCACTCACATACTGTATACAGCACTCACACACCTTACACAGCACTCACACACGTGACATGCTGTATACAGCACTCACCCTGTATGCAGGACTCATAACCGGTATACAGCATTCACACACAAGCCGTACACAGCACTCACACCTTGTATACAGCATTCACATATGCCATATACAGCACTCACACAAGCCATACACAGCACTCACATTCTGTATACAGCACTGACACCCTGTATACAGAACTGACACCCCGTATACAACACTGACACCCCGTATACGGCACTGACACCTTCTATACAGCACTGACACCTTCTATACAGCACTCACACCTTCTATACAGCACTCACACACTGGACATATACAGCACACATACACTGAATATTGAAGTCACTAATACATTAGATATATGGTGATATATATTAGACATAAATACACTTAGCTGAGATATAAATACCTGTTGCTTAGTTGCCCCTGTAAGCTCAGGTGCAGCACAATTTTCCTGACTAACGTGCCCTCCTCCTGCAAGATGGAGGCAGCAGCCGGACACTAAGGGGTTAATGTGTGGCCAATCAGCGCTGGTTTCATTCTCCTCTTCTGTCTCCTCTGCGGTGCTAGAGCTGAGCACACAGGCCTGAGTGCACAGGACGGGAGGGTGACAGGCTGAGCACATGGCACTATGCAGCACTGCCGTGCAGGCCCCTCCCCAATCACTCTGCAATCTGACAGGAGATGTGCAGGAGCCAGAGGCAGGAGGAGGTCCCCCCCTCAGTGATGTCTGCCTACCAGCGCCCTGTGTCACTACACAGGTCACACAAAGCTGCCGCCGGCCATGCAAATGATCACAGGGAGCCGCACGCCACACTTTCTCTGACTCCGGCTGTCAGCTTGACTGCTGGACTTGGAGAATAGCTGGCTCCCACTACAGAGGGTGGTAAAACACAGCCACCGGGGAGACTCACGGAGCGCTGCATCAGGGAGTCTGACGGCGCCCCCCTGACAGCTATGCCCGGGGCAGATGCCCCGCTAGCCCCCCCTAGATATGCCTCTGCTTTAACCCATTCACCCCCGGCCACTAAAACACCCTGACAGGTTATAACTTTGGAACGCTTCAACAATTCTGAGACTGTTTTTTCGTGACATATTGTACTTCATGATAGTTGTAAATTTAGGCCGATATTTTTTACGTTTGTGAAAATTTCGGAAATTTGGCAAAAATGTTTTAAATTTTGCAATTTTCAAACTTTATGCCCATAAATCCGAGAGATATGTCACACAAAATAGTTGCTAAATAACATTTCCCACATGTCTACTTTACACCAGTGCAATTTTCGAAACAATTTTTTTTTTGTTAGGATGTTACAAAAGGTCAAAGTTCATTAGCAATTTCTCATTTTTCCAACAAAATTTACAAAACCACTTTTTCCAGGACGCCACATGACAGCACGGTAGGAGTTGCTCCTTTGACCTTTACAGGGACAGGAAACGCAAGAGTTTAAAAGCCCCTCCCCATCCCCCTTTCCTCAGTGTTTTTCCTGTCCCTGTACAGGACGGACGCAAGTCTTACCGTCGGGATGTACGGGGTCCAGGCGGATCGGGGGGGGGCTTGCTCTCTCCTTCCGGCCTGTCAAGCAGCCCCTGGCCGACACCTCTAAAGGAGAGGTCCCTCAGCCGGCCGGTGGAGCAGGAGTTCCCGGCAAAAGCCGCTTCCCTCAGGTGAGGGCTCTCGGCATCCCGCTGTCTGCCGCGGCCATGTGGCACTTCCGGGTGTGCGCACGCCATGCATTCCAGCCTGACACGCACGCTGATGCACGTGCAGCGCAAAGTCTTCCGCAGTTCCTGGTCGGAATATGTCGGCGCCCAGGAAGGCGGCGTGTGATCCAGGTCGGAACACTGGAGGCGGGAACGGGCCCTGTCGTCGCCCAAACAGGTACCAAACCTTGGGAACGGGGGAATATGCATTCTGTGTGTTTCTGTATAACGACCTGCTCACTGCTTATTACAATGGATGAAGGTGACAGGTCTGATGCTAGCCCCCCTGACGAGTCCCAGGGTCACGTAAGTGCAGGTGCATAGGGATCTGACCTGTAGTGGTGTGGGTAGAGCCTGATTCAGTCTCCCCTTCCGTTAGGATTCTTCCACGGCACGCACCGGCACTATCCCTAAATAAGTTCAGAGGAAGTCGGCCAGAATAAAAAAGTGCGCAGTCTGTCATTCACATCTGTCAGAGTCCTGCACTAAAATTAGAAATTTAGCCTTGGAACTTTCTAAGTAGATTATGCCGCATGGTGAGGTTGCTGCCTCATGTTCTGCTGGGATCAGCAGACCTCATGTTAAATTCAGAATTTACCTGTTGATGGAACCTTATGTGGATCCTCCTGTGGTGGTTTAATAACACATTTGATTCCACTATTATCTCACCAGACCAGGTTCTGTCTGATTTACTCCTTCTGTAGGAGGGAAAATTGTGGATATAACACATTATCTCGCATTTGGAACTTGCCCTCCAGCTGAACCTCAGGGTGAGTTAATTGGTTCAGGTGTGACTAATTTGGCATTTAGGATACCACTCATGCAGTAGGTGTCTCCTGAAGTTCACAGGTGAATTACACTCTTAAGGGGTAACTCTGATCGGGCCTCACAACTCTGGCCTCGCGCCTCAGGGTTCTGACCTCGTGATGACTCTGGCTCACGCCTCACTTCTCCGGCCTCCTGGCTCCGGCCTCTTGGCTCCAGCCTCACGCCTCACGGTTCCTGGCTCCGGCCTCGCGCCTCCTGGCTCCGGCCTCGCGCCTCCTGGCTCGTACCTCACACCTTGGGGCTCCGGCATCGCGCCTCATGGCGTTGGCCTCGGCCCTCACGCCACGCGGCTCTGACCACACGCTAGCTTGACACCTTGGGACTGTCAAGGCCTCACTGCTTGACGTATGGTCTTACTGTTCTCCGCCTTGCCATTCATGACTTGGCTTCACTGGCTTTGGGCCTCTGGGCTTGTGCCTTGTGCCTCTAGGCTTGTGCCTCTAAACTTGTGCCTTGTGCCTCTAGGCTTGTGCCTCTGGGCTTCTGCCTTGTGCCTCTAGGCTTGTGCCTCTAGGCTTGTGCCCCTGGGCTTGGGCCTTGTGTCTCTGGGCTTGTGCCTCTGAGCTTGTGCCTGGTGTCTCTGGGCTTGTGCCTCTGAGCTTGTGCCTTGTGTCTTTAGGCTTGTGCCTCTGGGCTTGTGCCTTGTGCCTCTAGGCTTGTGGCTTGTGCCTCTAGGCTTGTGCCTCTGGCCTTGTGGCTTGTGCCTCTAGGCTTGTGCCTCTAGGCTTGTGCCTCTGGCCTTGTGCCTCTAGGCTTGTGCCTTGTGTCTCTAGGCTTGTGCCTCGGGGCTTGTGTCTTGCGTCTCTAGGCTTGTGCCTCTGGGCTTGTACCTTGTGTCTCTAGGCTTGTGCCTCTGGGCTTGTGCCTTCTGTCTCTAGGCTTGTGCCTCTGGGCTTGTGCCTCTGGGCTTGTGCCTTGTGTCTCTGGACTTGTGCCTCTGGGCTTGTGCATTGTGTCTCTAAGCTGGTGCCTCTGGGCTTGTGCCTTGTGCCTCTGGACTTGTGCCTGGTGCCTCTGGGCTTGTGCCTTGTGCCTCTGGGCTTGTGCCTTGTGCCTCTGGGCTTGTGCCTTGTGCCTCTAGGCTTCTGCCTCTGGGCTTGTGCCTTGTGCCTCAAGGCTTGTGCCTCTGGGCTTGTGCCTTGTGCCTCTGGGCTTGTGCCTTGTCCCTCTGGGCTTGTGCCTTGTCCCTCTGGGCTTGTGCCTTGTCCCTCTGGGCTTGTGCCTTGTTCCTCTGGGATTGTACCTGGTACCTCCGGGCTTGTGCCTCCGGGCTTGCGCATTACGCTTCATGCTTCTGGCATTGTGCGTCTGGCATTGCGCCTTGTGCCTCTGGCCTTGTGCCTGTGGCATTGCGCCTTGTGCCTCTGGCCTTGCGCCTCTGGCGTTGCGCCTTGTGCATCTGGCTTTGCACCTCTGGCATTGCGCCTTGTGCATCTGGCTTTGCACCTCTGGCATTGCGCCTTGTGCCTATGGCCTTGCGCCTCTGGCCTTGCGCCACTGGCCTTGCGCCTCTGGCATTGTGCCTTGCGCATCTGGCATTGTGCCTTGCATCTCTGGCATTGTGCCTTGCGCTTTGGGGCTTGCGCCTTGCGCTTCATGTTCCGGCCTTGCGTGTCTGGCATTGCGCCTTGTGCCTCTGGCATGACGCCTTGTACCTCTGCCTTGCGCCTCTGGTCTCTGGCTTTGCGCCTCTGGCCTTGTGCCTTGCGCCTCTGGCCTTGCGCTTCCGGACTTACGCCTTGCGCTTCCTGTTCTGGCCTTGCGCGTCTGGCATTGGGCCTTGCTCCTCTGCGCCTTGCGCTTCTGTGTCTCTCTTGGGCCTTGCGCCTCTGCGCCTTGGGCCTTGCGCTTCTGCGCCTTGGACCTTGCGCTTCTGCGCCTTGGACCTTATGCCTCTGCGCCTTTGGCCTTGCGCCTCTGCGCCTTTGGCCTTGCAGTGGCCTCGTCCCTTGCGCCTCGGGTTGCATACTTCGCATTTCGGGTCTCTAGCATCGGCTTTGGTTGGAGGGGCCTCACACTTCTGGAACGGCACTTGGCTTAGCCGTAATAGGCAGCCATGTTTGAGTTGGCCTAGTTCTCCTTATTATGGCTCAGACCTGGAATCTGAGTTCAGCTACGGTCCTTCTTTTCTAATCAGTAGTATTCAGCGGTGCTTAATTGCTTAGCTCTGGTCTTCATTTATAACTTATGACTAAAGAGAAATGTTTATCGAGTTCATCCTATGGTGGAAAGAACTGAATGTAGCCGATCATGGTAATAGCCCGTTTTACTGTGACGGGTCCTTTGTTGACAATTGGACTGGTTCTGGCCATTGTTCAACATCCAGAATCTCGTAAATAACCTGTGAGGTTTCCAGCCTCTTGTGGCAGGGAACTCCATAGTCTCCCTCATAGGCTCGCTGTTCTCACGAGAAAACATCCAGGGTCTCACCACTGTCAAATGAACTATCACTCTGTGATTATTGGAGGCCCTCACTCCTCTGGAGGATGTTCCCTGGTCCCTATGGAAGACTGTGTGGTATGTTACGCTAGTGTCCGATATAGTGGTACTTACATGCTAATGGAGTATGGTGCATTTCTGGTTGGGTAGTCTACCCAGGTGGTAGTGGTTTCTTTCCACCAGCTCAGGGCAACACTAGTCTCCTGTGTTTGCTGCCACGGACATGGCAAACCACTTCTTTAAATTTCACTATATATACTGTATACAGTGTATCTATGAGGTTGGCCGCCTACATTCTGGGACGCTTTCCTCCCATCCAGTCTCCATACCCCGCTGTCCTTGGCATCTGCATCTTGGGAACAATGCTTCCTTCAAATGATTGGATGATGTACTTGGCTTGCTAATATCGGACGACGTTCCTTCCGGACTCCAACTCTTCATGTCTTTAGTTTCATGATGGTCCTTCTCATTACTCGAGGTCCAGTAGTTTATGCCTTGTCATCTTGGGCTTATGGAGCCAGGATATGAACTCTGGTGGTACGGTGGGCTGGTCTGTGACCAGGGGTCATCGTTTGAACCTGGGTGAGCTGATGTCCGTACTGACCTGGTTTGTTAAGCTCGGACAAGTTTGTTCTTGATCTAGCCGGTGGTCGTTCTATCCGGCGGTGGTTTATTCATTCCTTGATAGGCTGTTGAGGACTTTAACTTCTATTCTATAGTTGCGGTGTTCAGAATGTTCATTAACCCATTTCGGGCATGTCTCACTGTGTCTGGTCGCTGTAGTGTAAGCTGTCTACCTCATTATTCTCATCCCCAACAGGCAGTGCTCCTTCGCTCTTGGACGTCAGGCGAGCAGTTCTGGCATATTAGAGGCTACCAGAGCTGGCGCATAGATTCTGCCCTCTTGGTGCAAATTGCGGGAAAGTGCCGAGGGAAGCCGGTGTCTGAGACAACTGTCTCGGTGGGTTAGGTCCGCTGTTTCAGCTACTTACCTGTCCGCGGGTCGGGACCTCCCAACTCGCATTGGGGCCCACTCCGCCAGGGCTCTGTCCACTTCTTGGGCGAAAAGGCCGGGGGTTTCCTTGGATCTGATTGTCGTACGGCTACGTGGTCGGGTGCCCACACGTTTTGTAAGCATTATAGCCTGGGCCTTCTCAATGATCAGCACAGGTTGTTCAGTAGAAGGGCTTTGCAGGCTGTGGTCCCCCCCTCATAGGGATTACTTTGGCATTCTCCTACCGTGCTGTCATGTGGCGTCCTGGAAAATAGGAATTACTACTTACCGGTAATGATGTTTCCAGGAGCCAACATGACAGCACGCTTATTTCCCTCCCGTCTGATTATGTACCGTGTGTTGTACGTTCTGCATTAATAAAATGGTGTTCTCTCCCATCCTGGTGTGGTACTTTAAAAAACACTGAGGAAAGGGGGATGGGGAGGGGCTTTTAAACTCTTGCGTTTCCTGTCCCTGTAAAGGTCAAAGGAGCAACTCCTACCGTGCTGTCATGTTGGCTCCTGGAAACATCATTACCGGTAAGTAGTAATTCCTATTTTTAGGGACCACATGACATTTGAAGTGACTTTGAGAGGCCTAGGTGACAGAAAATACTCAAAAGTGACACCATTCTAAAAACTGCACCCCTCACACTGCTCAAAACAACATCCAAGAA
Source organism: Anomaloglossus baeobatrachus (assembly GCF_048569485.1). Lineage (NCBI taxonomy): Eukaryota > Metazoa > Chordata > Amphibia > Anura > Aromobatidae > Anomaloglossus > Anomaloglossus baeobatrachus. The sequence continues at coordinate 692,282,983 of NC_134354.1, forward strand.
GTTTATTCACCCTTTAGGTGCTTCACAGGAACCAAAGCAATGTGGAAGGAAAAAATGAAAATTTTACTTTTTTTTTTTTTTTTTCCAAAACTTTTTATTGATTTTCCAATTTTTTATAAACATAACAAGATATTCAAGGTTACACAAGGAAAAACATTTGTCTGACAATATGTGACATAATAGGGTGCGATGCCCCAACTTGATATTTTAAACTGTTTATCTGATTGATATGGTCTCTATTAAACCAAGGCAAAAGTACTAAGAAATAACAGACGCGATACAAGTCAATTAGAATCATTAAGCCCCTGAGCCAACCCCGAATGCTTCCAAATTTTCTGGCACGTCTTGTTGCTACCTTAGCGTCTCGTCTCCCCTTCCCTCCGGAACCCACACCTACGTGATTTTCAATTTACCCAGGTTGTCCTGGCTATCATTCAGAAGGTACCATTCCGATTGTACAAAAGATGTCATCAGATTATCTATTTCTTCCTGAGTAAATTGACTTTCAATGAAGTTTCTCCATTTCCCAAAGAACTTGGGTGTCAACCTGTCTTTGTCCCTTTCCGCTTCCACTTTCTCCAGCCTCAATAAATTATGTAATTCACCGATGACCTCTTTTATGGATGGTCCCTCCCTTTGTATCCAATGCTTTAAGATGGACCGTTTGGCTATCATGGCTATGTCATGTACTATTGTATATTTCTTCTTTCCCGGCATGTCCGATCCCCCTCTTACTCCTCCCTCAAAGGAATGAAAAATCCACACCATTAGCTCTAGATTTCCAGAAATTCCCCATGTTGCCTGGACAAATAATCTAACTTGATTCCAGAACCTGTGAATTTCCTTACACTCCCATAGTCCATGTAGCATATCTGTTTTTTCTCTTTGACATTTAGGACACCGCATATCTCTTCCCGGAATGTTGAAGCCCATAATAGCCCTGTGTAAAATTCTAAATTGGGCGTCTCTCCATCTCTCATTGGTAACATGTTTCCGCATCTGTACCCATCCCTTCAATATATCCCCTACAACTTCCTGCCCTTTCAATTGTTTCCCCCACGCTGTTAGAGTACGGCTATCCTCCCCAGATATAAGCATTCCCCGAAATGTTCGGTAAATTTGGGAAACATTTACACTTGCTACATCACTTTCCATAAGCTCATCAATCAAACTCTTATTCAATTCCTTTCCAAGCTCCCCCAAATCTACAAATACTCCATGCTTCAGTTGTTCATATTGGATGATATGTGAGCTATTAAGGTCATACTTGTCAAGCACTTCCCGTCCTGTCAGCCACCTTCTCTCCTCCACATTCATGACATCCTTCATTCTCTCGACGCCCTTCTCTTTCGATCTAGTAAATAGCTTATTTTCCCGTCCCATGGGAAAGTTCGGAGATGCCCAGGGATTTAAGTACTTAGATACTTTCCATGACAGTCCCAATTTCTTTCTTACCAGTTTCCATGTTAGCATAGTGTCTCGGAATAAGATTGAGTTCCTTATATGCCCATCCGCCCTGGACAATGGGGAGTGTAAAATGGACGCCAAATCCCACGGTGATGCATACTTGGCTTCCATGCCATAGTCTGAATGCCTGCTCGTTCCTCTCATCCAATCAAACACATGTCTCATTATACACACCAGGTTATAACCCCGAACATCTGGGAAACTGAGACCTCCTTCCTCCGTTGACTTCATCAGTGTTCGTAACTTTATTCTAGGTTTCCTTCCCCTCCATATAAAATCCGCATACGCTGAGTTGAGCCTATTTACATCCCTCAGTTTTAGCAATATCGGGATCGTCTGGAATGGGTACAACAGTCTAGGAAAGCTCATCATTTTTATCAGGTGGCACCTTGCCAGTAGTGGTAGAGGCAGACCCTTCCATCCCTTTAGTTGTGCTATAATTTTCCTAATTAGTGGGCCATAATTCATCTCGTAAATTGATTCCATCGTTCTTCCTATATGAATTCCCAGGTATTTAAGTGATGTCTGTGCTATAGGAATGCCACATATACAACCATCTCTTGCATTCCCCCCTTTTAGGAACAGGATCTCACACTTTTTTTTATTCAATTTGAATCCTGAGACTAATCCAAATTTTTCAATTAGGGCTAGAGTCTGTGGCAAATCCACGTTAGGATCCCCCATATATAGTATGACATCATCGGCAAAAAGTGCTGTCTTTATTTCAGTTCCCCTTACCTTAATCCCTTTAAACCTATTCGGGCCCTGCAGTATTCTTGACAATGGTTCAATGGCCAAGTTGAATAGAAGGGGAGATAACGGGCAGCCTTGTCTTGTTCCCTTCATCAAAGGGAACACGTCTGATAGAAAACCTGGAGTGTGTATCCTAGCTCCCGAGTTAGCGTAAAGATTCCTAATGTAAAGCCTCATTTTGCCTACAATCCCTGTGGCCTCTAGTACTTTGTCCAGCCAGCTCCAATTTACATTGTCAAACGCTTTTTCTGCGTCGAGTGTAACTAGAGCGGGTCTTGCCCCCCTCTCTATCTGTTCCAATCTCACCGCATCCACCACTAGTATTGTCTTCCGGATATTAGTGACAGCATTTCTCCCTTTAATAAACCCTACCTGGTGCTCCGTAATGATCCTTGGAAGAATCGTGGCCAATCTATTAGCCATAATCTTAGATATTATTTTTAAATCCTGGTTTATAAGTGATATGGGTCGATAACTAGAGGGATCATCCAGGTCTTTAGTTCCCTTAGGGAGTAATTTGATATATGCTACGTTTGAATTTTTAGGAATTTCCTCTCCTTCCAAAAATGCATTAAATACAGCAGTTAAATCCGGCGAGATCAGATCTCTCATAGCCTTATAAAACTCGCTGTTAAAATCGTCGGGGCCTGGTGCCTTATTGTTGTTAAGCTCCCCGATTGTTCTAGTCACCTCCTCAACTGTGATATCTGCATTTAGGTCACTCAGATCTTCCTCTGTTACGCTAGGCAAGTGCGCTTGTCTTAACCACTCTGCCTCGTCAGTCATGTCATTGTTTCCTGGCCCATATAGTTTTCTATAAAAATGTCCCAGCAATTTATTAATTTCCTTAGGATCTGTGGTCACCTCCCCCCCCTTTCTTTTTAGTTTGGAAATCACTGTCATTTTCCTGCTACCCCTTGCCAAATTTACCAGCATCCTCCCCGCCTTGTTGCCAAATCTATGTAACTCTGCTTCCCTGTGCGACCAAAATAATTGTTCCTTTTTTTTGGCCCATTCATCGAACCCCCTTTTCGCCTCCAACCATCTGTCTTTCGTCGTGGGAGATCTATTAGCCAAATACTTTGTGTATGCTACCCGCACTGCTTCACTCTGGGCATTATAATTCTCATTGGTTTTCCTTTTGATCATGGCCGCATATCCAATCAGGCGACCCCTCAAGACCGCTTTTGCCATTTCCCAGTACAGCACTGGGTTCCCTTTGTGTTCCTTGTTTTCCTCTGTGAATTCTCCCCACCACTCTTGTAATACCCTGTGGAAATTATCTTGTCTGAGAAGAAACGATGGAAATCTCCATATCATATCTGTACCTCTCTTGAACTTCTCTCTGATACCCAATCTCACCGGACTATGATCAGATATCACCATGTTTTCTATCACACATTCTTGTGCCCCATAAACTAGGCCTTGAGAAATCCAAAATTGATCAATACGCGACCAGCTATCATGAGGATGTGAGAAGTGTGTATATTCTCTATCATGCGGGTGAGCTAATCTCCAGATGTCCTTCAAACCCACGTCTTCTAATGTTACATCCCTATGGTCCGGCCTTCTGTCCACATCCTCTGTCCTCTCCTTCCCCCTCCTCCTGTCTTCAGCTGAGTCTGGAACTGTGTTCAAATCACCTCCCACTATGATGTTGGTCTCCCCATCTGCTAGTATGTTGGCCTTTATGCCATCATGAAATATGCTCTGTTGGAAGTTTGGACCGTAAACATTGTAGATACTTAATTTACCCGCTGGACTAATGATTGTTAAATGTTGCCACCGTCCCTGGTCGTCTGCCTCGTGTGTCACTACTTCATGGCTGAGCTGTTTATGTATTAGAAACATTGTCCCCGGTTTCCTACCTTGTGCCTCTGCCCCATATACAGTACCCACCCAGTATTTCTTCATGCGGAAAAAGTCCTCCTTCCTCCTTTCCTGTAATAATGCAATATCTGTTTTTAGAATTTTCAGATGTCTTAGTATCCTTGCTCGTTTGTTAGGAGATCTCAAGCCTTTAACATTCCATGTAGTTATTTGTACCATATTTGCCTTTGTATTTTGCTCTTACTACTTCCTCCCCTGTGGGCCCTGAACTCACAAGAGACGAGACAATTATTACCAGGTATAGAATTTGCCCCCCAGGCTTGACATATCTTTTCCCCACCTTGTAGGTATAACAAATATAACAATAAACAAGTAACTGTAGAACAAGTTTTCCCTTCTGGGAAATTTTTGGCTCTTTTCGCCATGCTGATGACTTCCCCTTTTCCTAGCCAAACTGTTGAGCTCCCTAGTCACCCCCCTTAGAGTATATGTTCTAGCCCCGGATTCACATGAGTCACATGAACGAGCCTTAAATAATATGTCGAAAATAGTACAGTATGACAAAACCTCTATAAGAACTTCAAGTCCAACTTAGCTCTACTTTCTGGTGACCGTCCCAGCACTCAGAGCAGACAGATCCACTTCATTTACGCCTGGAAGTCGTTCCTGAACAAAGGCAAGTGAAAGTGAGAGTGAAAGTGAATCTGGAAGTGAAACTGAAAGTAAACATGAGACTGAATATGCGAGAGAAAAAGAGTGAGACAAAGCGTGTGTGGGACTGAAAGTGAGCGTGAGACTGAAAATGAAACTGAATATGGGAGTGAATGTGAAACTGAAAGTAAGCGTGAAACTGAAAATGAGACTGAATATGTGAGGGGGAAAAATGTGGGACTGAAAGTGAGTGTGGGACTGAACGTGAGTGTGAGGATGAAAGTGGAACTGAATATAGGAGTAAGACTGAAAGTGAAACTGAAAGTAAGCGTGAAAGCAAAACTGAACATGAAAGAGTGAAATCGAGAGAGTGCGAGAACAGGACCAGCAATATCTAGTTCAGTTCAGTTATCATGAACCATTCCCAACAGTTAGTCTCTGTGTTCCGAGCGAGGATTATTTTGTTGTATTGGGCTCAATCTCCTTTCCCCTCTACTCTCCACCCGCGATTGTGTCACGCTCCCCGGGTCCCCTGCCTTGCTTCCCGGCTCCCCTGCCACGCTCCTCGGCTCACCTGCCACGCTCCCCGGCTTCCCTGCCTCGCTCCCCGGCTCCTCTGTCAGGCGTCCCCCGCTCCACAGCCTCCAGGCCCCATCACCGGCGGTCCCCAGGCGGCCCGGTCCCCGCTCCCGGCGCCTGTCGGCAGCTCTGCTCCAGGCCGGCTCTCCTGCCTCCTGTTCACCGCTCCCTGCCCTGGCTTCTGGCACCCGGGCCTCGCGCATGCGCATTAGGGCGCGCGCGCGGTCATTGACCCTTTCTTAAAGGGCCAGTGTCCTCAAACAGGATATTGAAGGATCAGGTACTGGGTATATAGGGGGATCCTTTCCAAGTGGGTGGGGCCTGTTCTTCGTGTTTTCTAAGCTAGGAGTCAGGTCTCCTTGTGTCTGTGATATACTCACCTATCTCTCTCGTAGAGCCGTTCCTGCCTCGCCAACCGGTCCTGACGATACCTGAACCTCGAATGGTGACGGCCTGCCATCCCGTCAGTTCCGGCCATCTCCGATCCCTGTGGTGACCCGCCATCTCGCTCCATTGGTTCCGGACTCTGCCTGACGACATCTCGGCCTCCGAACCTGAGCTCCGTCACCCGGACTACCATCAGAGACCCCGTGGTCCCAGGGACTTCTATACTCCACTCCTCTAAACGGACTGTCCTGCTAGTGCTCCGGCTACCGGGCACCTTGCCCTCGGTGAGGTGTTCAGCCCAGTGGATCCACCTCCTGGGTCTGCCCGTCCACCTGGCCCTAACAGTAAGAAAAGGCCATGGATCCCGCCGAAGCACTAGCGGCCTTGCAGCAGGAACTCACACGCCAGCGCGAAACCCAGACCCGCATGCTGAACTTCATGTCTTCTGTGGATACCCGCCTGAACACGCTACAAGCGACAGCCACATCCTTGGCAACTCAGGTTTCCACTGTACAATCCACAGCCACAGCTCCCGTGGCAGCCTCCTCGGATGCTTCCAGACTTCGTTTGGCCTCACCACCCCGGTACGCCGGAGATCCCAAGACCTGCAGGGGATTCCTAAACCAGTGCTCCCTTCATTTCAAGCTGCTTCCGCACTTGTTTGCCTCCGACCAAGCCAAAGTGGCGTTTGTGATGTCCCATCTAGAGGGTGAGGCACTGGCCTGGATGAACCCCTTGTGGGAAAAGGAGGACCCTGTGACTACCAACATCCAGGACTTCCTGCAGGCATTTAGAAACACCTTTGATGAACCTGGACGTGCCGCTGCATCCGCCTCATCACTCCTCAGGCTACGTCAGGGGACTATGACGGTAGGGCAGTATGCCATCCGCTTCCGCACTGTGGCCTCAGAATTGGGGTGGAACAATGAAGCCCTCACCGCCGCCTTCTGGGAAGGACTCTCCAGCCGTATTAAGGACGAGCTGGCAGGCCGCGATGTTCCTTCCACCCTGGATGCCCTGATCGCACTAGCCACCCGCGTGGACCTCAGATTCCAGGAACGATCCAAAGAGGTGTCCCGTGAGAGACGTCCGATACGGCATTCCTCTCCTCCGCAGAAGCCCGCCGTACTTCAGTCAACGTCGTCTGGTGTCTCTGTCCACGAGCCCATGCAGATTGACCGTTTGCGGCAGTCCGAACAACGCCGAGCAGAACGGCTCGCCAAGGGCCTCTGCTTCTACTGCGGAGAGGGCACACACCTTCTACGCTCCTGTCCAGAGAGGCCGGGAAACTCCAAAGCCTAGGGTTGGTAGGAGAGGCCACCCTAGGTGCTGGGACTCTCTCAGACCCGGTTACGTGGACTGTTCAAGTGACAACGGGAGAGACGCGGTTCACGGCCAAGGCGTACCTCGATTCCGGGGCAGCAGGCAATTTCATCCAGCAGGCCACGGTGGACAAGTACCAGGTGCCTGTTACTCCACTCAACAAACCCCTCGTGATTGCCTCTGTAGATGGGAGACCCCTTTCTGACACCATCTCGTGGATCACCAAGCCGGTGGAACTACGTATTGGTGCCCTGCACACCGAGAACATCGAACTCTACGTCCTCCCACACATGTCCCATAAAATCCTGCTGGGACTCCCCTGGTTACGGACACACGAACCGTCAGTCAGCTGGGGTACTGGTGACATCACCCGATGGGGCTCCTCTTGCCACGAGAATTGTCTGAAGACTATACAGCCCATCCAACGATATCCGGTTCCGGAGTCCCTACCGGGACTGCCCTCGGCCTATTGGTCCTTCGCGGACGTCTTTGACAAAAAGGAATCAGAGGTACTGCCGCCACATCGTCCTTATGACTGTGCCATCGACCTACTCCCGGGAACTACACCACCTCGAGGACGGATATATCCGCTGTCTCCTGCTGAAACAAGGGCCATGTCTGCCTACATCACGGAGAACCTGGCAAGGGGATTCATTCGGAGGTCCTCCTCTCCTGAAGGAGCAGGCTTCTTCTTCGTTAAGAAGAAAGAGGGCGATCTACGCCCATGCATTGACTACCGGGGATTGAACCAAATCACCGTGAAAAATAAATACCCCCTGCCGCTCATCCCCGAATTGTTTGATCGGCTTAGAGGACCTTGTGTAATTACCAAGTTGGATCTTCGGGGTGCCTACAACCTGGTCCGCATCCGCTCTGGGGACGAATGGAAGACCGCATTCAATACTCGCGATGGGCACTATGAATACTGTGTGATGCCCTTCGGCCTCTGTAACGCACCAGCAGTGTTTCAGGAATTGGTGAACGACGTGTTTCGGGACCTTCTCTACGTCTGTGTAGTGGTGTATCTTGACGATATCCTGGTCTTCTCTCCGGACCTCCAGACCCACAGAGAGAACGTACAGCTAGTACTACAAAGACTGAGGGAGAATCGTCTGTACGCCAAGTACGAGAAGTGCGTCTTCGAGCAGTCTTCTCTTCCCTTCCTGGGTTACGTAATCTCCGATACCGGTCTGCAGATGGACCCGGAGAAGGTCTCTTCCATTCTCAACTGGCCCCCTCCTTCCGGACTGAAGGCAATCCAACGCTTTCTGGGATTCGTAAACTATTACCGTCAGTTCATCCCTCACTTCTCTGCTCTGACTGCACCTCTCTCTGCCTTGACCAAGAAGGGGGCTAATCCAAAGGACTGGTCACCTGCGGCCGACGCCGCGTTTGGCTCCCTGAAACAGGCATTTGCTTCCCCTGTGCTCCACCGTCCTGAGTTAAACCGACAGTTCACCTTGGAGGTGGATGCCTCCTCCTCGGGAGCCGGAGCAGTGCTCATGCAGAAGTCCTCCTCCGGGAAGATGGTTACTTGCGGTTTCTTCTCCAAGAGCTTCTCAGCGCCTGAACGCAACTACACCATCGGTGACCGAGAGCTATTGGCAGTCAAACTGGCTCTGGAAGAATGGCGCTACCTTCTGGAGGGAGCAGTGTACCCCGTGATCATTTACACGGACTACAAGAGCCTGGAATACCCGCGGTCCGCTCAGCGGCTGAACCCACGGCAGGCCAGGTGGTCCTTGTTCTTTGCCAGGTTCGATTTTCAGCTCCATTTTCGACCCGCGGACAAGAATGTACGAGCAGATGCTTTGTCCAGGTCATTCATGCCCATGGAGCAGGAGGAGGAGACATCCCAGCCCATCATCTGTCCTAGTAAGATCATTCCGGTGGCTCCTGTCACCCTGGCCCAGATACCGCCTGGGAAGACCTATGTCTCTGAAACTGACAGGCAAAAAGTGTTGCACTGGGGCCATGCCTCGAAAACAGCTGGCCATGCTGGTCAGAAGAAAACATGGAGTACAATTGTACGTCACTACTGGTGGCCATCCCTTCGCACGGACGTCGCTTCTTTTGTCTCAGCCTGCTCCTCTTGTGCCAGGAACAAAACGCCCAAACACCTGCCATATGGTCGTCTTCTGCCTCTGCCTATACCCTCCGTTCCGTGGCAACACATTGCAATGGACTTTATTACGGACTTGCCCCTGTCCTCCGGACACACAGTCATATGGGTCGTGGTGGATCGGTTCTCCAAAATGGCTCATTTCGTCCCTATGGCTGGACTGCCCTCTGCCCAGGAACTTGCTGATGCTTATATACAGCACATCTTTCGGTTGCATGGCTTTCCATCACACATTGTGTCCGACAAAGGAACTCAGTTTACTTCCCGCTTCTGGAGGACCCTCTGCAAACATCTGGGAGTGACTCTGGACTTTTCTTCAGCCTACCATCCTCAGTCGAATGGCCAAGTGGAACGGGTCAATCAGATTCTGACCTCCTTCTTACGTCACTACGTCAACGCCCATCACGATGACTGGTCCACGCTTCTTCCTTGGGCTGAATTCTCCCATAACCACCACGTCAGTGAGTCCTCCTCCAGCTCTCCCTTCCATGTCGTTTACGGACTTCAGCCTTCCGTCCCGTTACCTGTATCCTCTTCCTCGGATGTCCCTGCTGCTGATGCTGTAGTCCGTGACTTTGCAACCATTTGGGACTCTGTCAAGGCGTCCCTTGGACGTGCTTCCCTGCCGATGAAGAGACACGCGGACAAGAGGCGTCTAGATCCTCCGTGTTTCTCTCCAGGAGATCTGGTCTGGCTTGCTTCCAAGTACGTCTGATTGAAGCTACCATCATACAAGCTGGGTCCTCGCTACATCGGGCCGTTTAAAGTCCTCAGCAAAATAAATGAGGTCTCCTACAAGCTGCAGCTCCCGGCCACGATGAGAATACCCAACTCCTTCCACGTCTCCCTGCTCAAGCCGGTTGTCCTTGGTCCCTTCTCCGCTGCTGCCAGTTCTGCTCCTCCTCCTATTGCTGATGATGACATCTATGCGGTAAGGGATATCGTGGCCATGAAAACCGTACGGGGCCGACAGTTCTTCCTGGTGGACTGGGCAGGGTATGGTCCTGAGGATAGGTCCTGGGAGCCCCGGGAGAATGTGGGTACTCCTCTGATACGTGCCTTCCTGTCCCGGTTGCGCGCGGGCGGTCATTGACCCTTTCTTAAAGGGCCAGTGTCCTCAAACAGGATATTGAAGGATCAGGTACTGGGTATATAGGGGGATCCTTTCCAAGTGGGCGGGGCCTGTTCTTCGTGTTTTCTAAGCTAGGAGTCAGGTCTCCTTGTGTCTGTGATATACTCACCTATCTCTCTCGTAGAGCCGTTCCTGCCTCGCCAACCGGTCCTGACGATACCTGAACCTCGAATGGTGACGGCCTGCCATCCCGTCAGTTCCGGCCATCTCCGATCCCTGTGGTGACCCGCCATCTCGCTCCATTGGTTCCGGACTCTGCCTGACGACATCTCGGCCTCCGAACCTGAGCTCCGTCACCCGGACTACCATCAGAGACCCCGTGGTCCCAGGGACTTCTATACTCCACTCCTCTAAACGGACTGTCCTGCTAGTGCTCCGGCTACCGGGCACCTTGCCCTCGGTGAGGTGTTCAGCCCAGTGGATCCACCTCCTGGGTCTGCCCGTCCACCTGGCCCTAACAGATTGCTCCTCAAAGCTTCTCGGGTCTTTCCCTGGGCCTCTTGGAGATCCTCCTCTGGTGGTCCCTTCTCCATTATTTCCTCTTTTTTGTCTGTCAGCCCGATTCTTATCCTGTTCTGCCATGAGAGTACGCTCTGCTTCTTTAAAGTCTTTGTAATATGCAAACGAGCCATTAAGATTTCTGACTTTCAGTGTGGCAGGGTATAGCAGTTGGCACTTGACTTTTTTGTTATACAGGAATGAACATACTTTGCTGAATTCTTTTCTCTTTCTGGAGACTTCTGCTGAATAATCGCCGAAAATTAGCAGTCTGTTGCCTTGGTAATGCAATGGTCGAGGTCTCTAAAGGCCCTCAGTATTTCCTCTTTATGTTTATAATCAAGATATTTGACTATCACTTGTCTAGCTCTCAGCGGGGCTTTCTTGTTTGGGTTTGGATCCTCTCCCCTATTCGCTTCTTGTTGTCTCAGTGGTCCCACTCTGTGCGCTCTTTCCACTCTGAATTTAGCCTTAATGCCCAGGGTCTGAGGTAACTCGTGTTCACATATGTTATCCAGCTGTCCCAAAGATACCGATTCTGGCAGTCCCACAATGCGCAAATTATTTCGCCTTGATCGGTTCTCCAAATCTTCCGCTTTATCTCTTAAATAATCGTTAGATTTCACTAGAGCTGCTATTTGCTCTTGCATAGCCAGTATTTTCTCCTCTGAGTCAGATATTCCCTGCTCTGTTTCTGCCAGTCTAGATGCGTGTCCACTAATCTGCTTTTGCATAGCTGCTAGGGATGATTGTATGGCTGTTTCAATGGCCACTTTAATCTCTTTTGACAGATGTGATGTCACTTCGGCAGCCAATTTTTTATAATCAACATTGAGCTCTTGTGCATGCTTGTCTTGGCCTGCAGGTGGTGCTGGTTTCTTAGTTCTCTTATTCTGTGCTGGAGATTTTCCACCCTCGCCCATTTGTTTACAGGATTTAGATAATGGTATGGCCGGCTGTTTCTTGTTTACTTTAGAAGGAGTGTTACTGTTTCTGACATGCAGCTTCTGCTGGCGTTGATCATGATTATGTAGGGGGTGGGCAGACCCCCTACAAAGGGAGCATAGTTAACCCGGAAATGTTATTAATAAAAATGTTTTATTTGTATTTGCATGTGTATTGTGTTAGGGTACCCCTAGTGGCCGGGTGGGACGGCTGTCACCACAGTGGGGAGGAGGAGCCGGCAGAAGCCAGGGGGAGGAGAGAGCAAGGGTGGAGAAGGAAAGTAAAGATCAGGAGAGGAGTTGTCTCGGGGACGGGAGCGGAGCAGCAGAGCCGGGGCAGAGTGTGGGAGCTGAAGGACAGAAAGCCGGAGAGAACAGGAGCGGGTGGAACCTCAGAGGATGAAGCAGTCTGGTGTGGGTCCGGGCTGTGGGTAGCCAGAAGTGGGAGCCGGGCGAAGAGGAGTAGTCAGGCACATCCCCACTGGAGGGGACGCAGGGACAGGCTTTCCCCAGCTAAAGAAAGCGTATCATCACCCTATTGCCTCGTGTGGAACTTTGTGAAGAATAAAGATGTTTGTTAATTGCATTGAACCATGCCTGAAGAGTGTTTGTGCGCCGGACAACACCTGCACCACCACCACACTCTGCCCCACCAAGGCATCTCCTGTCCCCCCAGTGACGGTGGCGCCAGGGGTAAGCCCGACAGCAAGGGCCACGACTACAAACCCGGAGGCACCCCTGGCACCCCGTTACATGTGGTGTAGTCGACAGGATCCGGATTGTATGCAAAGGGTCCCACAAGAAGATGGAGATCAAGTGGTGCCTAGGGCACAGGATCCGGATTGTCTGCAAAGGGTCCCACAAGAAGATGGAGATCAAGTGGTGCCTAGGGCCCAGGATCCGGACCATTGGAAAAGGTTCCCGGTCCCATGGTGGGAAGAAGAAACAGTGCCTGCAGCGTTGGACCAGGCACAAGATGGCGGCAAGATGGCCGTCGTCTGTGAAGATGCAGAAAGCGCGCGAAAAGTTGGCGCCAAAAGAAGAGCCTGGGGCTGGCCAGTGCCGAAAAAGAAGTTCGGAGTACTCCGCCCAAAGAGGGGAGGTGCCGGTCCCAGGGCACGTAAGAAGACATGTGAAGTGGGCGGTGTTGTAAGAAGAAAGAGGTGCTGCCGCGGAGGGGTCGACCTGAGGTGTGAGACTGGGGGTGGAGTATGCTCAAGAGCGGGAAAAGCAAGCCCGCCTCCATTTCCTCCAGCTTCTACACCGACCCTGACGCCTTTACCTGAGCCTCATTCCCCAAGCAAGATGGAAAATGCCGAGGGACTACACCCTGCGCCTGGCTTGGAGAAGAGTGACCCGAGGCAGATTGTGGTTGCGGAAGGATTCCCCGCCCATCTGCCGGCTGTACCCGGAGGACCGGGAAGAGCCACGAAAATAACTTGGTTGACCACATGGGACGCCCTGACCGGAGCAACCACCACAGAGGTCCGGGCGACCTACACCGCCCAACTACCGTCAGGGAGCCGGATGCTGGGAGCCCCATACCCCTGCCCGGACATTCCCTCGCCAGCCGCGGTGGGATCTGCGACTCTTGGTCAAGCTCTGGCTCCGGAGGAAATATACGCCCGGAAACTGGAGAAAGACGAGTGGGGCTTCTACTGGGACCCAGTCCAGCCTTCAGTACTACCGACACGAAAGTCCCCGACACCTGAGCCGGATCCAGTACAGGAGCGGCTGCTCGCCGAGACCGTCGCCCGGGAGATGATGGCGGGTCCCCAGAGCGAGGAATTTGAGCAGCAGTACACCACCGGAGTGGTGGTGAAATTCAACCAAAGAGAGGGGTACGGCTTCATCCGGGACGGCGAGACCGGGGACGACTACTTCTACAACCGAGTACATTTAGATACAGAAGGCCTCCCACAGAGACTGCATACCCTGTACCAAGGGGAGAAGGTACGGTTCCTGAGGGAAGTGGGTTGCCGGGGCCTGTTTGCGGTTGGGGTGACCCGGGTGTCCACCGCACAAGAGGCTGCTCAGTGGCAGCAGGAAGTGGAATGGGAGGAATGCCAGAACCGGCGACGAGCACCACCAAGACCGGTATTGGCCGAAACCTCCCACCCGCAACGTACCTTGGCTGTAGCTCCGGCAGTCATGCCCGGGCAGAGTACTGACACGGAGAAGGGAATCCCGCCGGTGGTGGTGATCAATCAAAACATCACCACCCACCCAGTCATCGTTATGGGCAGCCCGCCGTCGTCCCACGCAGCGACCCCATCACCCCCGTCGGGGACTGAGGAGCCAAAGCTGGAGGCTGAAATAGCGGAACCACCCATTAGCTACGAGCCTTTCCGGAGCCTGCGCCGGTTGCCCGGGCAATCTTTGTCCGAGTACGTACAAGCTCAGAGAGCTGAGTGGCAACGGGCCTACCATCCGGAATAAGTACCAAGACCGGAAGATGGCGGCCCTGTTTTTGTGTTAGACGCCGGCGTTGTTACAAGCCGGAAGAAGGTGTGTTGGTTGAAACCGTTAAAGTTATTGAGTCCGGAGAGAGCCTGCTGCTGGACTGAGCCGGGGGCTCCTCCGCGCCGCTGAGAAGAAGGAGTATTTTTTCTTTGTGTTCCTGCCGGTTAACAACAAAGACCGGGAGTGCTGCCAAGCCTCTGGGCACAACCAAGACCGGGAGCTTCCGGGAGGAACTCCGGGTGCTGGACTGGGGCACCCTCTTTCGGGCACCCTCCTGTGGACAGGTTCGCAGTTTTATTGAACATGTTTTGCCTAGTTTTAAAAAATGTGATTTTTAGATGGGAGCCTTGCCGGGAGGCTCGGGCTTTAAGAGGGGAGGTATGTAGGGGGTGGGCAGACCCCCTACAAAGGGAGCATAGTTAACCCGGAAATGTTATTAATAAAAATGTTTTATTTGTATTTGCATGTGTATTGTGTTAGGGTACCCTTAGTGGCCGGGTGGGACGGCTGTCACCACAGTGGGGAGGAGGAGCCGGCAGAAGCCAGGGGGAGGAGAGAGCAAGGGTGGAGAAGGAAAGTAAAGATCAGGAGAGGAGTTGTCTCGGGGACGGGAGCGGAGCAGCAGAGCCGGGGCAGAGTGTGGGAGCTGAAGGACAGAAAGCCGGAGAGAACAGGAGCGGGTGGAACCTCAGAGGGTGAAGCAGTCCGGTGTGGATCCGGGCTGTGGGTAGCCAGAAGTGGGAGCCGGGGCGAAGAGGAGTAGTCAGGCACATCCCCACTGGAGGGGACGCAGGGACAGGCTTTCCCCAGCTAAAGAAAGCGTATCATCACCCTATTGCCTCGTGTGGAACTTTGTGAAGAATAAAGATGTTTGTTAATTGCATTGAACCATGCCTGAAGAGTGTTTGTGCGACGGACAACACCTGCACCACCACCACACTCTGCCCCACCAAGGCATCTCCTGTCCCCCCAGTGACGGTGGCGCCAGGGGTAAGCCTGACAGCAAGGGCCACGACTACAAACCCGGAGGCACCCCTGGCACCCCGTTACAATTATACACCTTACACTGCGTGTCTGAGTGATCAATCCGGTCTCCTGCGTCTCTGTGCACTCTTTGCTTGCTGCACTCCTCCTCCTCTCTCTCTTGTTCCTCCATGTCCCCTTCCTCTATCCATTGTGTTTCTCCCTCTTCAATCCCCTGCAGCGATTTCTCTCCTGCTCCATCCTCCCCCGACCCCCCGCTCTCATCTCTTTCACTTCTCCCTCTCCTGCCTTCCATTACCACATCTTGCACTGGGGACTCTGGCTCCTCCTCCATCAGGCTCGTCGGCGCCATGACAGTCTCCTCTTCTCCACGCCGGCAGTCAGGATCTCCACTCCTCCAGGGCCCCTCACCACCACCAGCACTCCTCAGTAAGTACCGCTCCATAGCTGCTTGCTTCCTGCTACCAGACGTGCTGCTCTCTGCTCGCTCACTTGCCCGGGTATGCTGTTTATCGTCGGTTTCTCAGAGGGGTGTCGGGAGCTTCCCCTCTATGCTGCCTCCTCAGCCAGGACCGGATCCGGAAGTCCAAAATTTTACTTTTTTACACAAAAATGTTACTTTAGCCATAAGATTTTGCATTTTCACAGGAAGAAAAGAGAAAGTGCACCATAGAATTTATTGTGAAATTTCTCCTGAGTACGCTGATATCTCATATGTGGTAAAAAAAACAATTGTTTGGGCGCACGGCAGGGCTCAGAAGATAAGGAACTCCATTCAAATTTTTGAACGCAAAATTAGCTGGAGTCATTAGTGGATGCCATGTTGGGTGTGAAGACTCCCTGCCTAAACAATGGAGCTCCCCAACAAGTGACCCCATTTTGGAAACTAGAGCCCTCAAATAATTTTTTTAGGTGTTTGATGAGCACTTTGAACCCATGGGAGCTTCATAGAAGTTTATAACGTTGAGCCGCGAAAAGATTTATTTTTTTACCACAAAACTGTTACTTGAGCCAGGTAGATTTTTTTTTCACAAGAGTATCAGGAAAAAATGCAGCATAAAACGTATTGTGCAATTTCTCCTGAGTACGCTGATACCTCATATCTGGTGGAAAGTAATTTTTTGGGCGCATGGAGGAGCTCAGAAGGGAAAGAGCGCCATTTGACAGCAAACTTGGTTGGAATCATTAGCGGATGTCATGTTGCATTTGGAGACAGCCTGAGGTGCCTAAACAATGGAGCTCCCCCACAGGTGATCCTATTTTGGAAACTAGACTCCTGAGGAAATTTATCGATGTTTTGTGTGCCCCTTGTACCCCTAGGGGCTCCACAGAAGTTGATAATGTTGAGCCGTGAAAATCTTTTTTTTTTTTTTTTTTTTTACCACAAAAAAAATTAGGTAGCTTTTTTTTTTACAAGAGTATAGGGTACTTTACACGCTGCGATCTCGCTAGCGAGATCGCAAGCGATCGTACCTGCCCCCATTGGTTGTGCGACACGGGCAAATCGCTGCCCGTGCCGCACAACCTCGCTTACCCCCGTCACATGCACTTACCTGCCCTGCGACGTCGCTCTGGCCGGCGATCCGCCTCCTTTCTAAGGGGGCGGTTCGTGCGGCGTCATAGTGACGTCACACAGCAGGGGTCCAATAGAAGTGGAGCGGTGGAGATGAGCGGGACGTAACATCCCGCCCACCTCCTTCCTTTCGCATTGCCGGTGTAGGCAGGTAAGGAGATGTTCGTCGCTCCTGCGGTGTCACACACAGCGATGTGTGGTGCCGCAGGAATGAGGAACAACATCGCTAATAAGCAGAGAACGATTTTTAGTTTCAGGACGACCTCTCCACAGCAAACGATTTTGACCACTTTTGCGATCGTTTAAGGTCGCTCGTACTTGTCACACACTGCGATAACGTTAATGACGCCGGATGTGCGTCACAAACAACGTGACCCCGATGATAATTCATTAACGAAATTGCAGCGTGTAAAGCCCCCTTATCAGGAAAAAATGCACCATAAATTTATTGTGCAATTTCTCCTGAGTACGCCGATACCTCATATGTGGTGGAATTCAACTGTTTGGGCGTACGGCAGGGCTTGGAAGAGAAGGAGCGCCATTTGACTTTTCAAACGCACAGACGCCGAGCAGTGATGTGCATCACTGATCAGCCGCTGCCGGATGCATGAACGTATGAGATACACAAAGCGACGGGGATATGGAAAAAAAATAAAAAGTCACGCCGAAAATATGTGCATCCCTGATCAGCGCTTTGCCGCTGCAGGATGAACACATGGATGAGGTGCAAAAAAACGACGCAAGATATGGACAAAATAAAAAAGCCCCGCCGAAGATTGAGCACAGATGTAGATACGTTATGTGAATCACTGATTAGCGCTCGGCGGCACGCAAGGACGGATAAGGTGTAAAAATGGACAGGGGATACAGGAAAAGAAAAATTATACTCACAGGACCCAGAGGATTAGCAGGAGGATCACGGACCAGAGGAACTGCAGGAGGAATAGAAGGCAGCAAGATTGGCAGCTTATTACAGGACCAGCAGGCAGGAAGTTGGACAGCTTATGTGTGAGGACCCAGAAAGGACCCAGCGATTGAGGCAGATGTGATCGGACCAATGAAGACCTTGGACGACCCGTTGACAGCAGGTAGGGGACATCGGAGGAACAGCAGATGGAGAGGGTGAGGGGGAGACCGGAAAAGCAAAAGAAAGAAAAATGGGAGCAGAGTAAAGATCGCGAGGATGAGGGGGGGCAGATCAGCAGGGGGAAGAAGCATCACGGGATCACGCAGGGGCATCACGGGAGCGCGCAGGGTCATCACAGGAGAGTGCAATACTCAGAGGGGGAGTAGGAGCAGAGATCAGAAAACAGCAGTGGCGGCGGCGTGGTATTACAAGTAGCAGCTGGTGTACGGCGCAGACATGGTGGGGGAGGGCTCCCCAGCTAACACAAGCCTGGTGAGGGCGGTCACCCCCAGGTCAGACCGCCCCACTGCACGGTGATTGGAGCGATTGCGCGTCATAGCCCGATCGCTCCAATCAGTGCTGCAAGGGCTGGGGGGGCGCCATATTTGGTCTCCAGCTACAATCTGCTGCAGCTGCTGCAGCACCTCATAGCAGGATCTCACAGGATCGCACTGATTGAGGTATTGTTTTAGCCGAAACCAGTGCGATCGATGTGGTTGGCTGTTCAGATTTGAACAGCCAATCACAATGATTGACGATGGGGGTGGCGATGCCACCCCTCTGGGGTTAAGCAAAGGTCTCATGTAAGAAACAGCAGGGGACATAATTTGAAAGCTGTTGCTATGGCCATGGCAATCAAATGAATTTTAGGCAGTAAAGATACGTCCCTGGTCAGTCACGTAAAAATAGGACGTAACTTTACTGCCTGAGGTCGTGAAGGAGTTAAGGGGCATTGATGCTACTCCCTTAGCTAAGAATAAAACCCAAGTTTGGACCCAGGTGACTATGAGGGTTGCACCAGCTTATCAGGAGAATTATACATTTTTAGTACTACACAACTTGCACGATATTTTGGTACTGGGATTCCCTTGGCTGCAGACCCATAATCCAGTTCTAGATTGGAAATCCTTGTCTGTGGTTATTTGGGGTTGTCAATGTGTGCATAATGACCTTTCTGTGTTGTCTATTTCTGCTCAGACACATGATGTACCTGAATATTTGTCGGACTTCCTTGATGTGTTTGATTAGACTGGATCTGATTCCTTGCCTCCCCATAGGGAGTGGGATTGTGCCATTGAATTAGTGCCAGGTTGCAAATCTCCCAAGGGACGGATTTTCAATCTATCTGTGCCTGAACATGATGCTATGCGAACTTATATTAAGGAGTCATTGAAAAATGGTCATATTAAACCGTCACCTTCACCCCTGGGTGCCGTTTTTTTCTTTGTGTCCAAGAAGGATGAGTCATTGAGACCTTGTATTGACTATCGTCACCTTAATAAAATCACTGTTAAATATCAGTATCCTTCGCCCCTGATGTCAGATCTGTTTTGCAGAGTTAAGGGGGCTAAATAGTTTACTAAACTTGATCTTAAAGGGTCGTACAATCTCATTCGAATTAAGGAGGGTGATGAATGGAAGACAGCTTTTAATACCCCTGAGGGGCATTTTGAGAACCTAGTGATGCCTTTTGGGCTCACTAATGCCCCCTCCGTCTTCCAGTCATTTATGAATGATATTTTCCGGTAACTAATTGGTAAATTTCTGATCGTCTATTTAGATGATATTTTGATTTTTTCTGATGATTGGACCCTGAAACAGAATGCCGCCTGGAACGCTAGGAGAATGTCAGCTCCAAAGGACCGAGAGAGACCAGGTCGCCCAGGAACATGGACTGCGGAGAGGCTGGAGGAAAAGGTCCAGCAGCTGTGCCGTGTCATGCGGGTGAAGCAGCTCCAGCAGACAGAGGATTGGAGAGCCGGTATGATGGAGGTGGTTTCAACAGTGCGGGCCCACGAGTACCGGGCACCGCTTGCAGAACTGCAGAGGGTGGAAGTGACACCAGAACCCTCCCTGGTTGCACCAACCTGTCTGTCAGAATCCACCCTTGACCAGGTCGCATCATCGCTACCTGTCCCGGCCATGAGGACAAGGCCTCACCGCTACCGGACCCGGCTAGACCAGACCAGAGGTCACCGCCTTCCAACCCGGCCAGAACAGACCAGGCCACACCGTCTTCCAACCCAGCCAGACCAGACCAGGCCGCACCATCTTCCAACCCAGCCAGACCAGACCAGGCCGCACCGCTTTCCAACCCAGCCAGACCAGACCAGGCCGCACCGCTTTCCAACCCGGCCAGACCAGACCAACCCACACCGCTTTCCAACCCAGCCAGACAAGACCAGCCCACACCGCCTTTCAACCCGGCCCGATCAGGCCGCACTTCCACCAGGAGCCGCGGAGGAGGATGCTGCCCCCGCTGTCAATAACCAGGTACCGCCCCACGCTGCTGTCGGGGACCAGGTAGTAAGCGGCCTCTGAATCGGACCCAGAGCGAGCAGCGATCGTGGTTCGAGTACGGGCTAGGGTCAATGAGGACCCCCGTGGGGCATGCCAGGCAATGGTCACCCAGCTGACAAGGGAGCGGGCGCAGCGGGAGATCCGGCGGGCGCAGGCAGAGGCTCGTGATCTTCAGGAAAAGCAATGCCTGCGGCATGCCAGCTACAAGGCTCGGGGACTGCTGTATCAGGGGGTGGTGGAGCAGTTCAACCTGAAAAGGGGATGGGGTTTCATTGACGAATACAGGCCTGAAAGAGGGAATCTTCGTCTCCCAGTGGCATGTGAGACTTAATCTCCCTAAGGGACACCCAGGATGGGATCTGCATGCGGGTGAGGTGCTAACCTACACCCGCCACTATGGGAAGCGGGGCTGGTACACCCTAGATGTGGTGATATGTCCAGCAGGGGCTGCTGCAGAAACACCAGCCCCCGATCCTGCCCAGCACCAATCCCCCAGCTGCCACCAGGAGGCAGTAGAGGTGCGCGAGACCAGTGCACCCAAAAACTGATCCCAGATGACCAGTTGATTCAGATGGCCCCTTTTCAGACCCTTGGTAGCTGTAACCTGCTTTGCTACCAGTTAGTTAGTTCCCTGTTCCAGTTCAAAAATGTTAATGTTGATATAGTATATGAAAAATGGTCCAAAACTACTGGACTGGTAGTAGTAAAAACTTTCCATTTTAAATAGTTGCACCAGTTGTGCACACTACCAGAGTAATACTGCAGCAAAGTCTTTCGAAGATGACCTGTGTTCTGCAGCAAAGTCTTTTAAAAAGGACAAAAAAATACCATAGACCTGCATCAAAAATGAAAAACCTAACAAAGATGCCAGACCAGATGATGTACGCACAAACAGAATGTGCTAGACCTTCCTCTTGAAGGCGGCTGCAGCCCAGGTGCAAGATGCTGATGTCACAGTCACTCAACCCATTCAACCTAGAGGGGAGGGGGGTGGCTGCTTAGCAAAAAACATGCACACTAATAAGGCTTGTGTCGCGGGCGGAGGAGGGGACGCTGCGCTCTCCCACTGCTCGGGTCCGGCTGCCGCGGCTGCTGCGGTGATGTCACTACCTGTGATCCCTGGCTTGCCCAGGGCGTCACATTCCCCCTTAGCAGAATGCAGACCGTCCGCGGGCTGCCTGTCCAACACTGGTTTTATTTTTCTTTTTTTTTTTTTTTTAAACTGTAAAAGATAAAAAAAAACACATACAAGTATAGTAACATCATCCCACAACGGGAGGCACTTTTCTTAAACGTTGCAAATGGTTAACAGTTACGGCTTCCGCTCTCACCCACCCAAGTAATCTGGCCCTGATGCTGCCCCTAAGAAAACAGGCAGCACCCCTTGACCCCAGTCCTGCACCAAGTTACCCGAGCGGGATCTGTCCTTTCCAGGGGACCAACGTCCATGGGGAGCCCCTGGAACCCCCAGAGGGTAGCCACCGGTTCCGGTGGTGGCTGGGCCCCAGCCTGCTCCACTGCGGGCCCTCCCTCCAATCTGCCTCTCCGGAGGCGGTAACGGTAAGCTGCAACAAAACATTTTTATTTACATTCCACAAGTTTGTGGTTGCCCTGCAAGTTCACGGGCTTGTCCGTGAGGAGTCCCTTACGCAACTTTAAACGGTCCCCACGGGGACAACAGTGCCGGCAACGACCGGTCCAATCACGGTTTAATCAGATGACTTCCTCAGTTGATCACTTATCATTTTTTCATTTTCAAAAACTTGCAAACTTTAAACACACATGCTGGTCCCAACGGGGACTGTGTAACGGCATTCCGCTGCCCCTACTCCGATTCTTCAGCTGAGGCGGATCCATCCTCCTCCACCAGCATATCAAACATGCACTGACATGCCTGCTGTGACAGGGGTACCCGGTACCCATTTCCACCGGTGCGCGGGGTGTGGAAAACCACTGGGTCTCCTTCATAGCGGGGACGCTCACTTGCCCCCTCAAACTCAGCAGTGGGCCCGGGGCCGGGGCCGGAGTCATCATCAATTATTCCTGCGTCAGGCGGGTTGCCGCCAGCTGCCGCAGCCTCCTGGCCTCCAGCATCCAGCACATCAGATCCTTCCACAGTAGCACGGGGCAGCAGGTCAGGCGAAACACTGAGGCGCCCCATAAGTAACGGCAAGGGTGATGCATAGGTCGAGACTAGGCCGGGCCCCTCAGCCGCAGCGGCCGGTCCTGGTAGGACATAGGGACGTGGGTCACCAGTCGAATCTGTTACATCTATTCCCCTCCCGTACATCGGGGCAGTTGCAATCAGTATCTCCACCTCGTTGGTCCACTGCTCCATCATCCGGAAGATCTGATCCTGCTGACGTTGGTGGAATTTAATCACCCGGGCCTTCATCCATGCCACGGTCCCGGGCTCGGGGTCTGGCGCAATCACTGCCGGGACTTCTGGCACAATTTTGTTAAGGGGCCGCGGTCCTAGCAGTTCCCCCGAGAGTAATTCAGGGAGGTCCTGGGCATCTGCAGCCAGTTGGTCCGCCGGGGCGGATTGGCAGGGTATCGCTACCTGTTGGGCAGGTAGCGGGCCTAGTGGCGGAGCGGCAGCAGCTAACACGGGTAGCGGGGAGAGAGGCAGGGTGAGCGGAGGCAGGCCGGGCTCCTCAGCTTGAATGGCCGATCCCTCGGGAATACAGGGGCGTGGGTCTCTTACCCGCTCCTCCAAATCCTCTTCCACCTCGCATCTCCGCATAGCAGCCACTACGTCCGCCATGTCGGTCTCCCACTCCTCTAAGAGGAGCTACATATGGGCTTGCAGACGGTTATTCAACGGGGCAGTCCGGTCTCTCAACCACATCGCCGTGCCGGGTGCGGGAGCGTCCTCGTTGGCGGTTGGACTGTACATCTTGGCAATCGTGCCTTCCAGGAACCCAGTATTCCTGCAGAGTCCTGGCGTCTCTGCTTTTATAGCCGCGGCTACATGCGACCAGTCGCCATTTCGTCCCCCTTAGCCTCTTTCCGGCTCCTCCTCTATCGGGGCGGGGTTTTGGCCTTCGCGCCTCCACTACTCGAGAAGACGCTCGAGCGGGAACTTTTCGCGCCAAAGATGGTGGCTTCTGAAATTTTCTGGCCGGACACCTCCGGCGGTAACAAGGCGCACCTCTACCAGACGGCAGAGCGGTAAGATCCTGTTCGTGACGCCAAGTTGTCGCGGGCGGAGGAGGGGACGCTGCGCTCTCCCACTGCTCGGGTCCGGCTGCCGCTGCTGCTGCGGCCACGGCTGCTCGGTGGCTCGAGCGATGGGCCGGATCCCGGGGACTCGAGCGGCGCTCCTCGCCCGTGAGTGAAAAGGGGGGTTTGGTTTTGGGGATTTATTGTCCGTGACGCCACCCACGGTTGTGGTGATTGTGTGGACACCACCGCTGCTCTGTATGGGGATCCCGGGAGCGGTGACAGGGAGCAGCTTTGTTGTTATTTCTCCCCTCCGTGGGTAGGGGGTTGGTTGTCCCGGGGCCCGGTGATGGGGTATGGGTGGATGGCAGGCCGGGTGCGGGACCTGGTGAGGTGCAGGGTCGCGGGGGGAGCGCTGTGCCGTACGGCACGGTGGTACTCTGAGCCTGAGACGTTGACACAGTTCTCGGTAAAACACACGGCTGGAAAGACGGTTCCCACGGACGGATGCTGTTGCTTTTCCCGAGGTAGTTAACGGTGACTGTCTCTTTCCCTGCACCTTGTGTAATGTTGGTAGCGATGGGTTCCCACCGGTAACCCGCTCCCCGACTTGGATATGGGCCGGAGGAACCCCTCTTTGCCCGCAGGCGCTGGCCCTGAGAAACTGGTGCCTTGGCGGTGGCGGTGTCTCTCTCATACGGTTGGACGGTTGCCTTCAATCGGGACTTAGTTGTTTGGAGACCCGGAGGTCCCCTTCACTGACGGATTTGGCAAATTCACGGCGACTCCTAGCCTTGCCGGGATCCGAAAGGCCCCTGCCAATGGTGCTGGCTTCTCCTTGTGTACCGGTCCGGTACCGCCGGGCCACCACCCGTCCACGGTCCTCACGGCAACTCCAATCAGCCTCCACTGCAGACGGTCACCACCGTCTGCTAACCTTGCTGTCTCGGTCCGGGGCACACACCCGGACCAACTTCAGGCTTTCAAACTGTCACTTTTCCTCTTTCACTACTTTCCCTCCTTCTATTTCAAACTCCAAACCTCATCTCTCTCCTCTCCAAAACTCAACTGCCTGGTTTTCCTGCCTCCAGGACTGTGAACTCCTTGGTGGGCGGAGACCAACCGCCTGGCTCCACCCGATGGTGTGGACATCAGCCCCTGGAGGAAGGCAACAAGGATTTCAGGTATAGCTTAGGTGTGCCTAACCGGGGTGTAGGGTGTGGTGATGTCACTACCTGTGACCCCTGGCTTGCCCAGGGCGTCACACTTGCACTGGGAGCCCATCATATAGATAGGTGTAATACACAGTGTCTGAACTGTGACTTATAAATGACGCCAGAAACCCAGGTCAGGTGGACTAATCAGCACTATACAGGTGCATCTCACACTGATAAGCGAGATGCACAGTGTCTGAATTGTGGCCTATAAATGACGCACAACACTAGGCCAGGCGGGTCAGTTAGCACTATATACATGCATCACACAAGACAGGCACACCAATATTCCACCTATAATCAAAAGGTCCACACACATCCTGCAAAAATTGATAAAATGTTCCATACCTCAATTGTGAGATATTAGTTGACCTTTTGATTCTAGGTGGAATATTGTTGAGCCTGTCATGGGGGAGAGGGATTAACAAGGGCGCATAGTAGCAGCCAAACTGTTGAGGAAGGTGCAGGAGACCAGGAAGAAATGGAGGACGAACTGGCGATGGGCATGGAAGACTCAGCAGATGAGGGAGACCTTGATCACATTTCTGTTGTGCGAGCTTGGGGGGAGAGGGCAGAGGAAGGAAGCATGATTCTCACCTCGCTGCCACCAACACAGCAAGGACTTGGTCCTCCTGGATACGCAAGACACATGAGCACCTTCTTGCTGAACTACCTACAACATGACCCTCGGATTGTCAGAATTCAAAGTAATGCTGACTACTAGGTTGCCACACTCTTAGATCCCCGGTACAAGTCAAAATTTAGCAAAATAATTCCTTCCATGGAAAGGGACGCACGTATGCAGGAGTATCAGCAGAAGCTGTAACACAATATGAGATTGGCTTTTCCAGTAAACACCAGTGGTGCACAGAGTGAATCTCACAACCATGGGACTGTCGAATCATCATCACTCAAACCGTACCAGCAGCACCGTATCTGGTGGTATCAGCAATTTTATGGAATCGTTTCATGAATTTTTTAGACCATACCTTGCAAGGCCACAAGACACAAGAAGTCTGAAACATAGTCAACGCCTGGAGAGGATGATACAGGAGTATCTCCAAGTGAATATTGATGCCATGACTGTGCAACTGGAGACTCGCTCATTTTGGGCTTCCAATCTGGAAAAATGGCCTGAGCTTGAGACTTACGTCTTGGAGATCTTGTCGTGACCCGCAGCAGGCATTCTCTCGGAACGTGTATTCAGTGCTGCTGGGTGTGTGCTCACAGATAAGCGCACGCGTCTGTCCAGTGACAATGTGGACAGACTAACGTTCATCAAGATGAACAAATCATGGATCCACAAGGACTTTTCTACCCCTGTGTCATCCTGGGGAGAGTAAAGGCTTGTGTATTTTTGATTGTGCTTCACGCAAATCAACATTTTAAGTTTGCAACTGTGGGACATTTGATGCCACTTAAGTGGTGTCTGTGGCCAAATTTTTTGAAAAAATGGAGACTCTTGTTGGAGTCCACTTGCTGTGTTTTACATGATTTTAGAAGGGCATGACATGCCTATATCTGTGCCTTCTCCTCCTTTTACTCGTCCAGCTCTTTTCTTTCAGCATGAGTATATGTACTTGTCCCTTTCCCATGTGTTTGTGGTGTCTTCTGAGTTGTTTGTCACCTTTTGGACACCTTTGAAAGTGTTTTCTATGTGTTTGTATGTGTTTGTATTTGCCTGCCATTGTTTTCAATGGGGTTCGAAGGTGTTAGTCGAACGTTCAACGAACACATCCGCCGTTTGATGAACCAAACTCGAACACTAGGGAGTTGGCTCATCTCTACTCATATTGCCATGGATTTTATTTCAGATCTTCCTGTATCTCAGAGGATGACGGTTATTTGGGTTATTTGTGATAGATTCTCTAAGATGGTCCATTTGGTGCCATTGCTGAAGTTGTCGTCTTCTTCGGAGTTGGTGCCCTTGTTTTTTCAACAAGTGGTTCATTTACATGCTATTCCTGAAAATATTGTATCAGACAGAGGAGTGCAGTTTGTGTCCAGCTTTGGAAAGCATTTGTTAGGACCAGGTGGACGGGCAGGCCCAGGAGGTGGATCCACTGGGCTGAACACCTCACCGAGGGCAAGGTGCCCGGTAGCCGGAGCACTACGGGTAGCAGGACAGTCCGTTCAGAGGAGTGGAGTGAAGAAGTCCCTGGGACCATGGAGTCTCTGAAGGTAGTCCGGGTGACGGAGCTCAGGTTCGGAGGCCGAAATGACGTCAGGCAGAATCCGGAACCAACGGAGCGAGAAGGTGGGTCACCACACGGATCCAGGGATCGGAGATGGTAGGGACTGGCGGGATGGCAGACAGTCACCGTTCGGGGTTCGGGAATCGTCAGGACCGGTTGGCGAGACAGGAGCGACTCTACAAGAGAGATAGGTAAGTATGGCACAAGACACAAGGAGACCTGACTCCTAGCTTAGCAAACACGAAGAACAGGCCCCGCCCACTTGGAAAGGATCCCCCTATATACCCTGTACCTGATTCCTCAATATCCTGTTGGAGGACACTGGCCCTTTAAGAGAGGGTCAATGACCGCGCGCGCGCCCTAATGCGCATGCGCGAGGCCCGGGTGCCAGAAGCCAGAGCAGGGAGTGGTGCACAGGAGGCAGGAGTGCCGGGCTGGCTCAGCGTTGCCGATGGGCGTCGGGAGCGGGGACCGGGCTGCCTGGAGACCGCAGGTGATGGGGCATGGAGGCTGTGGAGCGGAGGACCGGGAGACATGGCACGGGAGTGACGGAGCGTGACCTGAGAGCGGGGAAGCGTGGCAGGGGAGCCGGTGAGCATGGCAGGGGGGCCGGGAAGCATGGCAGGGGAGCCGGTGAGCGTGACAGTACCCCCTCCCCCACGCCCCCCTCCCCGCAACCGGGACAGGAAGGCACGTATCAGGGGAGTACCCACATTCTCCCGGGGTTCCCAGGACCTATCCTCAGGACCATACCCGGCCCAGTCCACCAGGAAGAACTGTCGGCCCCGCACGGTCTTCATGGCCACGATATCCCTTACCGCATAGATGTCATCATCAGCAATAGGAGGAGGAGCAGAACTGGCAGCAGTGGAGAAGGGACCAAGGACAACCGGCTTGAGCAGGGAGACGTGGAAGGAGGTGGGTATCCTCATCATGGCCGGGAGCTGCAGCTTGTAGGAGACCTCGTTTATTTTGCTGATGACTTTAAACGGCCCGATGTAGCGAGGACCCAGCTTGTATGATGGTAGCTTCAATCGGACGTATTTGGAAGCAAGCCAGACCAGATCTCCTGGAGAGAAACACGGAGGATCCAGACGCCTCTTGTCTGCGTGTCTCTTCATCTGCAGGGAATCACGTTCAAGGGACGTCTTGACAGAGTCCCAAATTGTTGTAAAGTCACGGACTACAGCATCAGCAGCAGGGACATCCGAGGAAGAAGATACAGGTAATGGGACGGAAGGCTGAAGTCAGTAAACAACATGGAAGGGAGAGCTGGAGGAGGACTCACTGACGTGGTGGTTATGGGAGAATTCAGCCCAAGGAAGAAGCGTGGACCAGTCATCGTGATGGGTATTAACGTAGTGACGTAAGAAGGAGGTCAGGATCTGATTGACTCGTTCCACTTGGCCATTCGACTGAGGATGGTAGGCTGAAGAAAAGTCCAGAGCCACTCCAAGATGTTTGAAGAGGGCCCTCCAGAAGCGGGAGGTAAACTGAGTTCCTCTGTCGGACACAATGTGTGATGGAAAGCCATGCAATCGGAAGATGTGCTGTATGTAGGCATCAGCGAGTTCCTGGGCAGAGGGCAGTCCAGCCATAGGGACGAAATGAGCCATTTTGGAGAACCGATCCACCACGACCCATATGACTGTGTAATATATCGAATAGACCTGGCTCACTGAGTGGTAGGGTGCTCTGGAGAAAACAAGCAACCAAATACAAAAAAATCTCCGGCACTCCAATTCAAGAAGGATAACGAACACAGTCTGGGTATCTTTGGTGCTTTTTTTATTATTGTGAAAAGAAAATGAAAAGTCTGTCTCAACGTTTCGGTCTCGATGGGACCTTTATCAAGAGTTCTATCAGACTAAGGAATTAGAGTAAGGGTACGGATTGCACCAACTTGGAACTGTGTGGGTCACCACCAGAAAAGGTAAGTAAATCAGTAAATGCATTGTGACCAATATATTGAAATGTCAGTGTCAGCCAGTAGGGGTCGCCAAATGAATCGTGCAGTGGCGTAATACATCGAAGGAACACCCCAGTCCAAACAACTGTCATGTAGAGATGAAGGGGGTGCACAGATGATATAGATGATATAGGTATCGATAGCCTCGCCAGGATATGCTGAGATGTGGCAGGGACTGGCCTGTTAGACAGAGACGGTCTCTTGTACTTGCTATGGGCTAATGTATCTCCGGGGGGCGGGCATACATTACCTTAAAGGGGGGTTAACTGGCATAAGGATCGGCCCTTTGTTGCAGGGATTTCCCAAAGTAATTCACTTAGGGTGAACTGGTCAGAGGACCCATGGGGAGTAGAGGGAAACCTGCGTCCGGTAAAGACCCTGGCTGGCTGGCTGCGTTCGTTATCCTTCTTGAATTGGAGTGCCGGAGATTTTTTTGTATTCCATATGACTGTGTGTCCGGCGGACAAGGGCAAGTCTGTGATAAAGTCCATTGCAATGTGTTGCCACGGAACGGAGGGAATTGGCAGAGGCAGAAGGCGACCATATGGTAGGTGTTTGGGCGTCTTGTTCCGGGCACAAGAGGAGCAGGCTGAGACAAAAAACGCGACGTCCGTGCGAAGGGATGGCCACCAGTAGTGACGTACAATTGTACTCCATGTTCTCTTCTGACCAGCATGGCCGGCGATTTTCGAGGCATGGCCCCAATGCAACACTTTTTGTCTGTCAGTCTCAGAGACATAAGTCTTCCCGGGCGGTATCTGGGCCAGGGTGACAGGGGCCACCGGAATGATTTTACTTGGGCAGATGATGGGCTGGGATGTCTCCTCCTCCTGTTCCATGGGCGTGAATGACCTGGACAAGGCATCTGCTCGCACATTCCTATCCGCGGGCCGAAAATGGAGCTGAAAATCGAACCTGGCAAAGAACAAGGACCACCTGGCTTGTCGTGGGTTCAGTCGCTGAGCAGACCGCAGGTATTCCAGGTTCTTGTGGTCCGTGTAAATGATCACGGGGTACATTGCTCCCTCCAGAAGGTAGCGCCACTCCTCCAGAGCCAGTTTGACTGCTAATAGCTCTCGGTCACCGATGGTGTAGAAGCTTTTGGAATAGAAACCGCAAGTAACCATCTTCCCGGAGGAGGACTTCTGCATGAGCACTGCTCCGGCTCCCGAGGAGGAGGCATCCACCTCCAAGGTGAACTGTCGGTTTAACTCAGGACGGTGGAGCACAGGAGAGGAAGCAAATGCCTGTTTCAGGGAGCCAAACGCGGCGTCGGCCGCAGGTGACCAGTCCTTTGGATTAGCCCCCTTCTTGGTCAAGGCGGAGAGAGGCGCAGTCAGGGCAGAGAAGTGAGGGATGAACTGACGGTAATAGTTTGCAAATCCAAGAAACCGTTGGATTGCCTTCAGTCCGGAAGGAGGGGGCCAGTTGAGAATGGAAGAGACCTTCTCTGGGTCCATCTGCAGACCGGTATCGGAGATTATGTAACCCAGGAAGGGAAGAGAAGACTGCTCGAAGACACACTTCTCGTACTTGGCGTACAGACGATTCTCTCTCAGTCTTTGTAGTACCAGCTGCACGTTCTCTCTGTGGGTCTGGAGGTCCGGAGAGAAGACCAGGATGTCATCCAGATACACCACCACACAGACGTAGAGAAGGTCCCGGAACACGTCGTTCACCAATTCTTGAAAGACTGCTGGTGCGTTACACAGGCCGAAGGGCATCACACAGTATTCGTAGTGCCCATCGCGAGTATTGAATGCGGTCTTCCATTCGTCCCCAGAGCGGATGCGGACCAGGTTGTAGGCACCCCGAAGATCCAACTTGGTAAACACACGAGCTCCTCTAAGCCGATCAAACAATTCGGGGATGAGCGGCAGGGGGTATTTATTCTTCACGGTGATTTGGTTCAATCCCCGGTAGTCAATGCATGGGCGCAGGTCGCCCTCTTTCTTCTTAACGAAGAAGAAGCCTGCTCCAGCAGGAGAGGAGGATCTCCGTATGAATCCCCTTGCCAGGTTCTCAGTGATGTAGGCAGACATGGCCCTTGTTTCAGCAGGGGACAAAGGATATATCCGTCCTCGAGGTGGTGTAGTTCCCGGGAGTAGGTCGATGGCACAGTCGTAAGGACGATGTGGCGGCAGTACCTCTTACTCCTTTTTATCAAAGACGTCCGCGAAGGACCAATAGGCCGAAGGCAGTCCTGGTAGGGACTCCGGAACCGGAAGTCGTCGGATGGGCTGTATGGACTTCAGGCAGTTTTCGTGGCAAGAGGAGCCCCATCGGGTAATTTCACCAGTCCGCCAGCTGACCAACGGTTCGTGTGTCCGTAACCAGGGGAGTCCCAGCAGGATTTGATGAGACATGTGTGGGAGGATGTAGAGAGCGATGTTCTCGGTGTGCAGGGCACCGATACATAGTTCTATTGGCTTGGTGATCCACGAGATGGTGTCAGAGAGGGGTCTCCCATCTACAGAGGCAATCACGAGGGGTTTGTCGAGTGGAGTAACCGGCACCTGGTACTTGTCCACCGTGGCCTGCTGGATGAAATTGCCTGCTGCCCCGGAATCGAGGTACGCCTCGGCCGTGAACCGCGTCTCTCCCGTTGTCACTTGAACGGTCCACGTAACCGGGTCTGAGAGAGTCCCAGCACCTAGGGTGGCCTCTCCTACCAACCCTAGGCTTTGGAGTTTCCCGGCCTCTCTGGACAGGAACGTAGCAGGTGTGTGCCCTCTCCGCAGTAGAAGCAGAGACCCTTAGCGAGCCGTTCTGCTCGGCGTTGTTCGGACTGCCTCAGATGGTCAATCTGCATGGGTTCGTGGTCAGAGGCGCCAGACGATGCCGACTGAGGTACGACGGGCTTCTGCGGAGGAGAGGAATGCCGTATCGGACGTCTCTCGCGGGACACCTCTTTGGATCGTTCCTGGAATCTGAGGTCCACGCGGGTGGCTAGTGCAATTAGGGCATCTAGTGTGGAAGGAACATCGCGGCCTGCCAGCTCGTCCTTAATACGACTGGAGAGTCCTTCCCAGAAGGCGGCGGTGAGGGCTTCATTGTTCCACCCCAATTCTGAGGCCAAGGTGCGAAAGCGGATGGCATACTGCCCCACCGAGGAGGTCCCGTTCGAGTTTGGCTCGTCGAACGTTCGACGAACCGAACTCGAACTGCATAGGAAACATTGGCAGGCAATCACAAACACAGAAAAACACCTAGAAAACACCCTCAAAGGTGTCCAAAAGGTGACAAACAACTCACAACACATGGGAAAGTGACAAGGACATATACTCATGCGAAAACAAAAGAGCTGGACAAGGAAAAAGAGGAGGACACACAGATATATGAGTATATGCAAGGAAACATCGATGCCATTACTGTGCAACTTGAGCCCTGCTCATTTTAGGCTTCCAATCTGGATAAATTGCCTGAGCTCGCCACGTACGCCTTGGGGATCTTGTCCTGTCCTGCAGCCAGCGTTCTCTCGGAACCTGTCTTCAGTGCTGCTGGGGGTCTGCTGGCAGATAAGCACACGTGTATGTCCACTGACAATGTGGACATGGCTCTCAGAGGACTTTTCTTCCCCTGGGTCAGCCAGGGGACGGGAAAGGCACGCGTATTTTTGAGAGTGCTTCATGCAAAGCATCTTTTTCTTTTTCAAAAGGGGGGTCAACTGATGCCAGTCAAGTGGGGTGTGTGTGGCCCAATTAGTGGCAATGAGGGAGACTGTGGTTGGAGTCACCTCGCTGTGTTTCCGAAAAGAACCAAGATGAACAAGTCATGGCTCTCAGAGGACGTTTCTTCCCCTGGGTCAGCCAGGGGACGGGAAAGGCACGCGTATTTTTGAGAGTGCTTCATGCAAAGCATCTTTTTCATTTTGAAAAGGGGCATCAACTGATGCCAGTCAAGTGGGGTGTGTGTGGCCCAATTAGTGGCAACGAGGGAGACTGTGGTTGGAGTCCCCTCGCTGTGTTTCTAAAAGAACCAAGATGAACAAGTCATGGCTCTCAGAGGACTTTTCTTCCCCTGGGTCAGCCAGGGGACGGGAAAGGCACGCGTATTTTTGAGAGTGCTTCATGCAAAGCATCTTTTTCTTTTTCAAAAGGGGGCTCAACCGATGCCAGTCAAGTGGGGTGTGTGTGGCCCAGTTAGTGGCAACGAGGGAGACTGTGGTTGGAGTCCCCTCGCTGTGTTTCTAAAAGAACCAAGATGAACAAGTCATGGCTCTCAGAGGACTTTTCTTCCCCTGGGTCAGCCAGGGGACGGGAAAGGCACGCGTATTTTTGAGAGTGCTTCATGCAAAGCATCTTTTTCTTTTTCAAAAGGGGGCTCAACCGATGCCAGTCAAGTGGGGTGTGTGTGGCCCAGTTAGTGGCAACGAGGGAGACTGTGGTTGGAGTCCCCTCGCTGTGTTTCTAAAAGAACCAAGATGAACAAGTCATGGCTCTCAGAGGACTTTTCTTCCCCTGGGTCAGCCAGGGGACGGGAAAGGCACGCGTATTTTTGAGAGTGCTTCATGCAAAGCATCTTTTTCATTTTGAAAAGGGGCATCAACTGATGTCAGTCAAGTGGGGTGTGTGTGGCCCAATTAGTGGCAACGAGGGAGACTGTGGTTGGAGTCCCCTCGCTGTGTTTCTAAAAGAACCAAGATGAACAAGTCATGGCTCTCAGAGGACTTTTCTTCCCCTGGGTCAACCAGGGGATGGGAAAGGCACGCGTATTTTTGAGAGTGCTTCATGCAAAGCATCTTTTTCATTTTGAAAAGGGGCATCAACTGATGTCAGTCAAGTGTGGTGTGTGTGGCCCAATTAGTGGCAACGAGGGAGACTGTGGTTGGAGTCCCCTCGCTGTGTTTCTAAAAGAACCAAAATGAACAAATCATGGCTCTCAGAGGACTTTTCTTCCCCTGGGTCAGCCAGGGGACGGGAAAGGCACGCGTATTTTTGAGAGTGCTTCATGCAAAGCATCTTTTTCATTTTGAAAAGGGGCATCAACTGATGTCAGTCAAGTGGGGTGTGTGTGGCCCAATTAGTGGCAACGAGGGAGACTGTGGTTGGAGTCCCCTCGCTGTGTTTCTAAAAGAACCAAGATGAACAAGTCATGGCTCTCAGAGGACTTTTCTTCCCCTGGGTCAGCCAGGGGACGGGAAAGGCACGCGTATTTTTGAGAGTGCTTCATGCAAAGCATCTTTTTCATTTTGAAAAGGGGCATCAACTGATGTCAGTCAAGTGTGGTGTGTGTGGCCCAATTAGTGGCAACGAGGGAGACTGTGGTTGGAGTCCCCTCGCTGTGTTTCTAAAAGAACCAAAATGAACAAATCATGGCTCTCAGAGGACTTTTCTTCCCCTGGGTCAGCCAGGGGACGGGAAAGGCACGCGTATTTTTGAGAGTGCTTCATGCAAAGCATCTTTTTCATTTTGAAAAGGGGCATCAACTGATGTCAGTCAAGTGTGGTGTGTGTGGCCCAATTAGTGGCAACGAGGGAGACTGTGGTTGGAGTCCCCTCGCTGTGTTTCTAAAAGAACCAAGATGAACAAGTCATGACTCTCAGAGGACTTTTCTTCCCCTGGGTCAGCAAGGGGACGGGAAAGGCACGCGTATTTTTGAGAGTGCTTCATGCAAAGCATCTTTTTCATTTTGAAAAGGGGCATCAACTGATGTCAGTCAAGTGGGGTGTGTGTGGCCCAATTAGTGGCAACGAGGGAGACTGTGGTTGGAGTCCCCTCGCTGTGTTTCTAAAAGAACCAAGATGAACAAGTCATGGCTCTCAGAGGACTTTTCTTCCCCTGGGTCAGCCAGGGGACGGGAAAGGCACGCGTATTTTTGAGAGTGCTTCATGCAAAGCATCTTTTTCATTTTGAAAAGGGGCATCAACTGATGTCAGTCAAGTGTGGTGTGTGTGGCCCAATTAGTGGCAACGAGGGAGACTGTGGTTGGAGTCCCCTCGCTGTGTTTCTAAAAGAACCAAAATGAACAAATCATGGCTCTCAGAGGACTTTTCTTCCCCTGGGTCAGCCAGGGGATGGGAAAGGCACGCGTATTTTTGAGAGTGCTTCATGCAAAGCATCTTTTTCTTTTTCAAAAGGGGGCTCAACCGATGCCAGTCAAGTGGGGTGTGTGTGGCCCAGTTAGTGGAAACGAGGGAGACTGTGGTTGGAGTCCCCGCGCTGTGTTTTACATGCTTTTAGAAGGGCATGACATGGCTTAGAGGTTGACTTTCAGCATCTGGAAACTGTTGGGTACCAAAATACTGCCTTTCCAACCTTTTCAACTGAGGATTTTCGAGACCTTATGCCCATCGCAGTGCCCCAAGAGCCGATGCCCAGGCGCCACTCCTTCTCCAACAAAGGCGTGCATGCGCTACACCAGCATGTCGCACTAAACATCACTGATTCCTTGAGAAACTCTGTGTGACAGGGTGCTTTTCACCACAGATAATTGGCCCAGTAAGCATGGACAGGGGCGTTACATGTCGCTGACTGGGCAATGGGTTACTGTGGGGAGAGATGGAGAAGGGTCTGCTGTACAAGTCTTGCCGTCCCCACGAGTTGTTTCAATCCTTCTTCTGTATGTAGAAGTTAATACACTGCTTCTGCCTCTTCAACCTCGTGTGGGTCCTCCACCTTGGCGCAAACCCTGTGTGGTCAGGCCACCCTTCCTTGTAACTGCGCACAAGGACTACCACACACCTCCTTACTATGCTGGCAGCAGAGCTCAATGCCATCAGGCGGTCAAAGTTTTACTTTGAAATGTATGGGAAATGTGAGTCACACCGCTGAGAAGTTGTGGACGGTTAGCTCTGGAGACCGAGTTTCATCAATGGTTGTCTCCACTCAACCAGCAGCCAGGGAAGGCCGGGTGCGACAATGATGCAAACATGGGTGCGGCCCTTCGCTGTGACAATGTGACACACGTGCCTTGTGTGGTTCACGTGTTGAACCTGGTTGTCCAGCAATTTTTAAAGCACTATCCTGGCCCACATGGCCTTCTGCAGAGAGCACGGTGTAACGCCTTGCTTGATCCACACACTCAGATGGGCTGTAAATGATAGGCTAGAGGGAAGCCACTCACCAAGCAGGACCCCTAGAACCCTGAAACCCTTTAACCCCTATACAGGGATTAGGAATTGCACAGGGCCCAAGGTGATTAATACCTGTGGAAGGCTGCAGTTCCAGAGAATAGTAGTCAGGCAGGGTCAAAACATTAATTGAGGAACAGGAACAGAATGGGACGGCCAGGACTTAATCAGAAAACAAGCAGAGGTGAAATGCGGATCGGCCAACAAGGTACATAAACAGCAAGCAGGAAAAGTAGTCAGGTAACAAGCACACAAAATCATAAAACTGAACTGGGGGTAAAAGCAGAGCTATGTCTGGCAGTGATCTGCAGACAGGATGGGCATAAAAAAGGGTGTGGTGTCTTCCCATTGGTTGTAGCTGAATGATGGTATTTCATCTGTGAGATACCCACCAGCTACATTCAGCCAGAGATTCTGCATCTGTCAAGGTAATGCAGCCCAGTGGGTGAGCATAACCTGCGTCCACCTGCGCCGCTGGCATCGACTCCTCTCCCATCATCAGCACTATTCATGAAAGGAACACGTTGTCACCTGGCGACCGGAGTACAAATTGACGGAGCGGACTCCGTTGGTGACTTAACAGCCGTGTGCGGCAATGATGCAAACCTGGCTGCGGGCCATCGTCAGGGCAATGTGACACACGTGCCTTGTATGGCTCACGTGTTGAACCTAATTCTCCAGCAATTTTTAAAACACCATCACGGCCTACATGGCCTTGTGCAGCGGGCACGCTCGCTATGTGCTCACTTCCATCGTGCGCACACAGCAGCTCAACAACTTTTGTCGCTACAGAAGTCTTTAGGTCTGGTGGTTAAACGCCTGAAATGCGATGTGCCGACACGCAGGAATTTGAATCTGCACATGTTGCAGCGTTTGTGGCAGCACCGCCGAACCCTGCTGCAATACGTTATGACATATAGCATGGGCTAACTTGATCCAGAGGTGGTGCAGATCACGCTGCTGGAGTGGTGTCAGATCAAGGACCTATGCACCCTGCTACACAGTTTACAAATGTCGACGAAGATGTTTAGCACTGGCAATGTCATTCTCAGCGTGACAATTCTGGTCATCTACATGATGGAGCACACTGTAATTATTATTCGGAGTCAGGTGTTGGGACAAAAGGAAGGGGAGGAAGTACAGGAGGAGTCATATGCGGAAGGGATAACAAGATCTACGAGGTCCAGATGGTCAGCGGCACCTATGCGGCAGTCATGGTGAGGGAGAGGGATTAACAAGGGCACATAGTATCAGCAAAAAGTGTTGAGGAAGGTGCAGGAGCCCATGAAGAAATGGAGGACGAACTGGCGATGGGCATGGAAGACTCAGCAGATGAGTGAGAGCTTGCTCACATTTCGGTTGTGCGAGGTTGTGGGGAGAGGGCAGAGGAAGGAGGCACGATTCTCACCTCTCTGCCACCAACACACCAAGGACTTGGTCCTCCTGGATGCACAAGACACATGAGCGCCTTCTTGCTGCACTACCTACAACATGACCCTCGGATTGTACGAATTCAAAGTAATCCAGAATACTGGGTTGCCACACTGTTACATCCCCGGTACAAGACAAAATTTGGCAAAATAATTCCTGCCATAGAAATGGATGCACGTATACAGGAGTATCTGCAGAATGTGGTACGCAATCTTAGATCTACTTTTCCACTAAACACCAGTGCTGCAGAGAGTGAATCTCAACGCTTTGTCATGGATAGGAGGAAATGGTCTTTTACTTGTCCACATCTGAGGGACCGAGGGCTGGCTGCTGTGCTGAGATGGCGTTGAGTACGGTGTCCCTGCAGAGTTGCACTTTTGGTCATATACCAAAATGAGTTGAAAAAGGACAGATGCTGGTGGAAAGGGGAACAGGTGTGTTGGAAAGGGGAAAAAGTTTTGGTCCGTGGAGTTGTCGCGGGCGGGGAGGAGGGTGTCAGCACACCGCGCTCACCCCTTCTGCTCGGGTCCGGCAGCTGCTCCTGGTGGCTCGAGCCGTGGGCCGGATCCCGGGGTTTCTCGAGCGACACTCCTCGCCCGTGAGTGAAAGGGGGGTGTTTGTTGGGTGTGGGGATTGTTATAGTTTGTGACGCCACCCACGGTTGTGGTGATTTCACCACCGCTGCTCAATATGGGGATCCCGGGGATGGTGATGTGGAGCAGCCAGTTGTTATGTTGCCCCTCCGTGGGTAGGGGTTGGTGATCCCGGGGGCCAGTGGGGTGCAGGGGCGCAGGGGGCAGCACTGTGCCTTGCGGCACTGAGGTACTCACTCAGCCAGTAAACACGACACAGTTCTCGGTAAACAAACGGCTGGTTGGACGGGTCCCTCGGACGGTTCACGGTGCTGCGGTTCCCTGCAGTTAGCGGTGACGGTCTCTTCCCTGCACCTTTGAAATGTCTGTTTGGTAGCGGTGGATTCCCATCGGTTACCCGCTCCCCGACTGCAATCTGTGCCGGAGGAGCTCCACACTTTGCCCGCAGGTGCCGGCCCTGGGAAACTGGTGCCTTGGCGGTGGCGGTGTTTCCCCGTTGTGGTTGGACCTTTGCCGTCAATCAGGACTTGCTTGTTGGGGGATCTACGTCCCCTTCACTAACGGATTTAGCAATTTACAGCGACTCCAAGCCTTGCTGGGATCCGAAAGCCCCTGCTCTGGTGCTGACTGCCCTTTGTATACTGCTCCAGACTCCCGGATACACACAGCCTCCGTGGCCCTTCCAGCAACCTCCAGACAGTCCCACTGCAGATCTTCACCACTGTCTGCTGACCTTGCTGACTCCGTCTGGGCACTCAGCCACAGACCAACTTCAGGCTTTCTTTCTTTACTGCTTTTTTCCTTCACTTCCACTTAGCTGTTTACTCTAACCCTGTCTAGACTACTCCTTCACTCTTGCCCTGCCTGGGCTCCACTCCTTCCACTTCCTCCTCCCTGACAGAACTGCCTGGTTTCCTCCTGCCTCCAGTGTTGTGAGCTCCTCGGTGGGCGGAGCCAACCGCCTGGCCCACCCCCTGGTGTGCATCATCAACCTCTGGAGGAAGGCAACAAGGATTTTTGGGTTAGCTGGTGTACCTGCAGGGAATGTGGGGTGCGTGTGTGTTGTTATCTGTGTCCCCTGGCTTGCCCAGGGCGACACATTCCCCCTTAGCAAAACGCAGACCGTCCTCGGGCTGCCCGTCCAACACCGGTTTTATTTTCCTTTTTGTTTTCTGAAAAGGTAAAACGGTATAACATTATAAACGGTAAATTATATACATTTTTAATCACAACTCTTCCCAAGACGGGAGGCACATTTACTTTTAACGTTACAACGGTGTACGGTCACGGTTTCCGCTCTCTCCCACCCAAGCAACCTGGCCCTGATGCTGCCCCTAAAACCCAGGCAGCACCCCTTGACCCACAGTCCAGCACAAGTCACCCGAGCGGGATCTGTCCTTGCCCTCCAGAGGGTGGCCACCGGTTCCTTTGGTGGCTGGGCCCTAGCCTGCTCTGCTCAGGGCCCTCCCTCCAACCTGCCTCTCCGGAGGAGGCATTGCGGAAACGGTAACGGTACCCAACATATTTACAAGCCACTTAACGTTTGTGGTGCCCTGCAAGTTCACGGGCTTGTCCATAGATAGTTCCCATGCAAATTAAACTTTAAACGGTCCCCACGGGGACAACGGTGCCAGCTCCTGCCGGTTCAATCACAAGGCAAATCAACAAACAAATCAGGTGACTTCTTCGGTAATTACACTTATCATTTCAAACTTTTTAAACTTTTTCAAACAAACAGCAACTTCAGTGATGGTCCCAACGGGGACGGTGCAACGGGCATCCGCTGCCCTACTCCGGTCCTTTTGCTGCTTCATCCGAGGGAGGGGATGCAGACCTCACCTTGCTCTCCGTACTGTCCTTCAGCTTTACATCCAGGGCAAACCACCCCCTCTCTCCGCAGTGCCGGGTGTAACGCACCATGTCCCCCGGTATAAGATTGCGGCCAGGATGCTCCTCGGGCAGATGGGAATTCACGCCCCGCCGGGCCACAAACACCTCGGCCTCCAGGTCCGGTTCGTATATGAATCCGTAGCCCCGGCGGACATCAAACCGCCTCACCTGCCCCTCGTAGAACAGGCCTCGGACACGGAAGGTCGCTTGCCGCAGGTTTTCCTTTTCCCGAATGGCTCGGGCCACCAACTCGGCTTTCCTTCTCTCCCTCTCCGCGATCTCCAGGCCCAGCTTTGTCGGCTCCCTGTCCCAGTATGGCGCTGCTGCCAGCTCCGGCGCACGGGTTGAGCCCCGCGGGACATCCAGCACGTTACCCACTGTCAGGAAGGTGGGTAGCGTATCCCGCGGTGTCATGGCCTTGGGCGCTGCCTTGCAGAAACAACCCGGCACCACCTCAGCCGAGGTGTGGGGGATGGGCACAGGGGCTTTCCGCAGCCGGGCCTTCGGCTCGGAGCGGGTCGTCGGCTCCGGCTCGGGAAACTGCTCGGGGACTGTCTCTGGCACAATCTTCGGGGCCTTCCAAGGTAATGCCTCCGGTTTGTTACGGGCTCCGGCTACAGGTCGGTCCGCTGGGGCGGACGGGCTCGGTATCGCTACCGGTTGCGGTGGTAGCGGGCCTAGTGGCGGGGTCACGGCCTCCGAGACGGGTGGCGAGGGAGGCAACGGGGGGAGAGGGCTTGGACCGGGCCCCACAGCCGCGATGACCGGCCCTGCAAGGGCATCGGGACGTGGGTCACTCACCCTCCCTTTCTCCGTCTCCTCCTCGCGTCTCCGCACGGTGGCTACAACGTCCGCCATGTCGGCCTCCCACTCCTCCATGAGGAGCTGCATCTTCACCTGCAGCCGTTGATAGAGCTGCGCGGTCCGGATCTCCACCCACGCCGCGGTTCCAGGCGCGGGGGGTACGGTGTCGCGGGACGGCATCCACATGGTGTCTTCACTGTTTGCTTCCAGGAACGGTATTCTCGCAAGGTCCTGGCGTCCCTGCTTTTATAGCCGCAGCTACATGCGTCCAGCCGCCATCGCGTCCCCCTTAGCTCTTTCCGGCCCCTCCTCTCTCGGGGCGGAGTTTTGGCCTTCACGCTTCTACTGCTCGAGAAGACGCTCGAGCGGGAACTTTTCGCGCCAAAGATGGCGGCTTCTGAAATTTTCCGGCCGGATGCCTCCGGCGGTAACAAGGCGCACCTCTACCTGACGGCAGAGCGGTAGGATCCTGTTCGTGACGCCAAGTTGTCGCGGGCGGGGAGGAGGGTGTCAGCACACCGCGCTCACCCCTTCTGCTCGGGTCCGGCAGCTGCTCCTGGTGGCTCGAGCCGTGGGCCGGATCCCGGGGTTTCTCGAGCGACACTCCTCGCCCGTGAGTGAAAGGGGGGTGTTTGTTGGGTGTGGGGATTGTTATAGTTCGTGACGCCACCCACGGTTGTGGTGATTTCACCACCGCTGCTCAATATGGGGATCCCGGGGATGGTGATGTGGAGCAGCCAGTTGTTATGTTGCCCCTCCATGGGTAGGGGTTGGTGATCCCGGGTGCCAGTGGGGTGCAGGGGCGCAGGGGGCAGCGCTGTGCCTTGCGGCACTGAGGTACTCACTCAGCCAGTAAACACGACACAGTTCTCGGTAAACAAACGGCTGGTTGGACGGGTCCCTCGGACGGTTCACGGTGCTGCGGTTCCCTGCAGTTAGCGGTGACGGTCTCTTCCCTGCACCTTTGAAATGTCTGTTTGGTAGCGGTGGATTCCCATCGGTTACCCGCTCCCCGACTGCAATCTGTGCCGGAGGAGCTCCACACTTTGCCCGCAGGCGCCGGCCCTGGGAAACTGGTGCCTTGGCGGTGGCGGTGTTTCCCCGTTGTGGTTGGACCTTTGCCGTCAATCAGGACTTGCTTGTTGGGGGATCTACGTCCCCTTCACTAACGGATTTAGCAATTTACAGCAACTCCAAGCCTTGCTGGGATCCGAAAGCCCCTGCTCTGGTGCTGACTGCCCTTTGTATACTGCTCCAGACCCCCGGATACACACAGCCTCCGTGGCCCTTCCAGCAACCTCCAGACAGTCCCACTGCAGATCTTCACCACTGTCTGCTGACCTTGCTGACTCCGTCTGGGCACTCAGCCACAGACCAACTTCAGGCTTTCTTTCTTTACTGCTTTTTTCCTTCACTTCCACTTAGCTGTTTACTCTAACCCTGTCTAGACTACTCCTTCACTCTTGCCCTGCCTGGGCTCCACTCCTTCCACTTCCTCCTCCCTGACAGAACTGCCTGGTTTCCTCCTGCCTCCAGTGTTGTGAGCTCCTCGGTGGGCGGAGCCAACCGCCTGGCCCACCCCCTGGTGTGCATCATCAACCTCTGGAGGAAGGCAACAAGGATTTTTGGGTTAGCTGGTGTACCTGCAGGGAATGTGGGGTGCGTGTGTGTTGTTATCTGTGTCCCCTGGCTTGCCCAGGGCGACACAGATTTGGTGGTTAAGCAACAGTAACATTTGCTGAAGAAACACCATCTGTTACAGTGGGACTGGCAGATTTGGATAAAGTGGTATATACTATGTTACCGCTATATAACGAAAATTAATAAGAAAAGAAAGAGAAAGGTATATATCCCCATCAGCAGTCAGTGTCCACCGTGCTCCCAGTTGGAAAAGGAGAGGTTGGCAACTGGAAGGTTTGGTGGAGGATACAGAGCTGTGTGGCTATGAAACTAATAGTAGCCTGAACCGAGTTAGACGCCATTCGGATCTGGAGACTGGGAGCCCTGTTAGCGTCACAGGGTCCACATGCCCACCCAGCCCAGGAACTCCCTGTTAACAACACAGGGGCCATTGAGTACGCTGACCGTGTGCGTAGGGGCACACCTGTGGACAGCAGGCACATCAGCAGCAGCTGGCCTGTTAATGCCACTGGTCTGCACAAGCAGGACTGGTAGGACAGGAGCTGGTCTTAACCATTCTGCGTTACCAACTGTGGTGGTGGCCTGCATCGACACCCTATCCTTGCCTACCTCTGGCCTAAAGCCGCAATGGGTTCAATACATGGAGGTGTGCT
This sequence comes from Anomaloglossus baeobatrachus, assembly GCF_048569485.1. NCBI lineage: Eukaryota > Metazoa > Chordata > Amphibia > Anura > Aromobatidae > Anomaloglossus > Anomaloglossus baeobatrachus. Next base: position 692,325,743 of record NC_134354.1, read on the forward strand.
CTTTCGGAGCATAATAGAAGACTGCGCACCTCCTTGTTGGCTCCAGCCCCTTTTATAACCTGGGTCCGCCCCAAACCAGGGTGAACCACAATGCACCTCCTGGAGACAAAAGTAGAGTGACACGTCATGAGTGGCATAACTAGCGTCCTATTTGGAAACGCAACTTGAATGATGACCTCATGGCTGCCATGACCCAAACACCTCACCAGTCATCGTCTGACCATCAATAATGCGGTGACAAGTCATAGGGGTGGGCCTCTGCAAGCCATTTGGGAGGAAACCTGATGCCCTGTGGTCTATATGGGACCACCACATCAGGGGCAGGGCCAAAGAGTTCATTACCGGACCTAGTCTCTGATGCAGTAAGTGCCTGAGCATGCTCAGTAGCATGAAATACAGTCTCTGAAAAAAGACTATCAGCTTTAGCATGGTGTCTAGGCACAAAACAGGACTTAGACCCGGCACGGAATGCAAGTACCTGTGCAAAGAGGCTTTTGACACTTAGTGTGGGAGCATGCGCTGTATCCCGAAATGAAGACTTAGCGTCAGGAATGGCACAGTCAGGCTGAGCATACTCACTAGGCGAAACACTGTAGTTAGGCTGCAGCTGGGGTAAATCGGCACACGCATGCGCACTAGCTGCCTCTCCACACTTAGACGTGGAGGAGAAATTGCTCTTCGGGTGTGAACTTGGAGATGCTGTCTATGAACAGAAGGAAAAGCTAAAGGAAGCCTCACTTTCTATCCCTCCGAAATATCAAATGCAGCAATGAATTCCCTGAGTTTGCTATAACATTAGCGTAGCAAAATGTGCATGAGGGTGTCATGTAGAGGTGCTAGAAATAGCTTGGCACCAGTGGGGCACTAATTGAATACAACAGCCAGTTCTATGATGCCACTAAATGGCAGTATTTTTTGCTATCATTATAGCTTATTAAAAACAGAGCAGGAGGGTGTCATGCACAGGTGCTAGAAATAGCTTGGCACCAGTGGGGCACTAATGGAGTACAACAGCCAGTTCTATGATGCCACTAAATGGCAGTATTTTTTGCTATCATTATAGCTTATTAAAAACAGAGCAGGAGGGTGTCCTGCACAGGTGCTAGAAATAGCTTGGCACCAGTGGGGCACTAATGGAATACAACAGCCAGTTCTATGATGCCACTAAATGGCAGTATTTTTTGCTATCATTATAGCTTATTAAAAACAGAGCAGGAGGGTGTCATGCACAGGTGCTGCACATAGATTTGCACTAGTGTAACTAGACAAAAGTCCAATAGCCACGTTTAGGATGCCACTAGGTACACTGACTGTTTGCTAGTATAATGGCTTAGTTAAAAAAAGTTGGAGTGTGCAATGCAGGCAGACGTGCTGCAAATATCTTTACAATAGTGTGAATAGACAAAAGTACAATAGCCACGTTTAGGATGCCACTAGGTACACTGACTGTTTCCTAGTATAATGGCTTAGTTAAAAAAAGTTGGAGTGTGCAATGCAGGCAGACGTGCTGCAAATATCTTTGCACTACTGTGACTACACAAAAGTCCAATAGCCACGTTTAGGATGCCACTAGGTACACTGACTGTTTGCTAGTATAATGGCTTAGTTAAAAAAAGTTGGAGTGTGCAATGCAGGCAGACGTGCTGCAAATATCTTTACAATAGTGTGAATAGACAAAAGTACAATAGCCACGTTTAGGATGCCACTAGGTACACTGACTGTTTGCTAGTATAATGGCTTAGTTAAAAAGAGTTGGAGTGTGCAATGCAGGCAGACATGCTGCAAATATCTTTACAATAGTGTGAATAGACAAAAGTACAATAGCCACGTTTAGGATGCCACTAGGTACACTGACTGTTTGCTAGTATAATGGCTTAGTTAAAAAGAGTTGGAGTGTGCAATGCAGGCAGACGTGCTGCAAATATCTTTGCACTACTGTGACTACACAAAAGTCCAATAGCCACGTTTAGGATGCCACTAGGTACACTGACTGTTTGCTAGTATAATGGCTTAGTTAAAAAAAGTTGGAGTGTGCAATGCAGGCAGACGTGCTGCAAATATCTTTGCACTACTGTGACTACACAAAAGTCCAATAGCCACGTTTAGGATGCCACTAGGTACACTGACTGTTTGCTAGTATAATGGCTTAGTTAAAAAGAGTTGGAGTGTGCAATGCAGGCAGACGTGCTGCAAATATCTTTACAATAGTGTGAATAGACAAAAGTACAATAGCCACGTTTAGGATGCCACTAGGTACACTGACTGTTTGCTAGTATAATGGCTTAGTTAAAAAAAAGTTGGAGTGTGCAATGCAGGCAGACGTGCTGCAAATATCTTTGCACTACTGTGACTACACAAAAGTCCAATAGCCACGTTTAGGATGCCACTATGTACACTGACTGTTTGCTAGTATAATGGCTTAGTTAAAAAGAGTTGGAGTGTGCAATGCAGGCAGACGTGCTGCAAATATCTTTACAATAGTGTGAATAGACAAAAGTACAATAGCCACGTTTAGGATGCCACTAGGTACACTGACTGTTTGCTAGTATAATGGCTTAGTTAAAAAAAGTTGGAGTGTGCAATGCAGGCAGACGTGCTGCAAATATCTTTGCACTACTGTGACTACACAAAAGTCCAATAGCCACGTTTAGGATGCCACTAGGTACACTGACTGTTTGCTAGTATAATGGCTTAGTTAAAAAGAGTTGGAGTGTGCAATGCAGGCAGACGTGCTGCAAATATCTTTACAATAGTGTGAATAGACAAAAGTACAATAGACACGTTTAGGATGCCACTAGGTACACTGACTGTTTGCTAGTATAATGGCTTAGTTAAAAAAAGTTGGAGTGTGCAATGCAGGCAGACATGCTGCAAATATCTTTACAATAGTGTGAATAGACAAAAGTACATTAGCCACGTTTAGGATGCCACTAGGTACACTGACTGTTTCCTAGTATAATGGCTTAGTTAAAAAAAGTTGGAGTGTGCAATGCAGGCAGACGTGCTGCAAATATCTTTACAATAGTGTGAATAGACAAAAGTACAATAGCCACGTTTAGGATGCCACTAGGTACACTGACTGTTTCCTAGTATAATGGCTTAGTTAAAAAAAGTTGGAGTGTGCAATGCAGGCAGACGTGCTGCAAATATCTTTGCACTACTGTGACTACACAAAAGTCCAATAGCCACGTTTAGGATGCCACTAGGTACACTGACTGTTTGCTAGTATAATGGCTTAGTTAAAAAAAAGTTGGAGTGTGCAATGCAGGCAGACGTACTGCAAATATCTTTACAATAGTGTGAATAGACAAAAGTACAATAGACACGTTTAGGATGCCACTAGGTACACTGACTGTTTGCTAGTATAATGGCTTAGTTAAAAAAAGTTGGAGTGTGCAATGCAGGCAGACATGCTGCAAATATCTTTACAATAGTGTGAATAGACAAAAGTACATTAGCCACGTTTAGGATGCCACTAGGTACACTGACTGTTTCCTAGTATAATGGCTTAGTTAAAAAAAGTTGGAGTGTGCAATGCAGGCAGACATGCTGCAAATATCTTTACAATAGTGTGAATAGACAAAAGTACAATAGCCACGTTTAGGATGCCACTAGGTACACTGACTGTTTGCTAGTATAATGGCTTAGTTAAAAAGAGTTGGAGTGTGCAATGCAGGCAGACGTGCTGCAAATATCTTTGCACTACTGTGACTACACAAAAGTCCAATAGCCACGTTTAGGATGCCACTAGGTACACTGACTGTTTGCTAGTATAATGGCTTAGTTAAAAAAAGTTGGAGTGTGCAATGCAGGCAGACGTGCTGCAAATATCTTTGCACTACTGTGACTACACAAAAGTCCAATAGCCACGTTTAGGATGCCACTAGGTACACTGACTGTTTGCTAGTATAATGGCTTAGTTAAAAAGAGTTGGAGTGTGCAATGCAGGCAGACGTGCTGCAAATATCTTTACAATAGTGTGAATAGACAAAAGTACAATAGACACGTTTAGGATGCCACTAGGTACACTGACTGTTTGCTAGTATAATGGCTTAGTTAAAAAAAGTTGGAGTGTGCAATGCAGGCAGACATGCTGCAAATATCTTTACAATAGTGTGAATAGACAAAAGTACATTAGCCACGTTTAGGATGCCACTAGGTACACTGACTGTTTGCTAGTATAATGGCTTAGTTAAAAAAAGTTGGAGTGTGCAATGCAGGCAGACGTGCTGCAAATATCTTTACAATAGTGTGAATAGACAAAAGTACAATAGCCACGTTTAGGATGCCACTAGGTACACTGACTGTTTGCTAGTATAATGGCTTAGTTAAAAAGAGTTGGAGTGTGCAATGCAGGCAGACGTGCTGCAAATATCTTTACAATAGTGTGAATAGACAAAAGTACAATAGCCACGTTTAGGATGCCACTAGGTACACTGACTGTTTGCTAGTATAATGGCTTAGTTAAAAAAAAGTTGGAGTGTGCAATGCAGGCAGACGTGCTGCAAATATCTTTACAATAGTGTGAATAGACAAAAGTACAATAGCCACGTTTAGGATGCCACTAGGTACACTGACTGTTTGCTAGTATAATGGCTTAGTTAAAAAAAGTTGGAGTGTGCAATGCAGGCAGACGTGCTGCAAATATCTTTGCACTACTGTGACTACACAAAAGTCCAATAGCCACGTTTAGGATGCCACTAGGTACACTGACTGTTTGCTAGTATAATGGCTTAGTTAAAAAGAGTTGGAGTGTGCAATGCAGGCAGACGTGCTGCAAATATCTTTACAATAGTGTGAATAGACAAAAGTACAATAGCCACGTTTAGGATGCCACTAGGTACACTGACTGTTTGCTAGTATAATGGCTTAGTTAAAAAAAGTTGGAGTGTGCAATGCAGGCAGAGGTGCTGCAAATATCTTTACAATAGTGTGAATAGACAAAAGTACAATAGCCACGTTTAGGATGCCACTAGGTACACTGACTGTTTGCTAGTATAATGGCTTAGTTAAAAAAAGTTTGAGTGTGCAATGCAGGCAGACGTGCTGCAAATATCTTTACAATAGTCTGAATAGACAAAAGTACAATAGCCACGTTTAGGATGCCACTAGGTACACTGACTGTTTGCTAGTATAATGGCTTAGTTAAAAAAAGTTTGAGTGTGCAATGCAGGCAGAGGTGCTGCAAATATCTTTACAATAGTCTGAATAGACAAAAGTACAATAGCCACGTTTAGGATGCCACTAGGTACACTGACTGTTTGCTAGTATAATGGCTTAGTTAAAAAGAGTTGGAGTGTGCAATGCAGGCAGACGTGCTGCAAATATCTTTACAATAGTGTGAATAGACAAAAGTACAATAGCCACGTTTAGGATGCCACTAGGTACACTGACTGTTTGCTAGTATAATGGCTTAGTTAAAAAAAGTTGGAGTGTGCAATGCAGGCAGACGTGCTGCAATTATCTTTACAATAGTGTGAATAGACAAAAGTACAATAGCCACGTTTAGGATGCCACTAGGTACACTGACTATTTGCTAGTATAATGGCTTAGTTAAAAAAAGTTTGAGTGTGCAATGCAGGCAGACGTGCTGCAAATATCTTTGCACTACTGTGACTACACAAAAGTCCAATAGCCACGTTTAGGATGCCACTAGGTACACTGACTGTTTGCTAGCATAATGGCTTAGTTAAAAAGAGTTGGAGTGTGCAGAGGACAGGAGGGTACAGTGCCAGGATTGTGGGGCTCTGGGTAGAGGAATGGAAGCCTGCCTTTCTATTCCCTCCTAATGGTGAAATGCAGCGACGAAATCCCTGACCTTGGCTACACAGACGCTGTCTCTGTTTTCAGGACCTGTCACCTATGGCTCTGACCCTACCGGTTTGAGCCCTTAAAAGGACTGATAGAAAGTGCTCTCCCTAAGCTGTCTAACGCTGTGTATGGAGCGCATACAGCTGTATCGGCGATAGGACTCAGGACGGAGCTGCGCCAGTGATGTCTGACACCAAAGACGCAGAAGAGATAATGGCGTCCAGGAGGAAAATGTCCGGTTTTATAATGCAGGGACATGTGACATGGACATCCTATCACACATGCCGTTGCTTCTCTGGCTAAAAGTCCACTTAGCTGTGTGTGTGTCTGGGATTGGCTGACATGCTGGCCCGCCCCACTACACGCGCGCGCTTAGGGAAGGAAGACAAGGAAAAAAAAAAAAAATGGCGATCGCCATTATAGAAACAGCAGTGATCTGAAGGCGCTGTTCACGCACACTATACACTGAAATGTCATAATAGTGTGATTCACAGAGTGACTTACACTATTACAGCGGAAACCAAGCTAGGAATTAGCTGTTTTTTTGCTGCTAGAACCGTTCTCGAACGTTTCTAGAACTATCGAGCTTTTGCAAAAAGCTCGAGTTCTAGTTCGATCTAGAACAGGCCCCAAAATCACTCGAGCCTAGAACTGGAGAACCTCGAACTGCGAACCGCGCTCAACTCTAGTTAGCAGTTACAGGGTCCTCCCTCTCCCACAAGGGGTTCATCCAGGCCAGTGCCTCACCCTCCAGATGGGACATCACAAACGCCACCTTGGCTTGGTCGGAGGCAAACAGGTGCGGAAGCAGCTTAAAGTGGAGGGAGCACTGATTTAAGAATCCTCTGCAGGTCTTAGGATCTCCGGCATAGCGGGGTGGAGAGGCCAAGCGGAGTTTAGAAGCTTCCGAGGTAGCCGCCACGGGAACTGTGGCCGTGGACTGTGCTGTAGAAGCCTGAGATGCCAGGGACGTGGCAGTTGCTTGCAGCGTGTTCAGGCGGGTATCCACCAAGGACATGAAGGCCAGCATGCGGGACTGGGTTTCGCGCTGTCGTCTGAGTTCCTGCTGCAAGTTGCCCAGCTGGGCCGCTAGTGCTTCGGCGGGATCCATGGCCTGTTCTTACTGTTAGGACCAGGTGGACGGGCAGGCCCAGGAGGTGGATCCACTGGGCTGAACACCTCACCGAGGGCAAGGTGCCCGGTAGCCGGAGCACTACGGGTAGCAGGACAGTCCGTTCAGAGGAGTGGAGTGAAGAAGTCCCTGGGACCACGGAGTCTCTAAAGGTAGTCCGGGTGACGGAGCTCAGGTTCGGAGGCCGAGATGACGTCAGGCAGAATCCGGAACCAACGGAGCGAGAAGGTGGGTCACCAAACGGATCCAGGGATCGGAGATGGTAGGGACTGGCGGGATGGCAGACAGTCACCGTTCGGGGTTCGGGAATCGTCAGGACCGGTTGGCGAGACAGGAGTGACTCTACAAGAGAGATAGGTAAGTATGGCACAAGACACAAGGAGACCTGTCTCCTAGCTTAGCAAACACGAAGAACAGGCCCCGCCCACTTGGAAAGGATCCCCCTATATACCCTGTACCTGATTCCTCAATATCCTAGAAAAAAACCAAGGAGAAAATTGTAGAAAAAATACCCTGACTATAAATAAATAAATTGCAAGTGCTTAATAAACAGGGTACTTAGTATATACATTTTTGCAAAAAGGTAAGAAGCTGTCTCACCTCGTCACGGTGTACCCATCTGAGACAGTCCCTAACCTACTAAAGTTAAAAACATATTCTGTACCTGACTAGTGTCATGTCAAAACTTCATTATGGATGGTAAAGTGGTTAGCTGGGTCCCAGATTAAATACACAGCAAAAAGTGAGACGCAGGTAATTGTTCAGCCTCAGTATCAGGAGGGCTGCACCCCCAACTTGCATTAAAGCAAGAAAACAGACAAAAAAACCCAAAAAACTGAGCTGTGACAAATGTTCAATAAACATGCAACATTACAAGCATGTGAATTGCAGCCTCAAGACTAGAAAAAAACCAAGGAGAAAATTGTAGAAAAAATACCCTGACTATAAATAAATAAATTGCAAGTGCTTAATAAACAGGGTACTTAGTATATACATTTTTGCAAAAAGGTAAGAAGCTGTCTCACCTCGTCACGGTGTACCCATCTGAGACAGTCCCTAACCTACTAAAGTTAAAAACATATTCTGTACCTGACTAGTGTCATGTCAAAACTTCAATATGGATGGTAAAGTGGTTAGCTGGGTCCCAGATTAAATACACAGCAAAAAGTGAGACGCAGGTAATTGTTCAGCCTCAGTATCAGGAGGGCTGCACCCCCAACTTGCATTAAAGCAAGAAAACAGACAAAAAAAACCAAAAAACTGAGCTGTGACAAATGTTCAATAAACATGCAACATTACAAGCATGTGAATTGCAGCCTCAAGACTAGAAAAAAACCAAGGAGAAAATTGTAGAAAAAATACCCTGACTATAAATAAATAAATTGCAAGTGCTTAATAAACAGGGTACTTAGTATATACATTTTTGCAAAAAGGTAAGAAGCTGTCTCACCTCGTCACGGTGTACCCATTTGAGACAGTCCCTAACCTACTAAAGTTAAAAACTTTTTTTTTGTCTGTTTTCTTGCTTTAATGCAAGTTGGGGGTGCAGCCCTCCTGATACTGAGGCTGAACAATTACCTGCGTCTCACTTTTTGCTGTGTATTTAATCTGGGACCCAGCTAACCACTTTACCATCCATATTGAAGTTTTGACATGACACTAGTCAGGTACAGAATATGTTTTTAACTTTAGTAGGTTAGGGACTGTCTCAGATGGGTACACCGTGACGAGGTGAGACAGCTTCTTACCTTTTTGCAAAAATGTATATACTAAGTACCCTGTTTATTAAGCACTTGCAATTTATTTATTTATAGTCAGGGTATTTTTTCTACAATTTTCTCCTTGGTTTTTTTCTAGTCTTGAGGCTGCAATTCACATGCTTGTAATGTTGCATGTTTATTGAACATTTGTCACAGCTCAGTTTTTTGGTTTTTTTTGTCTGTTTTCTTGCTTTAATGCAAGTTGGGGGTGCAGCCCTCCTGATACTGAGGCTGAACAATTACCTGCGTCTCACTTTTTGCTGTGTATTTAATCTGGGACCCAGCTAACCACTTTACCATCCATATTGAAGTTTTGACATGACACTAGTCAGGTACAGAATATGTTTTTAACTTTAGTAGGTTAGGGACTGTCTCAGATGGGTACACCGTGACGAGGTGAGACAGCTTCTTACCTTTTTGCAAAAATGTATATACTAAGTACCCTGTTTATTAAGCACTTGCAATTTATTTATTTATAGTCAGGGTATTTTTTCTACAATTTTCTCCTTGGTTTTTTTCTAGTCTTGAGGCTGCAATTCACATGCTTGTAATGTTGCATGTTTATTGAACATTTGTCACAGCTCAGTTTTTTTTTTTTTTTTTTCCTCAATATCCTGTTGGAGGACACTGGCCCTTTAAGAGAGGGTCAATGACCGCGCGCGCGCCCTAATGCGCATGCGCGAGGCCCGGGTGCCAGAAGCCAGAGCAGGGAGCGGTGCACAGGAGGCAGGAGTGCCGGGCTGGCTCAGCGTTGCCGATGGGCGCCGGGAGCGTGGACCGGGCTGCCTGGAGACCGCAGGTGATGGGGCATGGAGGCTGTGGAGCGGAGGACCGGGAGACATGGCACGGGATTGACGGAGCGTGACCTGAGAGCGGGGAAGCGTGGCAGGGGAGCCGGTGAGCATGGCAGGGGGGCCAGGAAGCATGGCAGGGGAGCCGGTGAGCATGACAGCATTTTGTTCTAAATTAGGAATTTTCTTCTGCTTTTCATCCGCAGACCAATGGTAAGACTGAGAGAGCAAATCAGACCTTGGAAACCTATTTGAGATGTTTTTGATCTTGTGGATCAGAATGACTGGGTTTCTTTTTTGCCATTGGCAGAGTTTGCTCTCAATAATAGGGCTAGCTCTGCTACTTTGATGTCTCTTTTTTTCTGCAATTTTGGGTTTCATCCCAGGTTCTTTTCAGGGCAGGGTGAGGCATCACCCTCTTCGGGAGTTGATTCTGTGGTGGAGAGAATGCAGCAGCTTTGGGGGCAAGTAGTGGACAAATTGTTTCAGTCCCAGGAGAACGCTCAAAGTTTTGCCAACTGGCGTAGGACTGTTGGTCCCCGGTTTAAAGTGGGGGACATGGTTTTGTTGTCCTCCATGAATGTTCCTATGAGAGTTTCTTCTCCTAAATTTAAGCCAAGGTTTATTGTACCCTATAAGATTTTGGAGATCATTAATCCCGTATCTTTTCGTTTGGGTCTTCCTGAGTCATTTAAAATTCACAATGTTTTTGTGAAGAAGCATGTGGAGCCAGTAGTTCCCATGGTGGCGCCCCCGGACCCTGTGTTGGTAGAAGGAGATCTGGAGTATAAAGTTGAGAAAATTTTGGATTATTGTCTTAATAGACGAAAGCTTCAGTACCTTATTAAGTGGAAGGGTTATGGTCAGGAGGACAATTCTTGGGTTTTTGCTTCTAACATTCATGCTGACAGATTGGTTCGTGCCTTCCATCATGCCCATCCTGACAGACCTGGTGGTTCTGGTGAGAGTTTGGTGACCCCTCCTCAAGGGAGGGGGGGATACTGTTGTGAATGTAATCTGAGGGGGTGATGGTTTGGAGCTCCCTCTGGTGGTCAGGACTCGTGGTGAAGCTGACTGTGCCTAAACAGGTGTGGGAGTTAATTGAGAGTTTAGGAAGCCCAATTGCAGATCAGCCTGTGTTATATAGAAGAGCAGTGGCCTGCTGGTTGGGGCCGGTTATAGATGTTGTTCATCAGTGTCTGAATTGGCTTGGAGTTGTCCTTCCATTTATTCTTTGCCTGTCCCATTCCAGATAAGTTGCAAGTTATTTGCTTTATTGCCTGATCCACAGCCAAGAGTGTTTGTTTTTCTTTACGTTTTGCTTATAGTCTGTTTTCTTGCAGGAGAGGAATTGTCTTTCTGTTTTGATGAGCATGGGGGTTCCCCCTCTGCAAACCCCACTGCAACAAAGGAGAGATTCTCCCTGTTCTACTTGATTATTTGCACTTTTGTATTTCTTGTGTTTTGTTTGGTATTTTGTTTCTCCCATTAGTTACAAGAGTACCTGATATAGTGGGGAAGAGTCCGTGTGATCTAAGTATTTTTCTTATCAGGAGATTGGTATTTCTCCGCAGTGATTTGCACTGACCGCAATCAGTTATATGTCCTGTCCTGTTCTATTTAAGAAGTCGGGCCTCGCCTTTGCTAATCTATATTTCTTATCTGTGTATTGTGTTTTCTTACATCACCGTTGGCTTTATATGTTGGGGGCTTGTTATTCCTTTGGGGACTACTTTGAAGCAAGATAGATTTCCTCATTTCTATCTGTGAGGTGTAGTAAGTTTCTCCGGCTGTGACGTGACATCTAGGTGTATTTAGGAATGCTCCACGGCTACTTCTAGTGTGGTCTGACAGATAGGGTATTGCGGTCAGCTCAGGTTCCAACTACTCTTGTGTTTTTTCTGCTGATGGGATTTTTGTGATCTTCCACGGTGACAAGATCTTAACACTTAGGGCCTTTTTCCTATCAGGTATTTTTTGCAGGGTTTTGTGCTGGCCGCAATCAGTTATCTTTCCTGTCCTGTTGTATCTACTAAGTCGAACCTCACCTTTGCCAATCTATATTTTCTATCTGTATATTGTGTTTTCTTACATCATCGCCGTTACATGTTGGGTGCTTGCTATTCCTTTGGGGACTGCTCCGAGGCAAGTTAGGATTCCTCATTTCTATCTTTCAGGTGTAGCAAGTTTCTCCGGCAGTGACGAGGTGTCTAGGTGTGTTAGGAACATCCCACTGCTATTTCTAGTGTTGTCCAATAGATAGGGGATTGCGGTCAGCTTAGTTTCCAACTACTCTTGTGGTTTTTGTTTTTTCCTGATTAATGGGATTTTTTATGATCGTGCACAGTTACCAGTTCATAACACATTATCGGCGGCCGTACTTGTCCCGGCTGCTGGAATGCATATTGCGTTCCATATCAATCACATGATATTGGGCATCATGTTAGTTCCGGCTGGTGGTACGCTTAGTGCGTTCCACTGATGCAAACACTGGTCATTCAGGTACTTCCAGGATCGCACGTGGCGGCGCTCCATATCATAAGCTCTAACAGTCTCTGCTTATCATCTCCTGTTAACATAGGTATGACATCTGATGGGGGAGGTTCGTTCTAATTGATTTCCCTCTCTGGTTGGACAATTACATGTCCTGGGGTACATATATTTATATCCCCTCAGTGATCTCTGGTGGCATTCTCCTGATTAAGCCAGCTTGACTGGCGCAATGCTCGGGGTCTTCCACTTCCATCCTGACCCTTTTATCTGGTCCCTGGTAACTATACCTGTGATGTACCTCAGGCCTCAGGCTCTATTTTTGATCTTGGCTATATAGCCGGCAATTTATTTTTGACTGTTTGTTTTTTGATCCAGAGCACGATAATCAGGCTCGTAATACGCAGCACCGCTGTATTATATTGTTCAGTACATTCTCCCTGAATTTGATACGGAGGTTTGGGTAGTACAGCCATATAGCAGCAATAATATCACACCTGCTGACCACATATATGGGTGCCTATTTTATAACCTTTCGGTTGCGTTCACAGACGTTGGGTGTTACATTATAGTCACTAATGGATACACATGTATATTTATTATATGTTGTATGTCCAACAAATACAGTTATATAACATTGGTATGTAACCTATATTCGCATGTACAGAGACTCTATGTATGGAAGTATCTGTGTTTTATATACTCTTCTATTCAGGATGACAGCTGTTTTGTATTTGCTCTATTTTAAATGATTTTACATGTACGTATGTGTTATTTGCCTCCACTCTTTATTCAAATGCGATTTCTACATGTATTTGCGCTATATAGGTCCATGACGGGCATTATTTACAGTTAGGTCCAGAAATATTTGGACAGTGACACAAGTTTTGTTATTTTAGCTGTTTACAAAAACATGTTCAGAAATACAATTATATATATTATATGGGCTGAAAGTGCACACTCCCAGCTGCAATATGAGAGTTTTCACATCCAAATCGGAGAAAGGGTTTAGGAATCATAGCTCTGTAATGCATAGCCTCCTCTTTTTCAAGGGACCAAAAGTAATTGGACAAGGGACTCTAAGGGCTGCAATTAACTCTGAAGGCGTCTCCCTCGTTAACCTGTAATCAATGAAGTAGTTAAAAGGTCTGGGGTTGATTACAGGTGTGTGGTTTTGCATTTGGAAGCTGTTGCTGTGACCAGACAACATGCGGTCTAAGGAACTCTCAATTGAGGTAAAGCAGAACATCCTGAGGCTGAAAAAAAAAGAAAAAATCCATCAGAGAGATAGCAAACATGCTTGGAGTAGCAAAATCAACAGTCTGGTACATTCTGAGAAAAAAGGAATTGACTGGTGAGCTTGGGAACTCAAAAAGGCCTGGGCGTCCATGGATGACAACAGTGGTGGGTGATCGCCGCATACTTTCTTTGGTGAAGAAGAACCCGTTCACAACATCAACTGAAGTCCAGAACACTCTCAGTGAAGTAGGTGTATCTGTCTCTAAGTCAACAGTAAAGAGAAGACTCCATGAAAGTAAATACAAAGGGTTCACATCTAGATGCAAACCATTCATCAATTCCAAAAATAGACAGGCCAGAGTTAAATTTGCTGAAAAACACCTCATGAAGCCAGCTCAGTTCTGGAAAAATATTCTATGGACAGATGAGACAAAGATCAACCTGTACCAGAATGATGGGAAGAAAAAAGTTTGGAGAAGAAAGGGAACGGCACATGATCCAAGGCACACCACATCCTCTGTAAAACATGGTGGAGGCAACGTGATGGCATGGGCATGCATGGCTTTCAATGGCACTGGGTCACTTGTGTTTATTGATGACATAACAGCAGACAAGAGTAGCCGGATGAATTCTGAAGTGTACCGGGATATACTTTCAGCCCAGATTCAGCCAAATGCCGCAAAGTTGATCGGACGGCGCTTCATAGTACAGATGGAAAATGACCCCAAGCATACAGCCAAAGCTACCCAGGAGTTCATGAGTGCAAAAAAGTGGAACATTCTGCAATGGCCAAGTCAATCACCAGATCTTAACCCAATTGAGCATGCATTTCACTTGCTCAAATCCAGACTTAAGACGGAAAGACCCACAAACAAGCAAGACCTGAAGGCTGCGGCTGTAAATGCCTGGCAAAGCATTAAGAAGGAGGAAACCCAGCGTTTGGTGATGTCCATGGGTTCCAGACTTAAGGCAGTGATTGCCTCCAAAGGATTCGCAACAAAATATTGAAAATAAAAATATTTTGTTTGGGTTTGGTTTATTTGTCCAATTACTTTTGACCTCCTAAAATGTGGAGTGTTTGTAAAGAAATGTGTACAATTCCTACAATTTCTATCAGATATTTTTGTTCAAACCTTCAAATTAAACGTTACAATCTGCACTTGAATTCTGTTGTAGAGGTTTCATTTCAAATCCAATGTGGTGGCATGCAGAGCCCAACTCGCGAAAATTGTGTCACTGTCCAAATATTACTGGACCTAACTGTATTTACCTTATACATAAATAGCTTGGTGCCTTTAATCTACTAGTCTTTTTGTTAGTGCCTGGCATTCAGTCCTCATAGATGTTCACTCTCTTAGGTCAGTGCAGATCGTTCCTGGCATTCAGTCCTCATACACATTCAGTGCGGATTGTTCATACACCATCGCTCTCTTAGGTCAGTGCGGATCGTTCCTGGCATTCAGACCTCATACACGTTCGCTCTCTTAGGTCAGTGCGGATCGTTCCTGGCATTCAGACCTCATACACGTTCGCTCTCTTAGGTCAGTGCGGATCGTTCCTGGCATTCAGACCTCATACACATTCAGTGCGGATTGTTCTTGGCTTAAGTCCTCATACACCATCGCTCTCTTAGGTCAGTGCGGATCGTTCCTGGCATTCAGACCTCATACACGTTCGCTCTCTTAGGTCAGTGCGGATCGTTCCTGGCATTCCTGGGTATTATTTATTTACCTTATACATATAAAGCTTGGTGCCTTTAATGTACTAGTCTTTTTGTTAGTGCATGTTCATTGTGGTACATGGCACATAGCTTTTTCTTGAAAATAGGTGGTGCCTAGCCTTTTTTGTTTGACAGATTGAATGCCAGGAACGATCCGCACTGACCTAAGGCTAGTTTCACACATCCGGCTTTTCGACAGATTGCCGGATTCGGTGCAATCCAGTACAGTGTTATACAGTACAATGGCATCGCGACAACCTCCGGGTCACATGCTCCGGTCACATGACAGCATGTGACTGGAGCTTGTCGCGATGCCATTGTACTGTATTGTACTGGAGTGCACTGAATCCGGCAATCCGGAGAAAAGCCGGATGTGTGAAACGGCCCTAAGAGAGTGAATGTGTATGAGGTCTGAATGCCAGGCACAATCCACACTGACCTAAGAGAGCAAGATCGTGTATGAGGACTGAATGCCATGAACGCTGAAAACTGAATGTTGCTATAGTGTATAAACCTATGGTGTCATCTGGTATTATACTTGTTCATAGTCTGTGTATTCATGCATGAATGTTTACCGCCACTTACATGCTTTTCTGCCACAGACCAGTGGGCTTTAATCCACAATATACAATTTTTTTAGAGGTGTTGTCCAGTCTTAGATAGTGAATTTACAGTCTCTCTGTGCGAGTGCAGACTGCTATATTGTGACAGTATGTGATATCCTCGCTGTGCTCCCTGTGGGATGGGGCTCACATGGACACATGCATACAATATGCATAGTTGTGGTCACGGGCTGAGACTCATGTAGCTTCTCCAGATAGACTCCAGTGATTCTCTCAATGCTCCTCTATGTATAGCAGGTGAAATAAATATTGAGCACATCACCAGTTTTCTAAGTAAATATATTTCTATTGACATGAATTTCTCACCAGATGTTGGTATCAATCCATCAAATACACATAGGTAAAGAAAGCAAACCATGGATGTCTATTAATTTAGTGAAGTGTAATAATGAGAAATGACGCAGGGAAAAAGTAATGAACACGCTTAGGGTATGTGCACACGTTGCTTTTTTTTCCGCGCGGAAAAAAACGCACCCTCTGGCAGAGGGGAGAATTGTAAACAATGCTTTTTGAGAAACAACGCATCGAAAACGCATGCGTTTTTCATGCGTTTTTCATGCGTTTTTCATGCGTTTTTTTAGGTGCGTTTTTTAAGACTTGTCAGTGATAATAAAGTTGGTTGAACACAGACCTTTGGAAAAAAAAACCTGTGATGTCATTTCCTTCTCCACATTCTGTTTGGATAAATGGGAGGGCTTGGAATGGAAGGAGCACCATTTGAATTTTGGAAAAGTTGAAATAAACTTCGCGCACCAAGCCCCTTAGGTACCTATATGTCAGAAAACCCCCACAAGTGACCCCATTTTGGAATCTGCACCCATCAAGGATTTTATTCAGGAGTATATTAAGCATTTTGAATCCACAGCTACTTCACCCAAAATGTTGCTGTAGCAACAATATTCTCACTTTTAGGCCCGTTTCACACGTCAGTGAAAAACACTGACGTTTTTCACTGGCGTGTAAAACACGCACATGTCCCTCCGTGTGCCGTGAATCACGGCACACGTGGGTTATCTAAGTGCAATCCGGGCTCCGTTCTCCGTGGCCCGTGATTGCACTTAGAGATTAACTCACCTGCACCCGCTCCCGCTCTCCATGGTGCTGATCGCTCCCGCGGTGCAGCATCCGGCCGGCGCTGACCCCCGCAGCAGCTGCTTCCGGGTTGGCTGTGTCGTGCATCATGAATATGCGCGACAATAATGAGCCGGCACAGAAGGAACAGGGAGGACGGGCTGCAGAGGACATCGCTGGAGCCGGGTGAGTTAAAATGTTTTTTATTTTAAAAGCACGTTTTTTTCTGGCACGTGTTTCACGGATCACACCACTGCGTGGTCCGTGGGACATCAGTGATGCCAGAAAAAAATGGACATGTCTCCGTGCGGCAATCACGCACACGCGGGTACGCCGCATGGAGACACGTGCAGTGAAAAATCACTGACGTGTGAGCAGACCCATTCATTATAATGTGTCCGCGTATGTCAGTGATTCTGGTACGTTTAAAAAAAAGCACAAACGTCCCAGAATCACTGACGTGTGAAAGGGGCCTAAGGCTATGTGGCCATGATCCAGCGACACGGCATCTAGTACACAGTGCCAGCCTTCCTGCAGCTGCCCATGCCCACGATTTGGGTTCAGGCTGCTGTGGAGCTCTATGCTACCTGCAGAGAACACTCTCGTCTCCGCAGCATAAATTGACATGCTGAGGCTCGGGAAGCCACGCTACCGGTCAGTTTATGCTGCGGAGAAAAGAAGCACAGTGGGCATGGGATCTCCAAAAATCCTTCCACTGTGCTTCTACTGCACAACGCAGCGTTATGGACGCAGGGAAAACACTCAGCGCCCATAACGCTGCAAACCCTGATCGTGGACACACAGCCTAAAAAGCGTCAATGGATGAAGGGATGTCAAATATATAGAACGTCCTACCCCCGCCTGCATATTCTAAGCTGGCACCTTTAGTACCTTTCATGTGGCACTAAAGGGTGCCTAGCTTAGTATTTATCCAATAAAAAAAAAAAAAAAATGAAAAAAATGGCGTGGGGTCCCCCCTATTTTTGATAGCCAGTCAGGGTAAAGCAGACAGCTGTAGCCTGCAAACCACAGCTGGCAGCTTCATCTTGGCTGGTGATCAATTTGGAGGGCTCCCCATGTTTTTTTTTTTATTTATAAATAAAGAATAAAAAAAAAAATAACGTGGGGTCCCCCCAAATTAGATCACCAGCCAAGGTGAAGCTGACAGCTGGGGTCTGGTATTCTCAGGGTGGGAAGAGCCATGGTTATTGGACTCTTCCCAGCCTAAAAATAGCAGGCCGCAGCCGCCCCAGAAGTGGCGCATCCATTAGATGCGCCAATCCTGGCGCTTCGCCCCAACTCATCCCGCGCCCTGGTGCGTTGGCTAACGGGGTAATAAATGGGGTTGATACCAGATGTGTAATGTCACCTGGCATCAAGCCCAGCAATTAGTGATGTCACGGCGTCTATCAGACACCCGACATAACTAATTGACAGTAAACAAAAGCAAAAAAAGACAACAAAAAATTTTTTATTAGAAAAAACACTCCCCAAATCATTCCCTTGTTCTCCAATTTAATAAAAAAAAATGGGTCCGCAGAAATCCATATGGATGTCCCACGTCGCCTCTGGACCTTCTAGAATATGGGGGCACGCTCAGGGAACGTACCCCCCATTTTCTAGGAGGGCAGACCCTCCATTTGAGGAGAGTGGGTGCAAAAATCTGCACCCACTCTCCCCGGGTCACAGCTGCAGAGTGCGAGCAGCCAGCACAGCTCACACTGAACACTGTGCTGGCTGTCAGCTGCTCTGCTCATGTGACCGGCCAGCGTGCACTGAAGGAGGAGGGGGCCGCGGGGGATCAGCGCTGCGACCGGACAGGTATGTATGACACCGGGGGGAATAGGGGGTGACCGGGCAGGGCCTGGGGAACAGTTTTCTGTCGCATGTGTTATTGCACATGCGACAGAAATCATAGGAGCAGGGCGGCCGGTGCGCTACTGTGCGCGCGGCCATGTTGGATTTTCGGGAGGGGGGTCGGGGGTCGGGGCGGGCACTTTGGCGACACCGGGGGCTTTGCCAGGAAGTGAGGTCAACAGGAAGCCTCTTGACCTCACTTCCAGGTAAATGCCTGCGTTCTGGTGTGCCGACAAAGGCCGCGGACCGCAACAAAAAAGCAGGTCCATGCGTTGTGGCTGCGTTCTGACCCCACATCATTGATTTCAATGGGGGAGAGAACGCAGCCACAACGCACAAAAGAAGTGACATGCTGCTTTTCTTTCCGCACCGATTTTTGGCATCCAAAACGCAGCGGAAAGAAACGCAGCATGTGCACTGATTTTTCAGCTTTCCCATACACTTTGCTGGGAAAGCTGAACGCATGCAATTTGCCACTGAAACGCTGCGGTTCAAAACGCAGCGTTTCCGCGGTAAAAAACGCATCGTGTGCACACAGCCTCACTGAAATGTATTTAATACTTTGTGCTAAAGCGTTTTTTGCTGATGACAGCTTCAAGACGCCTCCTGTATGGAGAAACTAGTCTCATGCATTGCTCAGGTGTGATTTTTGTTCATTCTTCGACACACATACTCTTCAAATCCTGAAGGTTCCTCAGGTTCCTTCTGTGAACTCTGAGCTTTAGCTCTTTCCATAAGTTTTCTATTGGATTCAGGTCCGATGGACGGCTCGGCCATTCGAGCAGTTTCATTTTCTTTCTCTGAAATTGAAAGTTTCTTTGGCTGTGTGTTTGGGATCAATCATTGCTTTGCTGAAATGTCCACCCTCCTTTCATCTTCATCATCCTGATTGATGGCAGCAGATTTTTTATCAAGAATTTCTTGGTACATTTGTCCATTCATGCTTCCTCAATTATTTGAAGTTTGCCAGTGCCATATGCTGAAACACAGGCACACACCATGATGTTCCCACCTGCAAACTTCACTGTTGTTGTTTTGGGGTGATATACAGTGCCTTTTGGCCTCCAAACATGATGTATATAATGGCACCAAAGAGTTTAGTTTTGGTCTCATCTGACCAGACTATGTTGTCTCAGTATGGCCTAAGCCACACAGCGAGAAAATCAGTGCGAATGGAGTGCGATAAAACATCGCATTTGTCACGCTCCCCGGCTCCCTTTCCATGCTCCCCGGCTCCCCTGCCACGCTCCCCGGCTCCTTTGCAAGGCGTCCCCCCGCTCCACGGCCTCCATGCATCCTCACCTGCGTCCTCCAGGCAACCCGATCCTCGGTCCCGGCGCCGATCTGCGATGCTGAGCGCTCCTACCTCCTGTGCACCGCTCCCTGCCCTGGCTTCTGGCACCCGGGCCTCGCGCATGCGCATTAGGGCGCGCGCGCGGTCATTAACCCTCTCTTAAAGGGCCAGCGTCCTCCAACAGGATATTGAAGATTCAGGTGCAGGGTATATAGGGGGTTCCTTTCCAAGTGGGCGGGGCCTGTTCTTCGTGTTTGCTAAGCTAGGAGTCAGGTCTCCCTGTGTTTTGCCTCGTACTCACTTATCTCTCTTGTAGAGTCGTTCCTGTCTCGCCAACCGGTCCTGACGACTCCTGAACCACGAATGGTGACTGTCCTCCATCTCCGATCCCTGGATCCGTGTGGTGACCCATCTCCTCGCTCCGTTGGTTCCGGATTCTGCCTGACATCATCTCGGCCTCCGAACCTGAGCTCCGTCACCCGGACTACCTTCAGAGACTCCGTGGTCCCAGGGACTTCTTCACTCCACTCCTCTGAACGGACTGTCCTGCTACCCGTAGTGCTCCGGCTACCGGGCACCTTGCCCTCGGTGAGGTGTTCAGCCCAGTGCATCCACCTCCTGGGCCTACCCGTCCTCCTGGTCCTAACAGTAAGAACAGGCCATGGATCCCGCCGAAGCACTAGCATCCCAGCTGGGCGGATTGCAGCAGAAACTCGTCCGACAGCGCGAGACCCAGACCCGCATGCTGGCCTTTATGTCCTTGGTGGATACCCGCCTGTACACGCTGCAAGCAACAGCCACGTCCCGGGCATCCCAGGCTTCTACAGCACAGTCCCCGGCTGCGGTTCCCGTGGCGGCTTCCTCGGAAGCCTCTAACCTCCGCTTGGCCTCTCCACCCCGATATGCCGGAGATCCCAAGACCTGCAGAGGATTCTTAAACCAGTGCTCTGTTACACCTCGTGGCTCTCCTGTGGCAAGGAATGAGACAGTCTCCTTGCCTGCCACGAGCGCTCCTGCTCCGCAGCGCCGAAGGTCTGCCAGACTGCGCAGAGTGCAGGAGAAACCTCCTCAGAGAGGCAGCACAAGGGTGACACCTAGTGGTACTCCTGTTGCAAGAAATGAGGCGGTCTCCCATTCCTTGCCTGCCACAGCTCCTCCTGCTGAGCAGCCTCGAAGGTCTGTGAGGTTGCGCAATGTGCAGAGATTTGCTGCTCAGGGAAGCAGTGAGACTCCCGTTATCTCTACACATTGTGAGACCGAGGATCCCGCCTCTATTTCCCAGAGGCAGGAGGGTGAGCATGTGCTATGCTTGGTGGATCCTGATTCGCCCACTGACGTCACACGGCTTGATGACAAGGCTGGTGACGTGGTGAATCCTGACTGGCCAGGCTGGGATGTCGTGGATCCTGATTGGGTCAAGTCCGTCATCTCCGCCTCGCGCCCGCCCTTGGCTGGAGCTACACCTCCTTAAAAGCTCCTCCTGCCATCATGGCGGCGCGCGACCGTCCTTCTATGTTTGGATGTCTGGCAGCGTGCTGCCACGCCACTGCTCAGGCATTATCTTCTTCTGTGGGCTTGGCCCTTGCTGCTTAGGCAGCACCTGGTTTGCAGGCCGTGTCCCTGCCTTGCTGCTCCGGCAGTAGCTCCTACTACAGGCCGTGTTCCTGTCCCAGGTGAGCTCCTCGAGTCTCCACTGGACTCACCTGGTTATTGAAAGCACACGTGCGTGGGCACCTCTGTGCTACCCTCGTGCCATATTCTCGTGACTTCCACTGGCACACGTGCGTGGGCACCTCTGTGCTTCCCCGTGCAACAGGTACACCGAGCCGTGTGATCCCTGCCATACAACCCACACGGGTTAGGGCAGACCGGTGTACATAGATCGTCTGTGACATTCCAGACGATCGCTAGCAGCAACCCGCTCACTCTTCACCCACCATAGCAGCGGTCCCTTACACCACACAGTGGACCTTGACCGGCGGAAGCTGTCCATTCCCCATCTTGGCACGCTTCCCCGGGTCCCCCTCGTAACATTACGGTCGCGCCAAAGGTCTGGCTATGGCTGAAGAGCAGCAGCAGTTGCTGCGTTATGTGCAGCAGTTGGAATCACGTTTGGCAGCAGTGGAGCAGTCTTCCTCCGACAAGACTGCTCTGACGACAGTCGCCACCCAGGCGGCTACCCAGGCTGTGCTATTGGGCGGAAGGTCTCCTCGCCTTGCGCTTCCAGAGCGCTTTAGCGGGGACAGCTCCGAGTGCCGTGGGTTTATAAACCAAGTTACCACCTACTTAGAGCTGTCCGCGACTCTTTACGCTACCGAGAAGGCGAAGGTAGCCTTCGTCCAGTCCCTGCTCACAGGGAGAGCGCTGAAGTGGTCCACGCCGTTGTGGGAGCGCGGAGATCGGGTGGTGAATAACTCCTACGCCTCCTACGACTTCGGCAAGGGTCCGCTTCAGTCGGGGACTTTGCCGTACACTTTAGGACACTTGCCGCAGAGCTGGACTGGCCCGATAAGGTCCTTGTCCCTGTGTTCTGGGAGGGCCTGGCAGGGTTCGTCAAAGACGCACTGGCCACGCGTGAGGTGCCTGCCACTTTAGAGTCCTTGATTGTGGTTGCCTCTCGCATAGACATCCGCCAGGCGGAGCGGAGGCTCGAGGTCTCTTCAGCACCCACGTCCTCACGGCCTAAAAAGCGTCTGGCTCCCGTATTCCACCAGACAGGTCTCCCAGCCAGCTCTGTAGGCGACTCCGTGGAGTCAATGGAGGTGTCCAAAGCGGTCTCCTCTACCCCAGGTTCTCGGTCTGGTGTCATCTGCTTTTCCTGTGGGCAGAGGGGACACATAGCTACCCGATGTCCCAAACCGTCGGGAAAAGACAGCGTCTAGCTTCCATCAGAGGGGGGTTACTAGACGCTGCTTCTCCCTCTAGGTTGACTATCAGCGCCCAGTTGCAGTTTGGCACTACTCTCTTCTCTGCTCTGGCCTGCCTGGACTCAGGCGCTGATGGCAATTTCATTTCGACCTCCCTGGCAACCCGATACTCAGTTCCCCTGGTTCTCTTACCCAAGCAACTCAGGGTTCGGGTAGTCAACGGGTCCCTACTAGTCGATCCCATCACCCAGATCACCATCCCTCTCAGGATGCAAGTACCACCAGGACACCATGAGCAGGTGTCCTTCCTGGTGCTTCCAGGGGGGACGGATGAGATCCTACTGGGCCTCCCCTGGTTGAGACAGCATGCTCCTATACTCAACTGGGCAACAGGGGAGATCTCATCATGGGCAGGGTCCTGTAGGGAGCACCTCGTGACTACCGAACCACCCGCTACCATTAGGTCGGTTGGGTCCTCAGGGAATACAGGGGAGCCAGGTTTACCGACACCTTATGAGGCCTACAGGGACGTCTTCTCCAAGAGGGCCGCAGATACCCTTCCTCCCCACCGGCCATACGATTGCCGAATAGACCTGAAGCCAGGCTCCGAGCCCCCTAGGGGCAGAGTGTATCCCCTCTCTGCTCCAGAGACGGAGGCTATGTCCAAATATATTCAGGACAGCCTGGCAAAAGGGTTCATTCGCAAGTCTATTTCACCGGCCGGTGCGGGGTTCTTCTTCGTGCAAAAGAAGGAAGGGGATCTACGCCCCTGTATCGATTACAGGGGATTAAATGCAATCACGATCAAAAACAAATACCCTTTGCCCTTCATTACGGAGTTATTTGATCGATTCCGCGGGGCAAAGATCTTCACGAAGCTGGATCTACGCGGGGCGTATAATCTAGTGCGAGTCCGAGAGGGCGATGAGTGGAAGACCGCCTTCAACACCAGGGACGGTCACTACGAGTATCTCGTAATGCCCTTCGGACTCTGCAATGCCCCCGCCGTATTTCAAGACTTTGTGAATGACATTTTCCGGGATTTGTATCTTTCCGTGGTTGCATACCTGGATGATATCCTTATCTTCTCCCCCGATCTTGCCACCCATCGGAGGGATGTCATCCGAGTACTTAAGAGGCTCCGCACTCATTCGTTATATGCTAAGCTAGAAAAGTGCGTTTTTGAACGTGAATCCTTGCTGTTCCTGGGGTATATCGTGTCCAGTCAGGGGTTAGCAATGGATCCGAGGAAGTTGGAGACAGTGATGAAATGGCCTGAGCCCCGCTCGCTGAAAGCGATCCAGCGATTCTTGGGGTTTATCAATTATTATCGCCAGTTCATTCCCAACTTCTCAACGGTGGCAGCACCCATCATTGCCCTTACCCGCAAGGGCGCTAATCCCAAAGCATGGACACGGGAAACGGTAGAGGCATTTCACACTCTCAAAACTTACTTCTCCAGAGCTCCCATCCTTCATCGTCCAGACATCTCCAAACCCTTTCTACTAGAGGTAGACGCCTCTTCGGTCGGTGCTGGTGCAGTCCTGTACCAGAAAGACGAACGAGGAAGGAAGCATCCTTGTTTCTTTTTCTCCAAGACCTTTTCTCCGGCCGAGAGGAACTACTCCATAGGGGATAGGGAGTTACTGGCGATGAAACTAGCATTCCAGGAATGGCGGCATCTCCTGGAGGGTGCGAAGCATCCATTTGAAGTATTTTCCGACCATAAAAATCTCACATACCTCCAGACAGCACAACGCCTGAACCCAAGGCAGGCCCGTTGGTCCTTGTTCTTCTCCCGATTCCGCTTTATTATCCGCCACCTGGCCGGTGAGAAGAACGTACGGGCCGATGCCTTGTCACGTTGTATGGTTGTGTTGGAGGAGGACGAGGAGGAGCCTCGTCTTATACTACCCCCGGACAGCTTGAGGATGGTCACTCCCACTTCTTTGGACCAGGTGCCACCTGGCAAGACCCTCGTTCCCCCTGAACTACGGAATGAGGTGCTATCGTGGGCCCATGCCTCCAAGGTCGGGGGTCACTTTGGGGTCAAAAGGACCAGAGACCTTGTGACTAGGCACTATTGGTGGCCGAGACTACCCCAGGACATACAGGAGTATGTGGGAGCCTGTATGTCGTGTGCACGGAATAAGCCGTCCCGGCAGAGACCGGCAGGTCTTCTTCACCCACTGCCAGTGCCGGATCGTCCCTGGGAAGTGGTGGGAATGGACTTCCTGGGAGATCTGCCCAAGTCAGCAGGTCACAAGGTCGTATGGGTCATCACGGATCACTTCTCTAAAATGGTCCACTTGGTGCCTCTCCCACGACTCCCGACGTCACGTGCTCTCGCCACCTTATTCATTAGGCATGTATTTAGGCTGCATGGCATGCCTGACAAGGTGGTGAGCGACCGGGGTCCCCAGTTCGCGACTCGCTTCTGGAGAGAGCTCTGTAAGCTCCTGCAGATAGAGCTGAACATCTCCTCCGCATACCATCCCGAAACCAATGGACTGGTAGAGAGGACCAATCAGACCTTGGTAACTTACCTCCGCCATTTTATCTCCGCGCACCACGACAACTGGGCTAACCTCCTTCCTTGGGCCGAATTTGCCATTAATAATTCGGTCCATGAATCCTCTGGTCAGACTCCGTTCCTGCTCAATAACGGACAACATCCCAGAATCCCGGTTCCGATGCCCATTACGTCACCCGATCCTAGAGTGGAGGATTGGGCGACCGAGGCCCGGGAGATCTGGGATAACACCCAAGAGGCCCTTAAGAGGGCTAAAGACCGGATGGTGACAACGGCTGATGAGCGCCGCCGCCCTGCACCATCCTTCGCCCCTGGTGACCTAGTGTGGCTATCCTCTAAGAATGTTAACCTACGGGTACAGGCAGCCAAGTTCGCCCCTAGGTACCTGGGTCCGTTTAAAGTGCTAGAGCAGGTGAACCCGGTGGCATACCGACTCCAGCTCCCTCCACGCTGGGCTATAGCCAACACCTTTCACGTGTCCCTCCTGAAACCCGTACGACTTAATAAGTTCTCGGGGTCCCTGACGCCTCAAACTGACTCCCCGCCCGACGACTCTGAGGTGGCGAAGCTTGTGGAGACAAAAGTTATACGGGGCAGGAGGTACTACCTCGTGGAGTGGGTCGGCCGTGGTCCGGAGCATAGATCCTGGGAATTGGAGGATCATATCCACGCCCCGGGTTTGATAGCGGCCTTCGAGCACGGGCAGGGGGGGGGCCTAGACGGGGGGGTAATGTTACACCTCGTGGCTCTCCTGTGGCAAGGAATGAGACAGTCTCCTTGCCTGCCACGAGCGCTCCTGCTCCGCAGCGCCGAAGGTCTGCCAGACTGCGCAGAGTGCAGGAGAAACCTCCTCAGAGAGGCAGCACAAGGGTGACACCTAGTGGTACTCCTGTTGCAAGAAATGAGGCGGTCTCCCATTCCTTGCCTGCCACAGCTCCTCCTGCTCAGCAGCCTCGAAGGTCTGTGAGGTTGCGCAATGTGCAGAGATTTGCTGCTCAGGGAAGCAGTGAGACTCCCGTTATCTCTACACATTGTGAGACTGAGGATCCCGCCTCTATTTCCCAGAGGCAGGAGGGTGAGCATGTGCTATGCTTGGTGGATCCTGATTCGCCCACTGACGTCACACGGCTTGATGACAAGGCTGGTGACGTGGTGAATCCTGACTGGCCAGGCTGGGATGTCGTGGATCCTGATTGGGTCAAGTCCGTCATCTCCGCCTCGCGCCCGCCCTTGGCTGGAGCTACACCTCCTTAAAAGCTCCTCCTGCCATCATGGCGGCGCGCGACCGTCCTTCTATGTTTGGATGTCTGGTAGCGTGCTGCCACGCCACTGCTCAGGCATTATCTTCTTCTGTGGGCTTGGCCCTTGCTGCTTAGGCAGCACCTGGTTTGCAGGCCGTGTCCCTGCCTTGCTGCTCCAGCAGTAGCTCCTTCTACAGGCCGTGTTCCTGTCCCAGGTGAGCGCCTCGAGTCTCCACTGGACTCACCTGGTTATTGAAAGCACACGTGCGTGGGCACCTCTGTGCTACCCTCGTGCCATATTCTCGTGACTTCCACTGGCACACGTGCGTGGGCACCTCTGTGCTTCCCCGTGCAACAGGTACACCGAGCCGTGTGATCCCTGCCATACAACCCACACGGGTTAGGGCAGACCGGTGTACATAGATCGTCTGTGACATTCCAGACGATCGCTAGCAGCAACCCGCTCACTCTTCACCCACCATAGCAGCGGTCCCTTACACCGCACAGTGGACCTTGACCGGCGGAAGCTGTCCATTCCCCATCTTGGCACGCTTCCCCGGG
Organism: Anomaloglossus baeobatrachus; assembly: GCF_048569485.1. Taxonomy (NCBI): domain Eukaryota; kingdom Metazoa; phylum Chordata; class Amphibia; order Anura; family Aromobatidae; genus Anomaloglossus; species Anomaloglossus baeobatrachus. The sequence continues at coordinate 692,352,733 of NC_134354.1, forward strand.
TCCCCCTCGTAACAGTGCTCCCTCCACTTCAAGCTGCTGCCGCACCTGTTTGCCTCCGACCAAGCCAAGGTGGCGTTTGTGATGTCCCATCTAGAGGGTGAGGCACTGGCCTGGATGAACCCCTTGTGGGAGAAGGAGGACCCTGTAACTACTAACATCCAGGAATTCCTGCAGGCGTTTAGAACCACCTTTGACGAACCCAGACGTGCCGCCGCGTCCGCCTCATCACTCCTCAGGCTACGTCAGGGGACCTCGACGGTGGGCCAATATGCCATCCGCTTCCGCACCTTGGCCTCAGAATTAGGGTGGAACAATGAGGCCCTCACCGCCGCCTTCTGGGAAGGACTCTCCAGTTGTATTAAGGACGAGCTGGCAGGCCGCGATGTTCCTTCCACCCTGGATGCCCTGATCGCACTAGCCACCCGCGTGGACCTCAGATTCCAGGAACGATCCAAAGAGGTGTCCCGTGAGAGACGTCCGATACGGCATTCCTCTCCTCCGCAGAAGCCCGCCGTACTTCAGTCAGCGTCGTCTGGTGTCTCTGTCCACGAGCCCATGCAGATTGACCGTTTGCGGCAGTCCGAACAACGCCGAGCAGAACGGCTCGCAAAGGGCCTCTGCTTCTACTGCGGAGAGGGCACACACCTGCTACGTTCCTGTCCAGAGAGGCCGGGAAACTCCAAAGCCTAGGGTTGGTAGGAGAGGCCACCCTAGGTGCTGGGACTCTCTCAGACCCGGTTACGTGGACTGTGCAAGTGACAGCAGGAGAGACGCGGTTCACGGCAGAGGCGTACCTCAATTCTGGGGCAGCAGGCAATTTCATCCAGCAGGCCACGGTGGACAAGTACCTGGTACCGGTTACTCCACTCGACAAACCCCTCGTGATTGCCTCCGTAGATGGGAGACCCCTCTCTGACACCATCACTTGGATCACCAAGCCTGTTGTACTACGCATCGGTGCCCTGCACACTGAGAAAATCGCTCTCTACGTCCTCCCGCATATGTCTCATCAAATCCTGCTGGGACTCCCCTGGTTACGGACACATGAACCGTCGGTCAGCTGGCGCGTTGGCGAAATTACCCGCTGGGGCCCCTCTTGCCACGAGAACTGCTTGAGGTCCATACAGCCCATCCGACGACCTCCGGTCCCGGAGTCCCTACCAGGACTGCCTTCAGCCTATTGGTCCTTCGCGGACGTCTTTGATAAAAAGGAGTCAGAGGTACTGTCGCCACATCGTCCATACGACTGTGCCATCGACCTACTCCTGGGAACCACACCACCTCGAGGACGGATATATCCTTTGTCCCCTGCTGAAACAAGGGCCATGTCTGCCTACATCACTGAGAACTTGGCAAGGGGATTCATCCGGAGATCCTCCTCTCCTGCTGGAGCAGGCTTCTTCTTCGTCAAGAAGAAAGAGGGCGACCTGCGCCCCTGCATTGACTAATGGGGATTGAACCAAATCACCGTGAAGAATAAATACCCCCTGCCGCTCATCCCCGAATTGTTTGATCGGCTTAGAGGAGCTCGTGTGTTTACCAAGTTGGATCTTCGGAGTGCCTACAACCTGGTCCGCATCCGCTCTGGGGACGAATGGAAGACCGCATTTAACACTCGCGATGGGCACTACGAGTATTGTGTGATGCCCTTCAGCCTGTGTAACGCACCGGCGGTCTTTCAAGAATTAGTGAACGACGTGTTCCGGGACCTTCTCTACGTTTGTGTGGTGGTGTATCTGGATGACATCCTGGTCTTCTCTCCGGACCTCCAGACTCACAGAGAAAACGTGCAGCTGGTACTGCAAAGACTGCGAGAGAATCGTTTGTACGCCAAGTACGAGAAGTGTGTCTTCGAGCAGTCTTCTCTTCCCTTCCTGGGTTACGTAATCTCCGATACCGGCCTGCAGAGGGATCTGGAGAAGGTCTCTTCCATTCTCAACTGCCCCCCCCCCCTTCCGGACTGAAGGCAATCCAACGGTTTCTTGGATTTGCGAACTATTACCGTCAGTTCATCCCTCACTTCTCTGCCCTGACTGCACCTCTCTCTGCCTTGACCAAGAAGGGGGCTAATCCAAAGGACTGGTCACCTGCGGCCGACGCCGCGTTTGGCTCCCTGAAACGGGCATTTGCTTCCTCTCCGGTCCTCCACCGTCCTGAGTTAAACCGACAGTTCACCTTGGAGGTGGATGCCTCCTCCTCTGGAGCCGGAGCAGTACTCATGCAGAAGTCCTCCTCTGGGAAGATGGTTACTTGCGGTTTCTTCTCCAAGAGCTTCTCAGCACCTGAACGCAACTACACCATCGGTGACCGAGAGCTATTAGCAGTCAAACTGGCCCTGGAGGAATGGCGCTACCTTCTGGAGGGAGCAGTGTACCCCGTGATCATTTACACGGACCACAAGAACCTGGAATACCTGCGGTCTGCTCAGCGACTGAACCCACGACAAGCCAGGTGGTCCTTGTTCTTTGCCAGGTTCGATTTTCAGCTCCATTTTCGGCCCACGGATAAGAATGTGCGAGCAGATGCCTTGTCCAGGTCATTCGTGCCCATGGAACAGGAGGAGGAGACATCCCAGCCCATCATCTGCCCAACCAAAATCATTCCGGTGGCTCCTGTCTCTCTGGCCCAGATACCGCCCGGGAAGACCTATGTCTCAGTACCTGACAGACAAAAAGTGTTGCACTGGGGCCATGCCTCGAAAATAGCCGGCCATGCCGGTCAGAAGAAAACATGGCATACAATTATACGTCACTATTGGTGGCCATCCCTTCGCACGGACGTCGCGTCCTTTGTCTCAGCCTGCCCCTCTTGTGCCCGGAACAAGACACCCAAACACCTGCCATATGGTCGTCTTCTGCCGCTGCCTATTCCCTCCGTTCCGTGGCAACACATAGCAATGGACTTTATTACAGACTTGCCCTTGTCCTCCGGACATACGGTCATATGGGTCGTGGTGGACCGTTTCTCCAAAATGGCTCATTTCATCCCTATGGCTGGACTGCCCTCTGCCCAGGAGCTCGCTGACGCCTACATACAGCACATCTTCCGTTTGCATGGCTTTCCCTCACACATTGTGTCCGACAGAGGAACTCAGTTTACCTCCCGCTTCTGGAGGGCTCTCTGCAAACATCTGGGAGTGGCTCTGGACTTTTCTTCAGCCTACCATCCTCAGTCGAATGGCCAAGTGGAACGAGTCAATCAGATCCTGACCTCCTTCTTACGTCACTACGTTAATGCCCATCACGATGACTGGTCCACGCTTCTTCCTTGGGCTGAATTCTCCCATAACCACCACGTCAGTGAGTCCTCCTCCAGCTCTCCCTTCCATGTCGTTTACGGACTTCAGCCTTCCGTCCCATTACCTGTATCCTCTTCCTCGGATGTCCCTGCTGCTGATGCTGTAGTCCGTGACTTTACAACAATTTGGGACTCTGTCAAGACGTCCCTTGGACGTGCTTCCCTGCGGATGAAGAGACACGCAGACAAGAGGCGTCTGGATCCTCCGTGTTTCTCTCCAGGAGATCTGGTCTGGCTTGCTTCCAAGTACATCCGATTGAAGCTACCATCATACAAGCTGGGCCCTCGCTAAATCGGGCCGTTTAAAGTCATCAGCAAAATAAATGAGGTCTCCTACAAGCTGCAGCTCCCGGCCACGATGAGAATACCCAACTCCTTCCACGTCTCCCTGCTCAAGCCGGTTGTCCTTGGTCCCTTCTCCGCTGCTGACAGTTCTGCTCCTCCTCCTATTGCTGATGATGACATCTATGCGGTAAGGGATGTCGTGGCCATGAAAACCGTGCGGGGCTTACAGTTCTTCCTGGTGGACTGGGCTGGGTATGGTCCTGAGGATAGGTCCTGGGAACCCCGGGAGAATGTGGGCACTCCCCTGATACGTGCCTTCCTGTCCCGGCTGCGGGGAGGGGGGCTGCGGGGAGGGGGTACTGTCACGCTCCCCGGCTCCCCTTCCATGCTCCCCGGCTCCCCTGCCGCGCTCCCTGGCTCCCCTGCCACGCTCCCCTGCCACGCTTCCCGGCTCCTTTGCAAGGCGTCCCCCGCTCCACGGCCTCCATGCATCCTCACCTGCGTCCTCCAGGCAACCCGATCCTCGGTCCCGGCGCCCATCTGCGATGCTGAGCGCTCCTGCCTCCTGTGCACTGCTCCCTATCCTGGCTTCTTGAACCCGGGCCTCGCGCATGCGCATTAGGACGCGCGCGCGGTCATTGACCCTCTCTTAAAGGGCCAGCGTCCTCCAACAGGATATTGAAGATTCAGGTGCAGGGTATATAGGGGGTTCCTTTCCAAGTGGGCGGGGCCTGTTCTTCGTGTTTGCTAAGCTAGGAGTCAGGTCTCCCTGTGTTTTGCCTCGTACTCACTTATCTCTCTTGTAGAGTCGTTCCTGTCTCGCCAACCGGTCCTGACGACTCCTGAACCACGAACGGTGACCGTCCGCCATCTCCGATCCCTGGATCCGTGTGGTGACCCACCTCCTCGCTCCGTTGGTTCCGGATTCTGCCTGACATCATCTCGGCCTCCGAACCTGAGCTCCATCACCCGGACTACCTTCAGAGACTCCGTGGTCCCAGGGACTTCTTCACTCCACTCCTCTGAACGGACTGTCCTGCTACCCGTAGTGCTCCGGCTACCGGGCACCTTGCCCTCGGTGAGGTGTTCAGCCCAGTGCATCCACCTCCTGGGCCTACCCGTCCTCCTGGTCCTAACAGCATTCCACTCGGACCAATATTAGCCTGTGTGTCAGCGCACATGAGGAATTATTTTCTCAGCCCTAATTGGACCAAGAAAACCATTGCAGCATGCTGAGACTGTAATGCAAGACTCTTTTCTCTCGGACCCATTCAAGTAAATGGGGCGAAAGAAAAATCGCACTGCACTCGCGTACACCGGTGTACCACGCGTGCAGAGCGAGAATCACAATAGCCGGCTACGGAGGAGAGAGGGAGCGAAATCCCTCCCTACCCTCCTCCGTGCCGGCCCGCCCCCCGCAGCTAAGGTCCGCTCGCACATTCAGACCTCAGTCGCAGGGATACTCGCATGACACTCGGCTCCTGCTGTGCTGCCAGCGCAAGCCGAGTGTCATGCGAGCATCACACTAGTGCCCTGTGTGGCCCTTGCCTTTTTCACAGACTTGTCTAAGTGTTGTTTAGCAAATTTTATACACACTTGAATATGCTTTTTAATCAGCAATGGAGTCTTGTGTTGTGGGTGGGCATGGAGACATGGAGGCTGAGGACATTATTTTCTTTGAAACAATTGTACCTGCTGATTCCAGGTCTTTCTGTAGCTCTCCACAAGTGGTCCATGGCTCTTGGACAACTCTTTTGATAATTCTTTTCATGCCTCTGAAATCTTGTAAAGAGCACCTGGTCATTGTTCATTAATGGTGAAATGATGTTCTTTCCCCTGCTGGATTATGGCCCCAACAGTGCTCAGTGGAACCTTCAATAGTTTAGAAATTCTTCTGAAACAATGCCATCAGTACATTTAGCAACAATAAGATTGCCAAGGTTTTGAGACAGCTCACTGGTTTTTCTGATCATGAGATGTTTCTTGTGTGGCACCTTGGTAATGAGACACCTTATTATAGGCCATCAGTTGAACCAGCTATTATTTTTCACTAAGTGGCAGGATTGTGTTCTAATTACTGATATATTTCAGCTGGTGTCATAACTTTCCATGGCTTTTTGCACCTCTCTTTCTTCAAGTGTTCAGTACATTTTCCCTGTGTCATTTCTCATTACAGATGTTTAAATTTATGGGCATCTATGTTTTCATTTCTTTGCCTGTGTGGATTGGATGTGTCGTTACCGACATCTGGCGACAAATTCATGCCAATAGCACCTTTAGAAATATATTTACTTAAAAAATTGGTGACGTGTGCCATCCCATCTTCACCTGCTGTATGTATGTAAATCGCATACATGTTGTCATATGACCCCCCCATAGGAAATACCAGGGAATTGCGACCGTGTGCACATTGTTACTAGTTTGGAGTCTGCAGCCACACAGAGTGACTGAAGATTTTTCTTCTTATTCTGGACAATCCCATTTTTTTATGCTTTTTTTTCTTCCGTTCGATGATCACACAGCTCCAAAGCAAATTCTGGATTGACGGATTGATTACTGATGAAAGGTCCAATCACGTAAGTCGTGTGCCCCAGATCGGCTGCAGATCCCAGATTTGTCACAGCTTCCATCCAGCGCCAACGGTGAAATCCACAGCATAAATTAACATACTGTGGATTTACAGTCTACAGCGCAGGTCAATTAACCTTTTCCACTTTTGCATTCTACAGATTGTATATTCACAAATTCAGCTATAAAATCTGCAGTAATCTGCAATGTGTGAACAAGTCCTGAACGTTTCTGCTCCTGTAGATGTGTGATACTGGGTAAAGCATTCCCAGCCAGCAGATCTGACACCGAATAGATCTGACACCGAATAGATCTGACACCGAATAGATCTGACACCGAATAGATCTGACACCGAATAGATCTGACACCGAATAGAACTGACACAGTAATGACACCTGGTCGCTCAGGTCGGGCAGCATTTCTGCAGAGCTCGCCTACGGATATAACACACACCAGTGAGTCACCCACTCACACGTAATACCCATGTACGCTGGTAAATCCCACATCACCATGCTAAAAGTACAACCTCTCCCTACAAGTGGAAAATCTGTGTAGCAAATGTCTCCGTGGAACAGCAGGCTCAGGTGTCTTCGTCTCCATTTTCCCGTAGCTCAAAAGTCACCCTACATTAAGAAAACAGCGCAAATAAAATGGCGCCTGCTGTGAAGACAACACATACTGACAGGGTTTTCACTCTAGAACACGTAGAGCAAAAGTTCTCCTATGTCCTTATTCCCGCCTTTCTGGACAATACCGTGCTTTTTATTGGCTGAACCGTATGTCTTTTGTAATAGACGTCGCTGATTGACTGAATGTGAAACGAGTGGTGATTGATTGGTTCTCCCTGGCGAGAGTGGGGAGAAGTGACTGATGGTATCCATGGCGGAAGGTAAGAGCTGTGATGTGGGCATATGCTGGCGGGGACGTGTGGGTGTAGAGCTGCTGACGGAGCACCATGGAGAAGATGGAGCTGGTACGTCAGTGCGGGGATGGAATGGCGCAGAAGAGCAGCCGGGAAATGTGCAGGATAGGATTAGTTCTGTGGAGATGACAGGCATATGGCAGCGCACTGCTGTGAGAGCGGGAGGCAGGTGATGGCAGCGCACTGCTGTGAGAGCGGGAGGCAGGTGATGGCCGCTGTGCCCGGGAGGAGGCAGGTGATGGCCGCTGTGCCCGGGAGGAGGCAGGTGATGGCCGCTGTGCCCGGGAGGAGGCAGGTGATGGCCGCTGTGCCCGGGAGGAGGCAGGTGATGGCCGCTGTGCCCGGGAGGAGGCAGGTGATGGCAGCTGTGCCCGGGAGGAGGCAGGTGATGGCCGCTGTGCCCGGGAGGAGGCAGGTGATGGCCGCTGTGCCCGGGAGGAGGCAGGTGATGGCCGCTGTGCCCGGGAGGAGGCAGGTGATGGCAGCTGTGCCCGGGAGGAGGCAGGTGATGGCCGCTGTGCCCGGGAGGAGGCAGGTGATGGCAGCTGTGCCCGGGAGGAGGCAGGTGATGGCCGCTGTGCCCGGGAGGAGGCAGGTGATGGCCGCTGTGCCCGGGAGGAGGCAGGTGATGGCAGCTGTGCCCGGGAGGAGGCAGGTGATGGCAGCTGTGCCCGGGAGGAGGCAGGTGATGGCCGCTGTGCCCGGGAGGAGGCAGGTGATGGCCGCTGTGCCCGGGAGGAGGCAGGTGATGGCCGCTGTGCCCTGCAGGAGGCAGGTGATGGCCGCTGTGCCCGGGAGGAGGCAGGTGATGGCCGCTGTGCCCGGGAGGAGGCAGGTGATGGCAGCTGTGCCCGGGAGGAGGCAGGTGATGGCCGCTGTGCCCGGGAGGAGGCAGGTGATGGCCGCTGTGCCCGGGAGGAGGCAGGTGATGGCCGCTGTGCCCGGGAGGAGGCAGGTGATGGCCGCTGTGCCCGGGAGGAGGCAGGTGATGGCAGCTGTGCCCGGGAGGAGGCAGGTGATGGCAGCTGTGCCCGGGAGGAGGCAGGTGATGGCAGCTGTGCCCGGGAGGAGGCAGGTGATGGCCGCTGTGCCCGGGAGGAGGCAGGTGATGGCAGCTGTGCCCGGGAGGAGGCAGGTGATGGCAGCTGTGCCCGGGAGGAGGCAGGTGATGGCCGCTGTGCCCGGGAGGAGGCAGGTGATGGCCGCTGTGCCCGGGAGGAGGCAGGTGATGGCCGCTGTGCCCGGGAGGAGGCAGGTGATGGCAGCTGTGCCCGGGAGGAGGCAGGTGATGGCAGCTGTGCCCGGGAGGAGGCAGGTGATGGCCGCTGTGCCCGGGAGGAGGCAGGTGATGGCCGCTGTGCCCGGGAGGAGGCAGGTGATGGCCGCTGTGCCCGGGAGGAGGCAGGTGATGGCAGCTGTGCCCGGGAGGAGGCAGGTGATGGCAGCTGTGCCCGGGAGGAGGCAGGTGATGGCCGCTGTGCCCGGGAGGAGGCAGGTGATGGCCGCTGTGCCCGGGAGGAGGCAGGTGATGGCCGCTGTGCCCTGCAGGAGGCAGGTGATGGCCGCTGTGCCCGGGAGGAGGCAGGTGATGGCCGCTGTGCCCGGGAGGAGGCAGGTGATGGCAGCTGTGCCCGGGAGGAGGCAGGTGATGGCCGCTGTGCCCGGGAGGAGGCAGGTGATGGCCGCTGTGCCCGGGAGGAGGCAGGTGATGGCCGCTGTGCCCGGGAGGAGGCAGGTGATGGCAGCTGTGCCCGGGAGGAGGCAGGTGATGGCCGCTGTGCCCGGGAGGAGGCAGGTGATGGCAGCTGTGCCCGGGAGGAGGCAGGTGATGGCCGCTGTGCCCGGGAGGAGGCAGGTGATGGCCGCTGTGCCCGGGAGGAGGCAGGTGATGGCAGCTGTGCCCGGGAGGAGGCAGGTGATGGCAGCTGTGCCCGGGAGGAGGCAGGTGATGGCCGCTGTGCCCGGGAGGAGGCAGGTGATGGCCGCTGTGCCCGGGAGGAGGCAGGTGATGGCCGCTGTGCCCGGGAGGAGGCAGGTGATGGCCGCTGTGCCCGGGAGGAGGCAGGTGATGGCCGCTGTGCCCGGGAGGAGGCAGGTGATGGCCGCTGTGCCCGGGAGGAGGCAGGTGATGGCCGCTGTGCCCGGGAGGAGGCAGGTGATGGCAGCTGTGCCCGGGAGGAGGCAGGTGATGGCCGCTGTGCCCTGCAGGAGGCAGGTGATGGCCGCTGTGCCCTGCAGGAGGCAGGTGATGGCCGCTGTGCCCGGGAGGAGGCAGGTGATGGCCGCTGTGCCCTGCAGGAGGCAGGTGATGGCCGCTGTGCCCTGCAGGAGGCAGGTGATGGCCGCTGTGCCCTGCAGGAGGCAGGTGATGGCCGCTGTGCCCTGCAGGAGGCAGGTGATGGCCGCTGTGCCCTGCAGGAGGCAGGTGATGGCCGCTGTGCCCTGCAGGAGGCAGGTGATGGCCGCTGTGCCCTGCAGGAGGCAGGTGATGGCCGCTGTGCCCTGCAGGAGGCAGGTGATGGCCGCTGTGCCCGGGAGGAGGCAGGTGATGGCCGCTGTGCCCGGGAGGAGGCAGGTGATGGCCGCTGTGCCCGGGAGGAGGCAGGTGATGGCCGCTGTGCCCTGCAGGAGGCAGGTGATGGCCGCTGTGCCCTGCAGGAGGCAGGTGATGGCCGCTGTGCCCTGCAGGAGGCAGGTGATGGCCGCTGTGCCCTGCAGGAGGCAGGTGATGGCCGCTGTGCCCTGCAGGAGGCAGGTGATGGCCGCTGTGCCCTGCAGGAGGCAGGTGATGGCCGCTGTGCCCTGCAGGAGGCAGGTGATGGCCGCTGTGCTGAGCACAGGGGGGGGGGGGCAGGTGATGGCCGCTGTGCCCCATGTAGTGGGTCAGTAATATTAATATGGAGGATTAGGGGAGACTTTCATTATGGTGACGTGCGTGCATGTCCCTGTAATGACAGCTCCAGTGTTCGGAGATCTGATGGCGCCCTGTGTGAATGGGAACCTGAGAGTGGGTCCGAGACCCAAGGACATGTCTGGTCCGGCCCACAGCCTCGCCAATAGTGGTATTAATATTGGCTGGGATGGGTCTGGTCCGGCCCGCAGCCTCGCCAATAGTGGTTATAATATTGGCTGGGATGGGTCTGGTCCGGCCCGCAGCCTCGCCAATAGTGGTTATAATATTGGCTGGGATGGGTCTGGTCCGGCCCGCAGCCTCGCCAATAGTGGTTATAATATTGGCTGGGATGGGTCTGGTCCGGCCCGCAGCCTCGCCAATAGTGGTTATAATATTGGCTGGGATGGGTCTGGTCCGGCCCGCAGCCTCGCTGATGGTCGTCTTATCAATATTGGCTGGGATGGAGCCGTCTTCTGTTTATACTGGACTTGTCACCTCTCCCGATGTTTTTTGCCTTCCCTAGCTATACCAGCTCTGGAGCTCCTGGCTGAATTCTGCCTTTTACCATTTCTGTTATTTCTCATGGAAATGTAAGGTACAGATCCCCCGCTCTTTTTGGATCAGTAAGGCCGGGTACACACATCCGGCTTTTCGCTGGTTTGACGGATGCAGCGCACGCCAGTACAGTATGATACAGTACAGTGGCAGCGCCGCAACTTCCGGGCCACATGCTTTGGTCACATGACAGCATGTGACCAGCTCTTGTTGCGCTGCCAGTGTACTGTATACACCAGGGGTGGGCAATTAATTTTCCCATGGGACCACATGAGAAATTGGGATGGTTTTAGAGGGCCGGACTAATATAATTAACTCAGTTTTACCCAATACTGTATATAGCATATATACTATCCCTTCATATACAAACAGTAAGTTACGGACTGTGTGACCCCTCGTGGCCTTGCACGCACACATGTCCTTTTTTTCTCTGGCAGCACGGGTGTCACACGGATCGCACACTGATGTGATCTGTGTGACGACAGTGTGACAAATACCAGAGAAAACACAGGTCTTTTTTTAATAAAAAGATTTTCTATATTTACCTCTCTCCAGCGCTGCTGCCTCTGGCTCTGCTGCCTCCCGCTCCTTATCGCTGGTAATTATACTCACTGAATGTTCACTGCAGTGAGCAGCTGGAAGCAAGGACAGCGCTGGGGACCGCATCGCTGGGTGAGTATACAGGTGTGTGTGTGTATGTTGAGAACCTGGAAGCCGGAGCATCTCGGGGACTCGTCACAGTTCCCAATGAACTCTGATGAACCCATAAAGCTGTAGCGTGGGTGTCGCAGGATGGTCATCAAAGCTCATTGGAAACTCTGATGACCTCCTGGAGGTCACTGTGCTTGCAGAATACTCACCTGTCCCTGCGGTGATGTCCTCAACGGTGCTGTGCCTGGTGCTGTCATCGCAATGCTCCGGCTTCCAGGTCCTGAGTGCGGTGAATACTCAATGAATGAGCAGTGGTCAGGAGCGGGAGGCAGCAGAGCTGAAGAAAGCAGGTAAATATGGAAAATATTTTTATTTCACAGACTCGTGTTTTCTCCGGTACCTGTCACATGTATGCAAACAGGTACCGGAGAAACGCAATCAGGCCCTGTAATGGCGGTATGGTGCTGCAGGGGGCGGGGAGAGAGCACGTGGTACCCGATGTAACTCCAGTACCACTCGCAGTTACGGGCTTTTCTCTCTGCACGCACGCACACATACATACACACACGCACACGCTATATACATATATACACAAACAATCCCCATATACTACATCACTACACCCCCATATACACCTGTAATATACATCACTACACCCCCATATACACCTGTAATATACATCACTACACCCCCATATACACCTGTAATATACATCACTACACCCCTATATACACCTGTAATATACATCACTGCACCCCCATATACACCTGTAATATACATCACTACACCCCCATATACACCTGTAATATACATCACTACACCCCTATATACACCTGTAATATACATCACTACACCCCTATATACACCTGTAATATACATCACTACACCCCCATATACACCTGTAATATACATCACTGCACCCCCATATACACCTGTAATATACATCACTGCACCCCCATATACACCTGTAATATACATCACTGCACCCCCATATACACCTGTAATATACATCACTGCACCCCCATATACACCTGTAATATACATCACTGCACCCCCATATACACCTGTAATATACATCACTACACCCCCATATACACCTGTAATATACATCACTACACCCCCATATACACCTGTAATATACATCACTACACCCCCATATACACCTGTAATATACATCACTACACCCCCATATACACCTGTAATATACATCTCTACACCCCCATATACACCTGTAATATACATCACTACACCCCCATATACACCTGTAATATACATCACTACACCCCCATATACACCTGTAATATACATCACTACACCCCCATATACACCTGTAATATACATCACTACACCCCCATATACACCTGTAATATACATCACTACACCCCCATATACACCTGTAATATACATCACTACACCCCCATATACACCTGTAATATACATCACTACACCCCCATATACACCTGTAATATACATCACTACACCCCCATATACACCTGTAATATACATCACTACACCCCCATATACACCTGTAATATACATCACTACACCCCCATATACACCTGTAATATACATCACTACACCCCCATATACACCTGTAATATACATCACTACACCCCCATATACACCTGTAATATACATCACTACACCCCCATATACACCTGTAATATACATCACTACACCCCCATATACACCTGTAATATACATCACTACACCCCTATATACACCTGTAATATACATCACTACACCCCTATATACACCTGTAATATACATCACTACATCCACATATACACCTGTAATATACATCACTGCACCCCCATATACACCTGTAATATACATCACTGCACCCCCATATACACCTGTAATATACATCACTGCACCCCTATATACACCTGTAATATACATCACTACACCCCCATATACACCTGTAATATACATCACTACACCCCCATATACACCTGTAATATACATCACTACACCCCCATATACACCTGTAATATACATCACTACACCCCCATATACACCTGTAATATACATCACTACACCCCCATATACATCACTAGACCCCTATATACTACACCTGTAAAACTACATTGCCATATACTACATCACTACACCCAAATATTACTCACCAGTTATCCCCCCCCTCCCCTCCACTCCCCCCATTGTCCCCTCAGGTTACTAGTCACCACTCACCTTTCCCTCCTCAGGCACCTCCGTACGGGCTCCCGCTGACATCCTTCTTCTCTTGTACGGCCCCCCGCTGAGCTGCTTCCTCTCTCCGTACGGGCTCCGGCTGCTGCATCTTCTTCTCCTGCCGGGGCGGGAACTTTTCAAATGACACACACGCGCGCCGTACTGACGACATCAGGGCGCGCGCGCGTGTGTGTGTCACAGAGAAAGTGCCGGCAGGAAACAGAGGACAGATTCCTGCGTTCCGCTGCTGTACTGTGCGGTGCTGCAGTATCTGTCCTCTGTTCCTTGCCGGCACGCAGCGTGTGATGAGGGCAATCTGACCACGGGCCGCCCAGAGCCTGGAGCTCCGGACAACAGGTCAGATTGCCCTCATCAGTGACCGGCCAGCAAGGACGCCCGGAGCCAGGCGGGCCGGTCACAGAGAGTAGGCGGGCCGGATGTGGCCTGCGGGCCGCCCCTTGCCCAGGTCTGGACACTGTACTGGCGTGCACCGCATCCGTCAAACCAGCGAAAAGCCGGATATGTATACCCGGCCTAAGACACCCGCGGTCAATAATGTATTCTTGCCTAAAGAGATGGGATTACTTTCATACTTGGTAAAGACCTTTTTATAATGTTTTTTTTCCCCAAGGTTTTTGGCAGACTCGCACCACTACCCAGCTTCCTGGTTTCCAGCTTGCTGGGGGGGGGCAGTGTGGCCCTGATAAAGTTCATACCTACATCTTCGGCACCACTGGTCCATATCGTGTGCTCCTTGAGTTGCTGTATGGGGGAAGCTTTGCGTCTACAGGAGGGCAGTGGGTCTGAAGATGGCCCCAACCAGGTCCTAACTGTGCTCCAGTGAGCCGGACGGAGCTCTATTGGAATCAGCTTATAAGCACTGCACATGTTCAGCCACTGCTGACAGACTGCATCGGTGGCCGGTAACCTAGGTAACACGCAGTTAGAGATAACATCAAATACCTCTCCAATCCAATTAGTGCTACCGATTGTGCAGTAGACGTCTATTTCACAAAAATTGAAGTGTTAACTGAAATCAGACAGGTCGGGGGGCCGGGAGGTCCTTGTATGTGCATCTCTCTTAATTTGAGTTCTCTTTGGCCAAAGCCTTATACTTCGTTCGGCCATGCATTGTTACTAAGCAGTATTGGGGTCTTGTGGTGAGGGGGTCTCTTGTGTGATTACCCACCACCATAGTTGCAGATCGCTACGGCCTGGTACTTACGGGATGTCATCCCCACATAGTCAGTCAGAAATACAGAACTAAAAGAGCACACAGAATGTTTTCTAAGGGGACCCTCCCCCACCCCTGATTTTACGCCTCAGTAGGGTAAACATCCCCTTTAAGATAAAAGTTGTGTAAATTCAGCCCTCTTCCCCCCCCCCGTTTTCCAGGCTAAGACATGGATGACCTGAACCTTCACTACAGATTCCTCAACTGGAGACGTCGCATCCGGGAGATCCGCGAGGTGCGAGCCGTGCGATACCAGGAGCGGGCCAAGCATATTATGGTAGATGGGGACACGCTAAGGTGGGCAACAGAACTCACAATTTTAGAGTGATCTTAACTTTTTGCAATTGGATGTGATGGTGTACAATATTATGTATATTACTCCATGTATGCGATTAATGCGGATGGTGCCAAAAATTATATTGACGCTTTACCACGATACATTTGCTGCTTGAATTAATACAATTTTATTCCCTGTTGTCAGCTGTTTTTAAGCCAAAGTGAGAAAGATTGAGGTCGGCAGGACGGTTCTGCCCGAATTACCTCTTTCACCTCGGAGATGTGTGTGTGTGTATGTGCTGTCTTCTGTGATCCACTGAGATGTGATCGTTCTTGTCTTGTGGGATCCGCCGAGGCGCGTGGGCTGCTGTCTTGTGGGATCCGCCGAGGCGCGTGGGCTGCTGTCTTGTGGGATCCGCCGAGGCGCGTGGGCTGCTGTCTTGTGGGATCCGCCGAGGCGCGTGGGCTGCTGTCTTGTGGGATCCGCCGAGGCGCGTGGGCTGCTGTCTTGTGGGATCCGCCGAGGCGCGTGGGATTCTGTCTTGTGGGATTCGCCGAGGCGCGTGGGCTCCTGTCTTGTGGGATCCGCCGAGGCGCGTGGGCTCCTGTCTTGTGGGATCCGCCGAGGCGCGTGGGCTCCTGTCTTGTGGGATCCGCCGAGGCGCGTGGGCTCCTGTCTTGTGGGATCCGCCGAGGCGCGTGGGCTGCTGTCTTGTGGGATCCGCGGTGTGCTTTGTGACTGATACACCTTGTGTCTCCTGACTTCGGCTGTCTTCTCCGCTGTGAGTCAGGCTGCAGCAATGTGTGATGGTCATCTGTGGTGTATTCAGGTTCCCTGCTGAATTCGAGGTGATGCAAACATGAAGTATTTTATTCATGCAGTAATGACCTGACACACTGATGTCACAAAGGGTGATCGGATTAGAGTAATCAGATCATTTCATTGTGTCTGGCGACATTAAAGACGACGTTTGGGCCCTCCCAGGTTTTCATCAAGGTGTTGTAGCCAGGGCTGTGGAGTCGGTAAGCCAAACCTGCAACTCCAACTCCCACATATATTGCTTATATTGAAGTGAAAAATGTATTGTAGTACAATGTGAACATCAGACATTTAATCGTTTTTATGATAAAATAATCAAGATATTTACATAGAACATAAAATATATTTATTGGAATACAACTTTAGAACACAAAAACCTGTAATAAATTGTAAATATGTAATACACTATGTAATATATAACACTATGTAATACACTATGTAAGTGGCAAAAAACAGTTTTCAACAAAAACATAGTAAATAACATTTGTGCAGTCTATGATTTTTTTTGCCTCCATCAGATCCTCCTTCGCAGATGACCTCAAATCTGACCTCATAATTTAAAGGCTGGAGAACAACCTCTCTACAGTAACTTGGGTTGGAGGCAAAGCCGTAACCACATGGGCAACATCTCTAACAATTTCCGGGTATAAAGGAATTTGCCTCATGTACAGTCAGTTTTGATGAACGGTTGAATTTTTCTATTTCTTTGAGAGCAAGTGAAAAATGTTACTGAAATCTGGTCAATCTGCTGCTATAGGAGACGGAGTGAAATCTTTTACCTTGCGGCAACACTTTGCTGCTCCATGTCATCCAAATACTTGTCAAAAGTTAAACTCCTCCTCTGATGAGGATGAAGATATGGCAGCAGTAGCACTGTCAGGACCCAAGGCCTCTTCTGCCTGGCAGTCCTGTAGCCGCTCATCCTAAGTGCTACCTCAGTCAGAGCTTCTTTTCCTTTAGTAAGCTGTTGATCATCAAGCAGTATTCAATGACTTGGGTTCACATAAAGAGCTGCTAGAAGAATTTTATTTTCCAATAGCTGTGTCTCTCCGTGTCATTGAAGCAGAAATGCCATCTGCGATTAAACCTCCTCTTTGGGAAAGGCAAAATAGCAAGTTCTTCCACTCCCTCATGAAAATGCCAGTAGTTAAATCCTCAGCTTGTAATTTTTTAGTTACGCTAAATGGGTGATTAAGCAATTCATTCAATTCAGCCAGCTGTGTCCATTGACCTTCATTTAGGGTTATCTGAGGGTTCACCATATTTATAAGAAATGATTTTAGTTCAAGCAATCGCTCAGTCATTAAATAAGTGCTGCCTCACCGAGTGGCTTGATCGACAATTGCCCCTTTCCCAGCACGTCTCTTCAAGATGGAATCAATTTTAGGGGTTCTGGCGGCAATAACCAATTTCCTCACTTTTCAAATTAGATTTCCAGCATGTCCCTCTTGCAGACTATCTCTTATTGCCAGCTGCAGCGTGTGCACAACACAGCGCATGTGATGAATATGAAAGTGTTTTGAAGCAGCTTCAACAAGATCATCTAATTCGAAAGTATCATTTTGCTGTTCTTCTGTTGTAATATCGGTTTATTCCTCAGTTACATGAACAGCACTGTGGCTCCATCTCACACATACTGAATCCTAAATTTACTTCTAGCTGTTGTTCATTACTCTCATTCATCAGTTTAATTGTAGTTATCATGTTTGAAGCATTGTACATTATTTTTCTAATCTGCTTTTGCTATTGAAAACATTATTTATGAGCTCAGAAACCTTTCAGGTGATGCGGTTTTTTTTTAAAAAGCTGATCTGCTTTTGCAGCTGAAAAATGTATCCTCAAAAAATGCAGCAAAAATGCTGTGTGTGAATGTAGCCTTAGATCAGGAATAGAACAGACATGTATAGGACATTTCATAACTTTCTCAAATTCCTATGAAAAAATACTCAGCACATTCTGCATTGAACTCCTGTACCCATATTATTATATATTTTAGGAGTAGGTCCATTTTATTCTGACTCCACCAAAATGAGCATCGAGTCCGACTCCACAGCCCTGGTTGTAGCACTGGTGTGACTAGGTAGCTCTGCGGTGCTACATGGCGACCACTTGTGCCATGTCCTACTTCTCCACACCAGAGCTGCTACACCTTGATAAAGACTTGTTTGGGGGGTCCATGTATCACACATACCATGCAGTAAAGATGAGCATACACATAATAGGAAAGTCACCTCATCAGTTTGACTTGATTTGGTTGATTTTGTGCATTTGGGCATCCTAACTTTGTTTGGAAGGATCAGGCGTGTCCTCTTCTAACATGCCTGATTTGTTTGCTCACACTTTAATGCTGGGCTCAGACTAGTTCTACATGGACTGACCAAATCCAAGGGGGCACTCAGTAGGTAAATGAACATTTGTGGTAACGCTCGTTCCCGACAATTGGCTCATCTAAATACATTGTCAATTGCCAGAAGAACGAGAAACGCTTGTTCGTCAGGTGCGATGGTTATTAGATCAACATAAGAATCATCGTTCTCATAATCCTCATCGCCCCTGATAAACAGGAGATTAGCTGCTGATAACACAATGCTCTATGTGCACAGAACAATCATATTACCGATCGTTCTGTGCACGTAGAATATACATCTGCCTGTCTAACCAGGTCAGAAAGCGACCACTGATCAGCAGTCATAACTGGATCATCCTGTCTACAGGGGCCATTAGATTAGTAATCTGATCACGGAACTTAACATAATGATTGACAAGTAACGTGAAACGCAGCACATGGATTATTGCTGAATCATAAAATTGCCGTAGTTTTAGACCCTTTGGTCTAACTTTCTACCACCTCTTGGTCGACTTACCCTTGGTGCAGTGTTTTAAGCAAGTCTTCTTTGCCACAAAGCCTCCGTGCGTGTTCATCATGCCGATAGTGTCTAAAAGCACGAATATTAGGGCCGCATGGCATTTGATCCAGAATTATGGCATATTGGGATTAGTAAGTCTGGAATATATTAACATCTGTTGATGGCTATGGAAGTCCATGGGGTTTTTGTTTGTTTTTTTTAGCTAATAAAACAAATTGTAAATCGATTACTACGGGGTGATGGCTGATTACTATTGGGGTGATGGCTGATTACTATTGGGGAGATGTCACTGTTTTCTGGCGTCTGTAGGTTTACTGTCCTGGAGACTTGAAGACTCTACGATTCAAGTGGCTTGAAGAACACCTTGGCCCTTTTCATTAAAAAAAAAGAATCAACGAGGCACTGAGCTCTTTCTCTCATGCTCAATATAAGATGCTTTTAATGGGAAATTCCTTTTTAACCTTATAACTTCCAGTAATGCTAAGACTTCATGTATCCAAAGTAGAAAGGATCAGGCCACAATGGGGCCCCTCAAGTGATTGTGACCTTGGTAGTTTGTCACATGGAAATGTAATGAGATTTTGGCATCAGTAATCTTTCAGTTCGAGTTTATTAAAAACGTGGGACACGGGAACCTTGGGTTATATGCTACCACCGGGAGGCTGACACTAAGAATATGTCTTTAGAAAAATTCTGACTCCTCTACAACAGCCCACACCTGGCCAGCCGACACTGAGCCATTCATGGTAAGGCGGCTTTCACACTACGTTTTTTTTAACATGCGTCATGAATATTTTTTTTAACCCAAATACGGATCCAGCGCAAATGCGTTTTCATTTCAATGCATTTGCAATGGACTCTCGTCAACATGCGTTCACATGCGTTTGCGTGCATTATAGTGAGGATCCAGCAACTTGCAGTTTTTTAACTTTTTTCAAAAACGCTACTTATAGCGTTTTTGAGCTGCGTCCAAATACTGTTTTTCACTGGATCCTGACCATACTTCACGCAAACGCATGTGAACGCTGGCATGCTGATAGAGAGGATCCTGCTTGCTCTACTGAGCATGCCCAGAAACCAGCCTAGCGTGATCAGTCTCCCTCTCTCCCCCTCCCTCTCTCCCCCTCCCTCGAGAGCGGCGGACGTTCGTAACCAAGGTAAATATCGGGTAACCAAGCAAAGCGCTTCGCTTAGTTACCCGATGTTTACCTTTGGTTACTTGTGCAGGGAGCAGGCAGCTCGGCTCCTTGCAGCTGCGGACGCTTGTAACCAAGGTAAATATTGGGTATCCAAGCAAAGCACTTCGCTTAGTTACACGATGTTTGCCTTGATTACCAGCGTCCGCAGCTTTCAGATGCCGGCTCCCAGTCTTTCACGTTCAGTTCCCCTCACTCCCGATCACATGACTTCAATGCCCGCCCATAAACTTCAAGTGACAGGATCCTGCAAAATAACACATGCGTTTGCATGCGGTTTTCTTTGTAAAAACAGGATCCACTTTTACAGCAAAAAAACGTTCATGACGCATGTTAAAAAAAACGTAGTGTGAAAGCAGCCTAACTTGGTGTCACTCTGGAAGCCAACATTGAGATTAGACCTTTTATTTACGGAGGTCAATGCTCTTCTACATGCCAGGAATAGCTTGGTCTCCCCCATCAGGGCAGGATTCTCCTTCCACCAATTTGGTTTGAAACTCTGTTTGCCTGCTAAAGTCAGGATTGTTCAGATTGGGTCCAGATCTCCCGTCCTTCATTGCAGGTCTCCACTCATGGCATCCTGATGGACCTTTCCCCATGATCTCCTCTTCTACCCGATGTCTTGTTCATTTACTTTACCGACATGACTGAATCTGCAGTTTGGAAGGCTTTCAGTCTTTCTGATTTAGGCGTTTGTTTCAATACGGTGAAATCCTATGGTGATATCGTCCCTTTTCATTTTTATATGCCGGTCTTGAGCCAGGGTTGACTTCCAAGGGTCAGATTCCTGCTTTCGCTATCTTTTTTGCTTTTCATACATAAAAACAAAAAAATGTATGAGATACTTGTGCACCCACCCTTACATTGATTATGTGCTCTCCAGTACATGTCATGGTCAGAGCACACGAGTGGACAAATATGCCCACCACAACCTACAGACAGCTTTTTGAGGTCTAGCAGTGTGTTTAGACACGTGTGCCGCCCCAGCAGCAGTCGAACAGTCCAGAGCCGGGGTTGCTGTGGCTCAAGGGTCTCTGGACCCGGAGGCTTGCGGCCACTTACATTTTAAGAGGATATTTACAGGGGATGAATGTTCGTGACGCCACCTGCAGGTTGCGGTAAAGGAGAGTACTGCCGATGGAAGTACTGAGGCAGATGGTGTGGGGCAGCCAGGTGTCAATCCCTCCGCAGGTAGGGAAGGCCCCGGATAGTGGGGATTTGGTGAACGGGTGGCTTGGCCTTGGGAAGCAGGGTGCAACGGTCAGATTACTCACTGCGGTAGTCGTGGTGCTGGATCAGGTGGAATAAGCAGACATTCACATAGATGTTAAACCAAAATCTCTAGGCACCGCAGTCTCTGCAGGGGGAGCCCATCCAGGTCCCGCTCCCAACAGTGTCACTTGGTAAGTCCGGACCACTGCCTCCGTGCACAAATTGTTTTACAGTTGTGG